>NC_044917.1:11773716-11834512 GCF_003576645.1 Ipomoea triloba | reverse complement strand
CCCCCCCCCCCCTCTCTTTTTGTGTTAAAAGTGGATGGCTCGGGGCCCTCTCCCTTTCGCCACACATTTTCGAGTTGGCCTTGTTGCCAGTGCTGTTGTTGTCCTGGATGCTTCACAAATTGAGTAAAGTATCCCCTCTGAATGAGCTCCTTTATTTGTCTCTTCAGAACGTGACACTTCTTAGTGTCATGGCTAATGTGCCGGTGGAACCCACAATATTTGGTTGGTCTGCCTTAGGGGAACTGAATGGGTCAGTGGGGGTAAATGACGCAAGGAGATCAAACGGGGTCCTCCTGAGGATTTGATCTATACTTCATTTCTTTGAACTGTATGCAGAGGATTCCAGATTTTATAGATGCTAAATAATGGCTTGGGGAATGGTGGGTAGTAGGAAAAAAATCTTAGTATATGGAAATGAGCTTCTAGCATGTTGCCAACTGGTTAAAGTCTTCCATCACGTATAGAGAGGTGAGCGAAGTGGAAGTAGACACTCAGTAGATGAAAAGACAATTTTACCCCTTATGTTGACGTCCAAATAACAAACATGTGACGGAAGGACCAATATTGAAAAGATTTTGATAGTCAAGTATCAAATTTGTCTAAATTAAAAGACGATGACCAATTGTGAAAAATCACTATACTCAAAGGACCTTTGATGGAATTAACTCATTCCACTTTTTGTCTTAGATTTGTAGGTATTAGTCCACTTTTTTTTTTTTTTTCAAAACATCCCCCTTTGGCCCTAGTATTATTGTGGCATAACAATTTTTAATCATCTGTCAACAAAATCGTTTAAATGACGTTAAATACAATAACATTTTGGTCTATTCAGTTCAAAGTGTTAAATCCTTTTCCTTTCTTAGTCATCGATTTATATGTGTCATTCTATTTTTAGTCTCGCTTTTAAACAACCCCGTTGGTCCTAGCATTATTGTGGCATGACAGTTTTTTATCCTTTGTCAATAAATATGTTTAAATGACATTAAAAATGACGTTATTAACCACTCAAAATCCTTTTTTTTCTTCATGGTAATAAAATTATTTATCAATACATAAGTCTACTACAAAATCCAAAAAAAAAATGCAATTGAAAAAACACAATTCTACTTCATGGCAACCCTTAAGTCTAGTGCATAAGTTTACTTTATACAAATCCACAAGACTTGTGGTTCTATTACTAAGAAGAAAAAAAGGACTTTGAGTGGTTAATAATGTTATTTAAACATATTTGTTGACGGCAGACAAGATATAGTAATGTCACATAATGTTAGGACCAATAGGGATGTTTTGAAAAAAAAAAAAAAAAAGGGACTACAAATTAAATGACACATAAATCTAGGACCAAAGAAGAAAAATGACTTAGCACTTTAGAAATGAATAGACCAAAATGTCCTTGTATTTAACGTCATGTAAACAATTTTGTTTACAGATGACAAAAAATAATCATGTTACAATAATACTAGGAGTAGATGAGAATATTTTGAAAAAAAAAAAAAACTAAAAGTTGACTAATATCTATAAATTTAGGATAAAATGAAATTAACTCTTTAGGAGAATAATTATTAAATTTGAAGCTCAATTTGGATAAAATGAGAACTCATAATTCTAAACTTTAATGAATTCAAATTTAAAAATTCCACTTTTAATTTCACAACGTACTATAGTGATATTATCACATTCAATTCTCAACTTTTAATTTACAATATTTACTCCATAACTTTGTTGAGATTATCACATTTAATAATCTATATATTAGAATTTTTATTTTTGTTTTGTTTTGAAATTGACAACAACTATTGTGGGACAGACAATTAAGTAGCACAACAAAATACGTTCACAAACGACATAGCACAACAAAATAATAGTTTTTCATGAAAAAATAATGAAATTATCAGTTATATTTTATGTTGTTTATAAACATTTTTCAAGAGAGATGGTGCTAATAAAGTTGTGTAAATACTAAATTGTCCCAAGAATTAATATTAGTTGAATGAAAATTGTAACAAATGAGCAAGCATGACAATGTCAGTAAAGTTTTAATATAATACGGAGTATTAAATATGGCTAAATTAAAAGTAAAAAAAAAAATACTCTCTAATTTTTTTTCCAACATTAGCAAATTAAATCATGAAATATTCAACAAGTAATACGAAATAAAATCATAAATGAAAACATGTAAAAAATTAAACTTGTGAGTTTAGGTGAAATGTCCGCTGGGTCATGATTGATTGATTGATTGTTTAAATGTTTGTTGTGGCAAGGAACAAAGCTAATAATTGGAGTTTTGGCTTCATTTACCAACCAAAAATTTTGGTCCCTAATTTTCGCTGTTCGTATTATTTCTACTTTATTCATATGAAATTAAATGGACTGTTCGTTAGTACACCCACAGGACTATAGGAAGCACTTTGTATCTATGTAGTACCACATGCTAATGGAATATTATTGATGGTCCGGGTTGAGTTAATGCTATATGGAGTCTTTCGAGTATAACGATTTTATCACGTTTAGTTCTAAACTTTCAAACTGATCACTCGTGATCCTTCAATTTTCAAATTGTTATCATCTGTGGTCCAAGTTAACCACTCATTGTCCTTCAATTTTTAAAATTTAACTAACTGTGATCCTCTTGGGAGGACCATAGGTTGTTAAAATTTGATAGTTGAAGGATCAAGGATGGTTAACTTGGACCACAGATGATCAGTTCGAAAGTTTATGACTAAATATGACAAAATCACTATACTCGAAGGCTCCGGATGGTATTAACTCGTCTAGGTTTAAGTATAACTTTAAAGAGGCAACTGGATAGATTTAGAGACAAATTCACAATTTTATAGAAAATCTTTTAAGATTGACTAAATGACTTAATTTCTCAAAAATACCTTTTGAAGTTATGTTGAAACCTTAATTTGATAGTGTTAGATATATTAAATATAATATATCTAATATATATATATATATATATATATATATATATATATATATATATATATAATTGAGAGATAGAGTGAGAGGAATAGAAAGGAGAATGAATTTGCCTTGATGACTTTGCATATTATGTAGGGCTATTTATAGTGCATACATAAGCAAACTTCCTAGAAATTAGCTACTAAGCATACATTAAACCATGTTCCTAATGCATTGGCGTTCACCCGGGATACTTCGTTGTATTGGGATTCTATCCCGCCTGACTCTATTTCTGATTTGATTTAATCTATGCTGTTGAGTTTGGTTTTCAAAAAAAAAAACCATGTTCCTAACCACATACTACTTTTGACACTTTCCCCACGTCTAACAAATTAAACATATTATTTGACTTGGTTTTAATATAATAATTATATTAGAGTTAATACCACAAATGGTCCTCTGACTGTTGAGCTAGTACTCCTTTTAGTCCTCGACTTTCAATTCAACCACAAATGGTCCTCTGACTTTTATTTTTAACCACAAATAGTCCTCTGTTAAAATTTCTGTTAAATAGGTGTTAAATTTAAGGATAATATCGTCAAATTGATTAATATTATTATAATCACTTCTTTTTGAGAATTATATGATAATTAATTTCAAACATTAATAAATATTAAGTTAATAAATATAAAAACAAAATGGACGTGACAAATAACATAAATGAACAAATTAAATAAAAATTTATGATTAATGTTCGTAATTTGTACTTGATTAATTATATTAATTCAATGTTGGCAGCCTTCAGTTGTGTCCCAAATAAAATGTTTGATCGATTAATGAAGAGTGAAAACTATTAATCGACCATGTATGAACAACTATGAAAATGATGGGAGCAAGGATTTTGAAAAAAATTTCTTCCATTTTAATCTGTTGGTTAAATTAAAAACAGATATATAGCTCTAATATTAAATCTTCATTTTGTACGCATAATTATGAGAATAAGGTGTATTGTCTTTTTATTTAAGAGTATTTATATTTGTTAATTGTTTCAATTATGCTTGTTGGTGATAAATTCTAAATATTTTTATTTTATAACCATTATTTATCAATTTGACGATAATACCCCTAAATTTAACACCTACTTAACAGAAATTTTAATAAAGGACTATTTGTGGTCAAAAATAAAAGTCAGAGGACCATTTGTGGTCGAATTGAAAGTTGAGGACTAAAAAGAGTAGTAGCCCAATAGTCAGAGGACCATTTGTGGTATTAACTCATTATATTATTATAACATTGCATCCTTTAAACCAAGTTGGATATATTGGTCATCCCAATATCCTTCTTCAATTTGAGAAACATCTCTGTCTTCAACGGCTTTGTAAAAATATCTGCAACTTGACATTTACTTGAACAGTACCCAATGTTGATTTGTTTTTCACCAACCAACTCTTTGATTTTGTGATACTTGATATCAATGTGTTTTCTGCGACCATGAAAGACAGGATTCTTGGACAACGAAATTGCAGACTTGTTGTCACAGAAAATAGTTTTAGGTGCTTCCTGCTTGTGTTGTAAACACTCCAAAATTCTTCTCAGGCAAATTGCCTGAGTAGCACAATTTGTTGCAGCAATATATTCTACTTCTGCGGTTGAAAGTGCAATCTACTGCTTTTTCTGGTCTCAACATCTCCAGCCCAATCATTGTCTGTGTATCCAACAAGTTCCACAACTTCATTAGTAGAGTAAAAAATTTCAGCATTACTCGTACCTTTGACATATCTCAGAATTCGCTTTGCTGTAGCCCAATGTGATTCTTTTGGTTCCTCCATGAATCTACTAAGTATTCCAACTCCAAAAGAAATATCTGGCCTTGTTGCCACCAGATACCTCAAACTCCCAATTAAACTTTTATAAGCTGTAACATTCACATTCTTACCACACGCATCTTTGGTCACCTTTAACTTTTCAGCTACCGGAGTTAAAACTGGTTTGGAGTTTTCCATTTTGAACTTTTTCAAAATATCATCTGCATACTTCTTTTGTGAAATAAAGATTCCACTATCCAATTGAACAACCTCAAGGCCAAGAAAGTAACACATAAGACTCATATCAGTCATTTTAAATCTTTTAATGAGTGCCTCCCTGAATTCTGAGATTAGCTTCAAGTTATTTCTAGTAAAAACCAAATCATCAACATAGAGACAGATTATAACATCACCAGAATCAGTGCATTTGACATACAAAGTGTGTTCATGAGGACATCTCATAAAACCACTTTCAACAAAATAAGAGTCAATGCAACCATACCACGTGCTTTAAGCCATATAAAGCTTTTCTAAACCTGTAAACTTTAGATTCCTCCCCTTTCTTCACAAATCCTGCAGGTTGCTCAACATATATTTCTTCTTCCAGAAAGCCATTCAAAGAAGCAGATTTGACATCCATTTGATGCAATTTCCAATCATTTTGAGCAGCAAAAGAAATAACCATACGAACTGTATCAAGTCTACTTACTGGAGCAAAAACCTCAAAATAATCAATACTTGGTTTTTGCTTGTAGCCTTTTGCTACCAACCGTGCTTTAAAACGATCAATTTCTCCATTTGACTTGTATTTGGTTCTGTAAACCCACTTTACTCCAATTAGCTTCTTTCCAGGAGGTAAATCTGTTAACTCCCAGGTACCATTATTTTCAATGGCACGAATCTCTTCATCTATCGCCTTAAGCCAATGAGTTTATGTAGCAGCCTCCTCAAACAATAGAGGGTCACAATCTGCAAAAAGAGCAAATTGAACAATCTCTCATCAGACAGATTATTATCATGGCCCACAACATAATCCTGCAAGCGAGCTGGTAATTGGCGCTTGCGTTGAGATCGTCGAACAGATGACCCTGTTTGTGAAGGAGACCGGACATTATCTGGAATCGGTTGCTCATCAACGATATGTTCAACAACAGGAACAAGAACTAGGCTTTCACCTTTAGCTAACCAATCCCAGGCACTATATTCATCAAAAGTGACATCACGACTTATAACAACCTTTTTAGTTTCAGGGTTGTATAGTTTATAAGCCTTTGAAGCGTCACTATAACCAATGAATATACACTTCTCTCCTTTATCATCCAACATGTGCATATGCCAGACATCCAAAAACCTTGAGATTTCTTATAGAATGTTTTCTCCCACTCCAAGCTTCTTTTGCAGTGTCGGTACATGAATGACATCCTTAAACACTCTGGCATAGTTGATTGTAAGCTGGTCTCCACGCCTGTTTCTCTTGTGAAGTCTGCAGATGCTTCGGTGGTTCCCTATGCTGATCCTACTCAGTATCGAAGTGTGGCAGGTGTTCTTTAGTATCTTACGGTGACTCGTCCGGATTTGTCTTATGCTGTTAACCTGTTGTGCCAGCATATGCATGCTCCCACGACTGCTGACTGGTGCATGCTCAAACGGGTCATCCGGTATGTTAAAGGTACTCTGCATTATGGACTTCATGTTACGAAATCCTTATCTAGTGAGCTTCATGCTTTCTCGGATTCGGATTGGACTGGTAATCCTGATGATCGAAAGTCCACGAGCGGTTTTGCGGTGTACTTTGGGAGTAATCTGGTCTCTTGGTCGTGCCGGAAGCAGCGCACGGTGGCTAGGTTGTCCACTGAAGCTGAATACAAAGCTCTAATGGATGTGACTGCAGAGGTGACTTGGCTTGTGTCTCTTTTGAAGGAGATTGGCTTACCTGCGCGATCTGTTCCACGATTATGGTGCGACAACTTAGGAGCCACGTATTTATGTGCGAAGCATGTGGGAGATTGACTATCACTTTATACGGGACAATGTGGCTAAAAAGGAACTTCATGTTCACTTCATCTCTACGAAGGATCAATTGGCTGACATATTTACTAAGCCTCTTCTGTCTTTTCGTTTTACTTTTTTGCATACCAAACTGAAGGTGATTGCCCATCCCTGAGCTTGAGGGGGAGTGTTAGGACTCTAGTTATTGTGTTCTACTAGGCCTCTCACTTCTGGTTACATTATATTGTCTTGGTATTGTTACGTTGTTATTCAGTGAATTCAATCCTCATCCAAATAACATACATTGATTTGTAAATTATAATATGTATATTCATATCAGTTTTTCATATTAGCATTTCTTTATGTGAACAAATTATTTCATAACATTTTTTATATCTGTCAATGATCAAATATGCTTATTTTTTGTGATGTCTTGTTGCAAATGGAAAATTAAAAATGCAATTGTGGTAGAACCACTACTCTCCTTTTTATTTTTCTTTTTTTTTAAAAGAAAATAGAAATGACATATGAATTGAAAGTGCTTATAGATTGCAGACTCACTACTCCAACTTATTGACATGAAAACTACAGCGTACATTAATTCATAATATTTATTTCGACTAGTAATATTTAGTAAACTTATAAACCAAAACAATTTTGAATTTTTAGCTACATTCTGATGACAAAAAAATGTGGCTATCAAATTCAATGTTTAATTAATTATTTAATACAAAACGATATTAAAAAAATGACTAAGGTGTCCTTCAATAATTTCGAAATTTAAAATGCATTATTAATATTAACATAATTTGTTAGTGGTGGACTAAAATTGTCACTTTACACATAATTAAAAAGGAAAATTTGTGTATACTAATAATACCTTGACAGAGTTTACAATATTAGTATAATTAATGGACTAAAATTGTCATTTTCCTTTTTAAAATAATTAGAGAATCTATATATTTAACCTTTTTTTTCTTTATTAGACCACCTCTAGCGAAGGCACCAAATGCCAAAATGGTGAAGAATTTAACAATGATCTTTTTTCAAGAAAGGCGCCAAATTGTCCTCCATTTTGGCGTTTGTCGGCGTTGCACGGTAGATTAACACCAAAATGGTGTAAAAGATATAAATAGTCCAAGTTTGCCCTTGTTTTTTTTATTAATTCATTTTGTATCCTTATTTTGTTTTTTATGGATTTACATATTTTGTTAAATACATAAACATAAAATTACCAAACGCCAAAATGGTGGAGAATTTGACAATGATCTTTCTCCAAGGAAGGCGCCAAATTGTCCTCCATTTTGGCGTTTGTTGGCGTTGCACGGTAGATTAACGCCAAAATGGTCTAAAAGATATAAATGGTCCAAGTTTGCCCTTTGTCTTTTTTATTAATTCATTTTGTATCTTTATTTTATTTTTTATGGATTTACATATTTTTTTAAATACATAAACATAAAATTTGAATAACTAAAAATAAATTATACCATTTGAAAGACCTCATCAAGACTAATATTATATATAGATTAATTAAAACTAAAGTATATAAAACATAATTTTCATAAAATTAAACTTAATACATCTGAGATTAAACAGAACATACTTAGATTTAATAGTCTCCAAGACCGCCTCCATTTCCTCCCAAATTATCAAAATATTGATTAAATTGACTACTTGATTCAACCCTTCCCGTATATGTTGGGATAAACGCGATGACTACTTGATTCAACAACATCTTGCATCATAATGCACAATATGATCATTGAGGATGAACATGATGAGCAAGCAGAAATACAAATTTGTAGAGAAGTGTCAATTCTTGAAGTTGATATAGGTAGAGATGAAGCTACTCTATTTCAATTATTTCTTGCTCGACATAGACAAATTAAAGACAAAGAAACGCATTATGCACTTCGTAATGCATTGATTGAGCATCTATAGGAACGATATGATAATTCTAAAAATTAAATGTAATAGTTTTTATATGTTATATTATTGTGGAATAAAAATATTATTTGCATTACAATTAAATTTTATATTAAAAAACTAGTAAAAATTAAAGTTTTAATTTATGAGAAAACAAATTATTTTAGTGTAGGAATAGAATTTGGTGTAATAGGTTGGAGATGAATAAAATTTGGTGAAGAATATACTGAAAACATTTCTTTTTGATGTAAAAATTTAATATAAAATTTGATGTTTTGGATTGGGGATTAACTTAATATCAAAGTTCACATTTGGCAAGCACCTACCATTCTTGTCCTTGGCTGCATTGTACTTTGTCTGTTAGCTAAAATCTGTTGCTACTATACTACTAGCTCTAGAGTGGGGCACTTTTAGGTGCTATTTATGTAGATTTCGGAATTGACCAATCTCTTCTTGAGATGTCAGTTTCTAATTTCTAGCCCATTTCTTATTGATGAGATCTGATTTGATATTTCAAATAGGGCATTAACAATGATTTTATATTGTGAAAAAAAAAATAGAGCCAAAATTATCCAAAATATCAAAGCATAGTGACATTCACGATGTTTCATAGTTTTGAAAATGCTTTCGTGTCATTTTTTAACAAAACAAATGTTTTTGAAATAACTTTAGCTCATTTCGTAATTAATTAAAAATTAGTGACACGTTTTTGTTATATCTGATTTTGTATAATTTGTCACTTTTAACATTTTAACCTAACCAAAACATTGAAAAAGTCGTTTTGTAAATAGCAATTTGGACCAGCAATTTTACTCCAAACCATTGAAATCTCAAATGCTTTTGAAAACTTTAATTTGGGGTTGGCATTTTAGGAAAAAAAAATTTTGACAACTTTTTTTAAAGAAGACCAAGGCTCCTTCACTAAAGCCTAAAGGGGCCATAAGCTCCACCTTTATTGCACATCTAATGTGGATCAAAAGATGCATGTTTTTTTAATGTGGTATCAAAATGGTCTCACACATGGGTAAGTTTAGTCAAGATGGTAAGATATCTATATTTATAATTATGCGGTCATGAGTTCAAAATCCTGTTCTTTTGATTTGAGTCAATCATCTATAGGTAAGTTAGTTTACTTTATTGTGGTCCTTTACCGACTAGCACCGCAAGGCGAGGGGGTTCCCTCATCTTCCAAAAACAAATGGTCCCACACACTGCACAAAGGGGAGTTACGCAGTGGCTCCCAAAACTATCCAAACTATCAAAGCATAGTAACATTAATAATGTTAGGGGGTGTATTCAATCATGACTTTTGTATATATATATATTGGGATGTACTCCCGTGCGAATTGCCACCCAGGTAAGAAATGAAAACACTTCACAATGGCATTTTCGTAAATAACTGCAACTTTGGTGCACCTAATTTCACTTACAAGTGCACCTATTTTCGCACTTATTTTCACTTACAAGTGCAAGTAATTTACCTTGTTAATATTCATACACCTATTTTCGCAAATACTTTCACTTACAAATGCAAGTAATTTACCTTGTTAATATTCATGCACCTAGGTGCAACCTAGGCGCACCTAGTTATAACATTAGGTGCACCTAGTTATAACATTAGGTGCACTTAATATTGATGCTCAGTGTACAATTCACTTGCATCTGCAATACATTTTACTTGCACTTGTGCAAGTAATTTACTTTGTTAACATTCATGCATCTGGGTGCAACCTAGGTGCACCTAGTTATAACATTAGGTGCACTTAGTATTGATGCTCAATGTACAATTTACTTGTACTTGTAATACATTTTACTTGCACGTGTGCACCTATTTTCACTTACAAATGCAAGTAATTTACCTTGTTAATATTTATGCACATAGGTGCATCTAGTTATAACATTACGTGCACCTAGTTATGACGTTAGGTGCAACTACATTCCGGACACGTGGCGCGCTGTGATTCGTCCGCAGTTCTTTCCTGGGCGGCCAATACGCACCTGAACGCGATCCTATATGTATATATATATATATATGTATATATATATATATATATATATTTCTATTCAAATGTGGCCGCGTCTTCCCGTGCGGCCGTGTAGTTTACACCACTCAATGTTAAGAAATGCACCACTCAATGTTAAGAAATGCACCACTCAATGTTACGAAATGCACCACAATGAAAATGCATAAAAACACCTCATAGCTCCCTTGTTTCTAATTGTGCATTTCTGAACACTGTGTGGTGTATTTTTTTCATACCTAGCAGTGTGTTTTTGGTTATGTGTACCCAATAATGCATATTTGTGTGGTGCATTTCTTAATATTGAGTAGTGCATTTTTTAACATTGAGTGGTGTAAACCGCATGACCGCACGGAAAGGCACAGCCACACCTGAACATGATCCTATATATATATATATATATATATATATATATATATTAGTGATCAAATATATATAGATTAGTGACCAACTAAGATTCACGGCTTAGGTGAGGACATGAGAACCAACATGAATACACATGTACTGTAAAGATAATAACTAGTACTCCATATAAAGACTAAAATGTTCATGCATAATAATACTAATAATAGTAATATAATAAATTATAAATTAAAATGAATCACACTTCATAGATTGTTGATAGTTTAAATATGTGCCGGGTGGCAAATACCAAGAGGTTTCTACACTTCTTCGTTTGCGTAGAACTTATTCAATTAGATTTTCCGGTGAGCCGGTTGAGAAATTATTTGGTCAAGACGAAAATGTCGATTCTAGGTTCATAAAATAAACTCTTTAGTTATCAATTAGTCATCCATAATTAAATTTATCGAGCATTCTCACCTTTCCTCCCACGAATTGACGAATGGTATTAACTAGTCAAAATTCCTAATTACGTTAGTCAAAATCGTAGCTCTTTCCCATGTCCCTTTCTTCCCTTTGCTATTAACCCTAATGAAAATAATTTTGACGATTTGGCCACAGCCTCAACTCCGGTTGTAGTTTTCTTCCCCAACTTTGGCACACCTCGGTTCATACCGATGCAAGGGAGGATGCATGTGTCGCGGTATATTAAGCAAATACTGAATGTTTAACAATATATTCACAATTCCCCCATTGCCCTATCTTCAAATAGTGATCTAATCCGGCAACTCAGAATTCAACCTAAATATCAACATTCTAGATCAAAATGAAAGACAGGATCCCTCCTAAATATCGATATATTAAAAAAGAAAAAGAAAAAGTAAAAAGTAAAAATGAGAACTTCTTGACAGTTAAACAGTTTTATAAGTTACATTTGTTTTATAAGTTATATTTGTTTTAATTTGTAACAAAGTCAGTAGTACTAAAAAAAATAAATAAATAAAAAAAGTTACATTTAATCGAGAGAAGCTGCAATTATCTCAAATCGTAGTTTAAGTATAGACTCTGATCATTTCCAGAAATATGGTAATGCAGAATAATTGGTGAGAAAGCTGTATCATTTTGATGAGCAATGCTGCAGCATAAGACTTATCCAGGTAATTTTTGAAATATTCTTTTCATTTTTTTTTTTGGGTGTACAAAACTATACCCTATTCTTTGAAAGCTTTTCCACTTCAGCTACTGTTAAATGCCTTATCCCATTCTCCTTCAATGTTCCCTCTCCTCCTGTCAAACAATTCTGATGCTGTCTCTTTGTCATTTTCAGCAACTTAAGACCTTCACTCAATTTGGGGAAGAAGCCTTCAGGTCTAAAACACCATGGCCTGAATACAGCAAACATAACCCCCACATCATTCTCGAGTCTCTCGACTCCCACGTCACTAAATTTGGCATTGCTCAATAGAATACCATTAAACATCAAATTATCAAGCCTGGATGCCAGGCTTCTCCATACCCCAACGAAATCAATCTCATTCAGACCTTCTGCCAGTACTGACATTTTTCCCTGTAGATAATCTAACGCTGAGACCAGAGATTGGGACACTATATGCCCTTCATCCTTTTCCTGCCATTGCTTCTTGTTCCTCATATAATCTCGACAGCACACATCAAATCCCCTCAAAACAACAGTTGACAGCTTCTCAGCCCATTCTATTCTGAACTCCTCCAGCTTCTTAATTTCCCCGTCAAAAACACCGGTTGCAACCAATTCCTCTCCACTAGTGCGATTTTCAGTTAGAGTTTCCAACTCATCTACATGGTCTAGTCCCATCTCCAAAAAGAACACATCCTCACACCATTCCTCTAGAACTGTCGCAAAATAGCGAGACGCGTTGATGCACCTAACTACTTTTGTCAAAGCATCATCATCTGTTAGTGCTGTTAGCCCTTCAGCTTCTTGGGACCTGAGAAGTATGCAATCAAAAAATTTCTTTACTAGTGGTGCTCCTATCAATTTCAAAAACTTTGATCTCAATGAAACAGTTGGCAGTGATCGACAACGATCAATGACTGCAGATAAACGCCGAAGAAAGGCACCGGCAATTGCAGGAGTCTTGGTGTCCCCTTGCCCTGATTGAAGGGCAGCTCCTTGAACATCACTCGACCAATTTCTTTCATCCACTATATCAGGTTTCAATTTATCAAGTGCATCATCAAGTTCAATTTCAGCCCATAAGTCAAGCCAATCAGGTCTGTCACCAAATACAGAAAGTGAAGAAATCTTCCGAAGTCCATCTTCATGCAATGAAAGTGAGATTCCTGATTGTGAAACAAGGGACTGCACTTTCTTATCAAATGCTATCATTAGGTCAATGAGAATGAGCCAAGATGTTCTAGCATGTGATTTAATTCCACCTACACTCTCTTCATCCAACTGACTAATGTATTGTGGGAAGACTTCTTTCACCAAATACATACATAAGGAGGTTACCATTGCTGCAATCCACTCTTCCCTGCAACTATAACCAGAAAGCATAGCTTCATCAACTAGTGGTTGCAATAATTCATCCATTGAATCAACAAAATCTTGAGTGACCTTATATACTAGGGCAAAGATAAATTCCGGCTTATCAACCCACTTTGAGAAATGCTGTTGACAAGCAACTGATATAGGATTCACAAGCTCTTCAATTGTCCAAAGTGGCTGGTGTAAGGCGACTTCTCTACTATGCCCCTCTAGTTGCCGGGATTTTCTCTGTCTCTGCAATTCCTGTAGACTGCACAATGTGACAAAGCTTTCACAATACTTTTGTTTGAGGTCCCCTCGCATTGTGAAAAGTGGGTTATGGACATTTGTTGACTTCTTCGTTTCTGAGCTTGAGGAATTTATAGAAGATAAGGGCGGTGGCCATCCAAGAGAAGTAAGAAGGGAGCGGTGATCTGCAATTGCCTGAGGTCTAAAAATGGCTAAAGCTCGATCCACTCTATGATCAACAGCTGATACAAGTCGTGTCCACTGAGGTTGGGACTTTGAAATCAATCTTAGAGCATCTTCTGTTTGTTTAAGAGTCCTGATTGCAAGAACCTGCATGTCCTGTAAATAACAAGAAAAATAGAAAAAGGAAAGAATTACAGATTTTATAATAAAGGAACTTCTATTCCCCATGAATGGCACTCACTTCTGAACTTTCTGAGGATGGATGTCTCCTCAAAGTTCTGTTCACAATGGAAGACACAGCATCCTCAATGTCACCAACTAAAGTATCAAGCTTCAATGCTGTCTCTGGAAATTGAAAGCAAATTCCAGTGGTGAGAATTAGAAACTATAACAAAAACTAAAATGCATTTAGGAACTTTAATGCATCAAACTGGTGCTTTTTTATGAAAGAAATGATGAAAAAAGGCATGTCAGAAAGTTACAAAATGAAAAAGAAGCTAACAAGAAGAATAAGTATATATGTATGTATGAATGTATGCACATGATCATAAATTAAGCACATGAGACCCGAAAATTTATAATGAGAGGTCATGCTTAACTACTACACCTAGGAGAAGCAAATGCTATGGAGGAGATGTGAATTCCTTTCTTCATTTGCACAAAATAATTTGAATGTTTCATATGTCTTGTAGTTGTCTGAAATTTCTATAAAGAAGTTCACTTGAAATAATATAATCTCTAGAAATAAGAACAAGTAAACAATCCAACCTGAAAGGTTGCTCAGTACATAACAATACACACATTCCGCTTATGATCAAAATGTAATTAGTAATAGGTATGGGTAATGACATTTGTGAAAAGAAAAAGTACAGAAATCATTGAACTCCCCTAAGGGTTAGAGATAAGAAACTAGAGTAATCTATATTACAAAAGCCAAATTCTATATATATATATATATATAGCCAAAGATGCATGATGAATACAATATTAGAAGATTTTCCCACACTCAGTGAGAACTCAATTGTTCACTGCATTTCCAAAGTTCATAGAACTCTCATTTTATCATTTTCCTGTGTTTTATACTATTTCACAGGATATAATTCTATAATTCATCTCCCATGTTTCTTCAAGGATCAGCATTTCTTTATTCAATTTTGTTTCTTGTCAATAGACCTACCTCCAGTTTCTTTAGCTATTTCTCATTTTCCATTCCATACCAATCAAACAAAGAAGCACAGAGAAACTGATCTTGAATTCTCAATCTAATGTTTTAAATTGTTGTGCAGAAGTAATAAATTTCATTTAAAAAAACAACATTGCCAGAACTCACCTGCATACTTCCGCACTGTTTCAACTCTCGCCACCTCCTTCGCCAGTGCCGGTAACTCCTCCCCCAAAACCTTGTCCGGACCTCCATCTGCACAACATTTCAAAACAGCACACCGTTCTTATTGCAATAAATTCTCTGTGCAACTGAAGGAAAATCAAATACTTTCTCGAGAGGCATAATTTGAGTCCATTTTTACCAGATGAAGAAGCTGCAGTATGAGAGGAAGACTGAAGATCCTTCACTTTGGCATTTATATCACCGAGTAGACCGTTGATCCGTTCCGAATCCGAAGCGTAATCGATCAGATAGTTCTCAAGCTGCTTGTTGAGATCAAAGAGGCATTGATCGAGAGCATTGCACTGATTCCCGAGCTCCGACACGAGATGAGGAACCTGTTCAAGGTCTTCCCGGGTGCTGAGCTTCGCATTGAGAAAAGAGATGACCGAGGGGGGAAGAGATGTGGGCGGTGGCAGCATGTGAATCACTGAATCCATGAGTGAAAGAGTCTGGTCATCTGGTTTATAGTGGTTTGATTTATGGGTTTAGGGTTTGGGAACTGTAGGGGGAAAGGGAATCGAAAGCTATGGCAGAGGCGAGCTTCAATCTGGTTCGTTACAACAATAGCACAAGGTAAGACGAGGGCTCGAGGGCTCGAGGAAGACGGAAAATAAACCTTTTTTTTTCTAAAAAATTAATGAATTTGGGAGTTCACTTTCTTACCAATTTAATTGTTAAGAAAAAAAAGTCTTTTCTTCAAAAAACAAGAAAAAGAAAATCCTAAAACGTAATAATTAAATTTAAAAAAAAATTGTTTATGCATTCACTATATGCATATATCTTTTTTTTTTTTTAATAATGATGGTTTTTACGGTGTCGTACTTTTCATAAACTAGGTATACATAATGGGGATAGGAAATTCAATTGTTATACCATGAATCAGGATTTTGCATTGTGGATTTGATTCTCGGATTCACTCTGATGGGCACGACCGCGACCTCAAGGATCCGTAATGCTGCCTTGCTGATCACCATCCCAATCGTGACCATGGGCAGGATGGTTGGGACCCATAGTTGTATTATGTGGTCACGGTCATCTTCTTGGTCAGGAGGGTGACCGTGACCCCACTTCTAGTGTGCACGAAAATCAGTTATCCTAGCAAGCTGGCACAAATTTGAGGGTATTTATATGCATTATTAACTTTTCATTTTTAGCATATCTCTCTAGGTCTTTTTTGAAAGAAACCTCTCCAAACATTTTCCTTCTATAATCAATCCATATTTGATTAAAAATTAAAGATCATTTCAACTTGTAATCAATTACAATTACAATTTTCAGATTTCAAATTTCATTGTTCTAGTTCAAAGTTAAGGTGGTGTTTGGCAAATAGCGGTTAGATGATAACTGTTAGCGGATTAGATTAGTGGGTCTAATTAGTTTATCGCATTAGCTGGTTGTAGAAAAATGTTTAGTAAATTAGATGTTGGCTGATTATATGCAAAATGACATTTAAAGGTATAAGTATAATTTATTTTCTCAAAAAACTGATCAAAAAAAGTTATTTTGAACAAAAAAAAATTTTAAATTTTAATGTTTAAGACCAATAAGTTGTTACAAAAAGCTGATTAACTAAACACTCATATTGGTTGTTTAACCAAGTCAAATAGCTAATAGTGGTCAAACAAACCAAAACTGACTGATAAGCTAATTATGTTACCAAACATAACCAAAGTCTTTCTTACTTTCTTTGTATTTTATTTCTTTCAATTGTTCTTGCAATGTGTTTCATTTTATATCATGCTTTCTTTGGTCGGGTCCACACGGACGGCGCCATTTGATAGATTAAATCCTTTTAAAGTAGTTCATGTGTATAGAATACGTATGAAAATTGTAAGAATCTAGAGAAGCCTAGAAATTGGCTTTGAATAACCCTTTTATACCATGTTTAGAGAGAGTCTAGAGAGAGAGTGGAGGAGACCAAAACTCCAAAAAAATCCCTCTCATGTAGGATTAAAGTCCTTTATATAGGGTTAATACATGTATCTAATACGGGGTACGTGTACAAAATACGTAGGGTGATATGTTCGGGGTATAATTCCCTATCAGTGGGTATGATTGAGTATAAATACGCGGATGCTGCCTCGGGATCTTATGACGAAGAGGCTTATTAGTGAGGGAGGGGCTTGTGTCTGGGGGCCTCTACGTTCTTGACCTCTAGAAGGATGGAGTTTTGTTTTGTGTTTTGGTGTTGTATTGTTTTGGTGTTGTTTCTCAGTTTTGATGCTTATTGTCGTTTGGAGCATGCTTCCCTTTCGTTGGTAAAGAATTTGTGTCCTCCGGTGTGGAGTTTGTCTTCTTTACCTTGTGTGTCCAAGCTTGTATGGTCCACGTTGTGTTCACCTGAAGTTGTGGTATTGTGTGTCCAAGCTTGTATGGTCCACGTTGTGTTCACCTGAAGTTGTGGTATTGGTAGCGTTCAAGCTTCCAGTTTATGGGGAGTATCCAATCACAAGTTTGTTCGGTCACGTCGAGTTCACCCGGTGTTTGTCCGTAGGTATTGGTGGCGTCCAAGCTTCTATTGCAGGGGGAGTGTCCAATCCCAAGCTTGTTCGGTCCACGTTGAGTTCACCCAACTGTTCATAGGTATTGGTGGCGTGCAAAGCTTTTCAAGTGGAGTCTCCTAAATGAGATATGAGTTTGTTATGTTTGAGTTCGCTTGTTATTGAGTTAGTTTGTTATTTCGTTATTTAGTTATTTTGGGTTATCGGTTATTTCTGTAACAAGTTGGGCATGATTAATATCTATGCTCCAACTTGAGGGAAGTGTTATGGAATATATATTTAATATATGGAATTTCTATAAATTAGGCAATCTTAGGGATTTAGTAGGTAGGCATATGGAAACTTGTTTCTTATTCGTAGTTTTCGCACTTATTTATAGGGCTTTGTATTCTCTTTTCTATAAGACAATATAAGACAACATATTCAAAAATCTTTTCTTTTACTTTTGTAACAAAACTATATAATATTCAATGTTATAATTTATATAATTATATATCGATTCAAATATTCTTAAAATATTATAACAAATTCATTCTGTGCAACGCACCGATAAAAATACTAGTTAAATTTAAAACAAAAAATTGTTCATGCATTCGCTATATGCATATATCTATTTTTTAAAAATAATGATAGCATACATCAGGATCTTGCATTGTGGATCGTGGTCCTTGAATTCACTCTTATGGGCACGACCATGACCTCAAGGATCCCCAATGTTGCCTTATTGGTCATGATCACCATCCCAATCGTGACCATAGGCAGGATGGCTGGGACCCGTAGCTGTATTTTGTGGTCACAGTCATTCTCCTGCCTGGGAGCGTGACCGTGACACCACTTCTAGTGTGCACGAAAATCAGTTATCCTGGCACGAATTTGATGGTATTTATATGCATTAACAACTTTTCATTTTTAGCATCTCTCTCTAGGTTTTTCTTTAATGAAATTGTGACTGGATTCAATTTCATGAGCCCCGGAAAGCATAAGATGACTTCTTGTTAAAGATAAAGCCACGATGGCCTATCATCACGATAGTTGTTAGTTTTTGGTTACCCCCTCCTCCCCTCTAAAAAAGAAAAAACAGATGAAGAAAGATGAGAGAATTTTTGAAGAATATGGAAAGGGTGTATGAAGAATGAAGGAGAAAATTTGACAAAAGATAGTGAGAGAGAAGTCGTTGGGGGTTGGGTAATAAATGATGTTTGAGGGTTGAGGTAAATTTTAGGAGTCTTGGAGTTAGGAGTAATAAATATGAAGTGGGGGTTTTGGGGTAATAAACATAAAGTGGGGGTTTTGGGGTAATAAGGGCTTTGGGTAGGCTTGGTTAATTTCTTCTTCTTCGGTGTTTAGTCGTGAGAAATTCAAAAGAGAGAAACGACATTAATGTCAAAGAGATTTATGTTTTCTCATAAATTTTGCATAAAAAGTAATTGAATTACCTTCTTTCTTAAAATCATAGTCTTAAAACGGTAATGAAAATACAACTTTACACATTTTTTCCACTTTTTTTTCCACTTTTTAAAATTTACACAATATTGTCTCTCTCTTCTCTCATTTGCACATTACAGTCACCAACTCATATCTTAACATAGGAAAGAATGTTAGCAAGGGAGATTGCATTTAACAAAAAAAACCATCAAAATGTGCTAAAAAAACAAAAACTAGAGGGAAATATTTAGAACAAAAAATGCAACGCAAAGTTTGAATATAACTTTTGAACATAATTGTTCTCCCATAAACAACATAGGAGCATGAACAGAAAAATTCAAATATATTTATTGGATTTGAAAGAATGATTTCATCTCATGCAAGGTATAATGTAGAATACTTTTTCAATAGAAAGAGGACTAACGAACAATCTAAGCACTCCAAGCATTATCTTGCAATTAAATGTTTAACAAGCAACAATCTATCTCACTCTCCAAGCTTTAAAAGTTACATCTAAGCATTATCTTGCAATTAAATGTTTAACAAACAAGAATCTATCTCTCTCCAGGCTTAAAAAGATACATCTAAGCATTATCTTGCAATTAAATGTTTAACAAGCAACAATCTATCTCTCTCTCCAAACTTAAAAAGATAGATCTAGTATCCAAATGTCTAAGGAGAATAACAACCTTAGGAGAATATAATAACAATGGTTGATGGTTAAGTATTATTCTATGAGGGCTATGTGATTTAGTTTTTTTAAAGAAAAATTGAGTTGTAAAATAGCATTGGGATTTAGTGAAAGATTCATGGGAAATACGACGAATTAAGTAATAGAGGGACTTTATAGAGAATTTGTGTGAAATGATGAATATTATATGATGTAAAATATATGTTAGTGAAATTCCTCTTTAGTAATAAGAAGATAAAGTGAACTATTCCGTTTGAAAACTTGAAAAATATTTTTCAGAAAATGACGCATTTCCTTTAAACTACAATAAAAATTCTCCCTCCCTACTAATATTCTACATTTAATTTTTTTAAATACAATCTAAATGACTTCAAACGTTTTAACAAATCTTGATTTCATTTCAGTAAAATAAAGAAAAGATTTCATTATACACTTTATGCAAACATTAAGAGTTTATAAAATCTTTTAAATTTCCTCTAGACAAATCTTCCTTAAGATCAACAAGAAGGCCATTATTTTTTTTTTTATTATTATTTTTTTTGAGAACAAACCATTACTTCATATTTAGGTGAGCCTTTCTAAATTCTAATGTCCAAAGCCATGAGAAGTAGAAAGTTATGCGTCTTATGCTTACAAAATATTAGGTGAAGGATTACACAGAAAGGAGGCATAAAAATATGTGCAGAGACTATGATGCGAAAATGGCGAAGAAGTAATTTTCAACAAAGAAAACTAGGTGATGATTATTGATCTTTGGAATACAGTTTGATCACTGATATGCTCTTATGGTAGGCACAAGAGAGATAGAGAAAGAGAGAGTTTAGTAAATACAAGCTAAGTATGGAGAGGATAGCATCTTCAAAATCAGAGATGTCAGCAACCCATCACTGCACAATTGTAGACAAAACTTCCCAAATGCTTTCTCCCCAGCAAGTTCCACTGGGACTGGCCTTCGCCTTGATCAGGCTCCCAAGAATTGATCTCTATGAATCCTCCATTCATCGCCCGGGGACCCCCAATCGTAATAAGCTTATCACCGCACGCCTTAAAGGCTAGGCCCCAACCATTCACCGATGTTGCCTGCTCGGGAAGCCTTCCTATTACACTCCATGAGTTCCTCTCCTTGTTGTACTTCAACACTTCTTTTTCAGCATAGAAAGCAGCATACAGTTGATTCTTCACAACCGCGAGAAGAGGGGGCGCCTTGGCTGTTGCAGGAGCATCGTTAGTTTCCCCGCGTGCAGGGAACATTTCAGGGATCTCGACCCAACTCCTTGTTTTCAGGTCGTATACCTCCCCGCTGGTGAGTATATTCGAACTGCCCGCCCCAACCCCTCCAAGCACATACAGCTTTCCATCCATGAACACTCCTGAACACAGTTTTCTGGCTTTATTCATACTAGGCAAAATCTCCCAAGTTCCAGTCTCAGAGTTATAAAGCTCTACAGAGCTTAGTACATTTCCGGTTGAATCACAACCACCCGCCACAATTGCAATTTCACCAAGGCTCGCAGTGCTAAACAGGCATCTAGGTGTATGCGTCCTCATTGCAGGCGACCATGAATTAGTCAACAAGCTGTACTTGTAGATTGCATGGGATTCTATTTCTTTCCCGAAAACAAGAAGTTCGGTACCAACAGCCAGTGATTCCTTGTCAGAACACATGAAGCATTCATTTGATGTCATTGTAGGCAAGTGCATCCATCTACCAGTATTGGGGTCAAAGGCATCCCATTCAAGAAGGTTGCAAGATAAATAAACCCAATGTTCTACAATACCCAACATTCTCCTTAGTTTATATAGCTCCCCGCTACGAACAAGAGACCTAAAGCTTTGGTTCAACGAGGCAATTGAGCCATAATCTGACCTTGGACAGTGAAGTAGGCAATTTACTGAAAGGTCTCGGCCAATTTGATGGATTAGATCGTTTCTATCAGAATGATTTGCATCTTCTTGTCCATTACTAGTTAATTCTCGTTGCGACAATGAAAGATCATGAAAACCCTGCACCGTTTCCTCTTTCTCTAGGCAATCAGCCAGCTTCAAGGACTTCCTCAGTGCAATGTCTTCTTCCTCTTCCAAACGGCGTTTCTCCTTTGAATTTTCTGTGACAAGGGAAGCAGTATAAATCCATGTGCTCTCTTGCTCACAGGCTCTAGTTAGGTCTCGAGATACAAGATATGATGGACCCTCCAACATGGTGGCAAACTAGCAAAGTCACTTGCTATAATGCCTATAAAGAACAAAGAAAACCAGTTAATGGAGTCTGAAGTTGTGCTCCTCCATCAAAATAGCACCCCAAAAGAATCAATCTAATAATTTTAAATTTTCTAGACATTCCATCCAAGATAATTGTAGCTAAAGAACTTATCTTTGTACCAGAAAAAAATTAATTAGGCAGCCTATATAAAATAAAAGAAGCAAAATAAGTATATAAAATGAAAACACAAACACATAATAGCATTCTAAACCACCATAAAGCATCAACATGAAACAGAAAGGATTTAAAGTCAAAGCAAGGTTTGTATCTACTAGCTGGATCCTTCAGGTGCAAGAGCATAAATGAAGTGTTAAACATTGTGAAAAATTACAAAGCTATCAATGCAAAATTATTCCACAACAGACATGCAGCCTATTTTGGCATTTTTTTTTGTTTGAAGGTCAATCATATTTTGGTGAGAACATAAACAATAAATAGACATAATGACAAATTATACTGCAAATCTAGAAATACAACAAAAGATGACAGATCAGATATAGATTCTTTTTAAACATAATTCTAAAAGTGCAGGTCAATTTAATAGCTTAAAGAAAATAAAAACTTTAGCTTAAACCAAAATTCAAGTGCTGTTTTAATATCAGAATTAATTGATTATGGAGTATCTCTAAAGGATAGCTTTACAATGAGGCAAGCAGAGGAGAAGTGACTACTAGATTAGTGGCTGCCATGTTTAAATCATTAACATGCAAACAAAATTCCTCTAAGACTGTGATAGCATAACTAAAGGTAAAAACCATAAAATATGATATGCATTTATGGGACAGGTATATTATATTCACTTCCACTCCAATTAAACAGAAATCGACCATTATCAACCATTTGACATGCCAACTAAATTCCTTCTGCATTCCACCACATTATCACTCCTGCATATAAATTTATATTTTGAACCTAAGATGCTCAAAAGCTCTGTTCAAAAGTTTTATTTAGGAAATGCCATTAAACAAGTTGGTCATTTTATTTCAAAAGCTTTTTGGAAATTATTATCATTAATGTCTGCTGCCCATCTTGGAAAAGAAGGAAGAATTTAGATGTGGCAATTTGTGTGATTTCAGCCCACTTGCCCACTTTATACTATTGGTCAATTTTGGAGAGTTGAATTTTAACCTACTTCTAGAGTAAGTCAAAAATAAGATGAAACAAATCAATATTGGGTTATATGAAATTTTAACTCATTTAAAATTAACATTTTTGTTCAAAATATAAACTTCTATATTGGATAAAAAGCTATTATTAATTTAATTTGTTCTACATACACAGCCAGTCTATGAAAATAAACTTGAACTTGGTCAACTCGGACTTGGCCATGGACTTTCTATGTGGTCTAATTATCATTTCACATTAGCCACAAAGAAAGTCTGCTGCAACTGATAAGATGTACAGATATTAATATAATCAAACTTGAAATTTCTAGATGTTCCAACTTGAGGGGGAGTGTTGGATATAGAAACTAGAAATCCCTAGTTGTAACCTAAGGCATTAGTTAAGCCCATTATATGTTATCAATATTAATCATTGTTCTTTCTTTCTATGGTTTGTACTATTCTCTGTCCACTAGCCCTTTCAATTCCTAAATTTCAACAATAACAAAAATGGGAATTTGTGATGTCATCTTGACTGACCCATTCGAATAACCTGTACTTCAAATAGCATTTTACACATTCAATATAACCCATAGCTAATTTGGATAGGTTGAAAACTCAAATTTTTTCTTCAATCAATTATGGCCAGCCCAAAAGGCTGCTCATATTTTATTCAATCTGTTTTGACCTCATTTGAGCAATTGACAACTCTGGACACTCTTTGTTATAACATGTTTACATTCTACTATAGACATGTGCAGGGAAACACAAACATTCAGATAGAATTTCCATTACCTCATTGGGAGCAGAAAGTAAGAACTCAGCTCTTGTGCTACAACAAATCAAAAATCAATCTCTTAGGACCATTTCAATGGATAACAAAAGAGGGGAAAAAAGGGGGGCGACAAAGAAAAGCAATCATCAAGCTCTAAAATGGAAAAAATCACCCCAAAGTCTAGATTCCAACCAAAAACAGCATAGATAATCACAATTGAGTGAGTAACTAATCCCAGATTCACATCACAATTATGAACTCTACACGCATGTATAATACGGGGGGGATTATACAGACAAAAAGTCGGAGCAAAATCAGGGAAGTAAAATACTCCGTAACTATAGATTCAACACTTAAAAGACTGCAAACACAATCCTTCAGCCAAAAAAACAAATTCACTAATTGCATTTCATGCATATGAGCTACGAATTGAACAAGAACATCAGACTAAAACAACAAAAACCATACAACTATAAAATTGAAAAGGAAAAACTGAAAAAGGCAGAGGAACTTACAGGTTGTTGAAGGAGCAGCCTTTGGTTGAAATTATCACCTTTATTTATGCGAATAAGAACACATATGTATATTTATACACAAGAAAACACTGCAAAAGTGAGTGTCCTTCATGTTTGGCCATTTTCGATTCTATCTTATCACTTTTCACTACTAATCTCAAATTCCAGAGAAGACAGCTTCTCTCTCTCTATATATATCTCTATATCTCTCTCTCTCTCTAAGTGTTTATATTTGTGTTCTATCTCTCTTACTGTAGTGTTTTTCTTGTGTATGAAATGGAGAGGAAGAAGAAGACAAGAGGGATTGAATAATGAGTATTGCTCCGTAAATATAATTGGGAAATACAGTACAAAAAAAAAAGAATAATAAAAATAAAATTCGTATATTTAAATAAAAAAGGGGTGAGAGGCGGTGAGGTGGGCCCAGAAACGGCTCGAAATTAAGAAAGTGATGAAATCTGGGCCCCACTGGGAGGAACGAAATTGATGGGGGTCGTTAGTACACGTGTAAGTAATATATGAGCATGTGGTAACGGTTTGACTCTTTTCGCCGTTTTCCGTTCTGGACTTGTAATGGTTTCTTGTCCGTTTCCCGTTTTGGCTACTTATTGCCTTATTGAGAGTAGTTTTTTTTTTTTTTTTAAATTAATATAAGGGTGGGTATTTCGGATTTTGATTCATTTTTTCTTTTTTTTAATTTAGTTTTGAAATAATGGAATCATTATTTTAAAATTTTAGTTCGAGTTGGTTTGAAAGAGTTTGATTTTAATTGGAGTTTGGTTCAGTTCATATTTCAGTAAAAACTTAAAATGTCCGTAATTTTCGAGCATACCTTGAAATGTTAAAGGCAGGTTTAGATGCAACACTAAAACTAAAATTGCAAGAATATCTCGTGTTACTTATGATAAAATTAGAATTTTCATACTTTCTTTTTTTAAGTGACTTTCATGTGAGATCGTCTTATAAATTCTTATTCATGATATGAATTGTGTCAATATAGAAATGTAATACTTATACTGAAAAATATAATACTAATATAAAATAAAGTGTTTTTTACTTATAAGGAAAACTTATGGATAGTTACTAGGGCACATGACCCACGACTTGACACTAGCCAGAACGAGCTACTTGGGCCTATTCGTAGTACAATGAGGCTTATTATTCTTAATATAATAGCAATTGTGCTTATTATTCATAATGTGATAAGGATTGAGCTTATTATTCATTATGTGGTAGGATTGCTGGATTGGGCACCTTATTCCTAATGTAACAAAGAACCTAATATGAGCAATTATTATTATGTGGACTATGGTCCACACAGCTGTGTATACCACAAATAAAAAGTATATTATTTGTGTACATAAACTACATTATTTGAGTACTGAAAGTACATTCTTTGTATACTATCAAAAATGTACATTCAGTACACGAATAACATACTTTTAGTATATTAAAAATGTACCTTCTATTCAGGGAAAATACATTATTTGAGTACTGAAAGTACATTATGTTGTATAATATACATTCAATAGTCAATACACAAATAATGTACTTTTAATATATTAAAAATGTATTTTATATGGTCTACACAACATTGTGTGGACCATGGTTTACATAAAAATTTGTCCGAGACCAATCATTATTTTATGGATCAAGGTCCACACAACTATGTGAATCACAAATAAAAAGTACATATTATTTGTGTACATAAAATACATTTTTTTTAAAGTACATTATTTGAGTACTAAAAGTACATTATTTTGTATATTATCAAATAATGTACATTACACAAATAATATACTTTTAGTATATTAAAAATGTACCTTGTATTCAGAGAAAATACACAAATAATGTACTTCCAGTACACAAATAATGTATTTTTGGTATATTAAAAATGTACATTTTTATGGTCTGCGCATAGTCCACATAAAAATTGTCATATGAGACAGTCTAGAATTTATATTCCTTGTAGAGCTCCAAGTCCAAAATATGTATAAATAACCCCCCACCCCCACCCCCCATGCATGGGAAAAGGGGCGAGCAATGTTAATTAATACATAATATTGTTCTCTCTATATTTTCTCTATATTTTTATACTCGTTATTTTAATAGTAGTTTTGGCCAATTGTTGACTATCCAAAAGTCATAAAATCAACGTTGGCACTATCCGTGGGGACTAATACAAAAAGTTTACGTTCGTTCAATTCCTTAGCAAATTAAACCCTAAAACACACAACCTAAAAACCCTAATCATGGTAACCACACGTCGAAAAACTCAATTTGGTTGATCGATTTCACAACCTATGTGAAACCCTAAGCCGACCCAACTCCTGAGCACTGTCTAGTCGCTCCATCCGTCTAAGGGAGAGCGACTCGAAGGAAGATCCTCAAGAAGAATAAGAGTAGTCGTCATCTATACTAGTCGCCCAAACCTCACCAATCGACCCAAATAGACCTTGCCCAGTCGTACTGGAGAACGTTGAGCACCTCCTCGAAGCTCTACAGTGTGACCTTGCATCGAGAAGGATGGTCCCCACGACAATGGATCCCACCAGTCCGGTTGCCAGTAAAGAACGAACGGGTAGGATTGATCCCTTGAAAAGGCGCAAGGTCCTGGTTCACTCACCGATCGTCAGAATCGCCTAGCATGCTCAGTCCTAAAACGATTGGACCCTCGAAGCCAACTAGTCGCCTCTAAATCCCTTAGTCATGGCAATCAACCAGTCGAAGCCCAACTGAGAATGGCAAGTCCAACCCATGTCGTCGAGCTAAAGTTGCCCGATTAGCAGAACTATGGGTCAATAAACCTCAGGCAGTAGAATACATAAGGGTTGGCTCACTAGAAGATATGACCAAGAGTAGCGGAGAAACACTAGTGCTTGTTCGCGAAGCCCAAGCCTGGGAAGTTGCTGAGTTAGCCAATGAGGTTAAAAGCCTCTTGCACAAAGTCAAGGGTGGAAAAGACCGGCTGACTACTCGATCACGTTCTATTGTCTACCAACCCATTCACAAAGGAGATTTAGTATTACTGTGCATCTAGGGATTTTAAATGCCCTTCTATACCCACTTACGATAGGGCTAATGACCACCTGGTTAGTTTACAAGCGAAAATGATGGTCATAGGTGCAGAGGACCTCATGTATTATTGCGCCTTTTTCTCGACACTTGGAGGTGCGACCCAGCGATGGTTTATGTCATCACTCTCTCGCTCCATCAACTATTTTGAGACTTTGGTCAAGCAGTTCCTAACACATTTTGCTGGAAGTACGAGGGCCAAAAGAAATTTTACGGCCCTAACTTTAGTACAGTAGGGGGAGACGGAAACGTTAAAGGAATTCTTGAAGTAATGGCAAAAGGAGGTACAAATACTCGTCAAATAGTGGAGGACCTAGATGATCAAACAACCCTAACATTGTTCACGGAATCCATAAGGGTAGGAGACCTATTCATTAGTTTGCGAAGGGAAACCCTAAAGACTTACGCGGAGGCCATATAACGTGCCAACAAATACACAGGGACCAAGGAAGCCCTTAGACAAAAGAGGAAATTAAACATGAGAAATAGACCCCAATGGTCTCGTGATCTCAACTTTAGAACATCCTCCTTGAGTGATCAACCACTGCAATGGAGGGAAACCTTGACGTTAGACTTGCATGGGTTCCCTGGTGACATTGTCCCCCCCATAATGGACTAGCAGTCTTAGAATCCCTGTTTTGACTACCGGTCCCCCAGAGGTGGACCCGCATTGGTTCCCTGGAGGTGGACCTGCGTCGGGTCTCCAGGGTTGGACTTGTAAAGTGTCATAGGCATCAGTTCCACGTCAAAGCATCGTATCTACGGCCTGAATAGCATAGAAAGTTTGGCACCCAAAAGAGGCAAACTTAATTACGTACATGTTCGAAAGCGTCCATACACGTGGAAATTTCTCTTGTCATACTATGTGAAAAATTTAGAATGGAATAAGCATGGAAGGATTCCACCCCCGCAAGCAATCAATCTTGTACACCTATTTTGACAAAAACGGAGAACCTAAAACACAAAATAAAAATACAATTCTTGGAAACACTAACCAATCAAGTATACAACTATAAATCGACTTGAAGTTCTTAGGAAATATAGCTTGGAGGGAAGATGGTCGGTCGCTAGGCCCCAGTAGCTAACCGCTCGACTATAAGACTTGACTTGGGACTTCTCGTTGAATGTCGTAGTCCTTTAATCTTGATTTTGCAATGGAGCTTTAGCTCTCTCTCTTCACCAATCTACATGATGGAATACTTGTTCGCTTTATAATGCACTTAGTTATCTTGTTCACAAAAACTGACCAGCACGTCAATCAAACTCTTCTTTTTGTTTTTTTATTTTATTTTTTGTTATGATTCCCCCCTTGAAAAAATTGCAATTAAAAGATATTTTTCTTTAATTGTTGTTTGAGTAGATCGATAACTTGAAAAAGATTATAATTTGATATAGCTACTTAAATTATACAAAATTAATTCAATATTATAATCTTTAAAATCTATTTCATCACTACATTATATCATTTTATTAGCGATTTATACTTTTAATTATCAACTTGTTTTGTATTATTATGTATAAAATAGTGCAAGGTTCAAATGAATATATATCATATACTATACTTTATGAAAATTTTCCGGAAAAAAGAAACATTAAGCCACAAATTTTGTTCGCGTCTTTTTATTACAACCTTTATTTATATATATATATATATATATATATATATATATATATACTAGTTTTTCATGCATATTGCGCGAATGAGATAATACCCAATGTTTGTTATTAAATAAGTTTTTCAAAGTATATATATAGGAGATATTCATGCATGTGTGATTGAATGTTGAATTTGTTTATTTAAATCGGTAATTCAAAGTTTATGAATGCAAGATAATATATGAAAGATTAATTATAATTGTCACTAAAATAAATGTTTACAATTTTGTAAAAACGCTAATCTAAATACTTAGTCTAAAAATGATAGTATAAATAAATATTACTTTTTCGTTTGAATTTCTCTAAGCCTTTTTAGTTCTCTTTCGGGTAACATTGTCATTGCCTTTATCTTTAGTACTTGTTTTTTTTTTAAATTTATATATTGGTATTTGGTAATGTGTCATGTGCAATTGAGTTATTGTAGTAGTATAGAGAGCAACGTCATGCAATGAGATTATGATGTAAGAAGTTGCGGATTTGTCTCGTTGTGTTTGTATATATGACTGAAATCTTAGTTGTATTATAAAGTCTTAAGCTTGTAAGCGCCTATTGATATTTGACAGTAATAGTTTTTCCCCTACATGTTTCATGTGTTGTGAGATGTGTATCATACATTCTCATGCCATGTAAAAGTATTGAACAAAATATTAATATTTATTATATTTGTAGAAGGTTAGTGAGTAGTACATTTTGTTCTAGTTTCATAACTTGTTTACTTGATAGTAACAACAATAGCTTTGCAGATAGTCTGAATACTGATGATGTAATATGTCTAGTTTCATCAACAGTTTCTACATACATTTTACACATGTTTATTTTAAAGTACATATTTTTAGAATTAGTATGAATGAGTGTAGTACTTGATTTTGTGTGTGTGTGTGTATGTTTTTTTTTTTTTTTTTTTTTTGTAATTTTTTTGTTTATTTGATACTAATCTTGGAGTACTCATTGTTGTCTTTTCATCACAACGCATGCAATTAATTAGTTTGCCACTTTGTGCATAAACATTTTTAAAAGTGGCTATATCCTACATACCAATTATTTTTGTTGTCAAGATCGATGTTGATTTTGTCTTTAATCCAAACAGGTTGATTGTAGAAAATGAAATGAATTGTAAATTTATATTAGTTCTAATATATTTAAAGAATGAACAATAAGTATTTTACATACAAGATTAATAAATGCTGCAGCGGTAGCTATTTTTCAAATTTCTTCTTTTTCTGAATTTGAAAGATTGATTCCAACAATGTTGTAGTCTCAACATCTTTTCAATGCATCAAGTATGTCATAATGTTTTATTGCCCTACGTTGACATTTTTAATAATGAGTTTTAAATCAATTTATTGGGTTATTTGAATGTCTTTTTTGCCAACAAATCTTTCATAAGTGGTTAATATGATTGGCTTCAAACTGTTTTTTTTTTTTAATTTTTCCATGTTATATAATAACATAATACTTGGTAAATAAATATATAACATTATTTTTTAGTATAACTTTGATATTTAATTACAAGATAGTTTTAAAAAAATGAACAATGTAGTGAATATAATTAATTAATAAATTTGAAGATAAGGAATCTTTGTATTGTAGAAAATATAGAAAATATAACTAATGAAATTATATCTCTTTTTAAATTTTTTGATAATGAATTTTTTTTTGAATAAAGACATTCTAGACGTCGAATTATAAATTATAGAAATGCATATGTATTATTTTTTTTTGTATTTACTAATTTATTTAATTTAATAAGAGTAATAGAGTAGGTTACTTACTTTTGAATAATATACTCTAACATATTAGTAGTATATGTTCAACAATTATGCAAACTTTAATTGAGATGATGTTCGAACCTAAGACCTTACTTAAAGAAATTAATGGGTAAGTTAAAAGTTAAACGGAATATTAACGGAAAAGATAATATTTAACGAAAAATTTAACGGATAATCATATAATTAAGGATAAATTAAGAAATTTCAAAGAAAAATATAAATCCTCTAAACAATCTGAACCATCCATTTGATTTAATAATTATTTGACCATCATTTTTTCTACTAGGTCTAATTTTCTTTGGCTCTTATATATATATATATATATATATATATATATATATATAGGATCGCGTTCAGGTGCGAACTGCACGCCCAAGAGAGAACTGAGAACGCGTCCAAGTGCAAGTAGAATGTATTACAGGTGCAACTTGCAACTAAAATATACACTGAGTATCAATATTAAGTGCACCTAAAATTATAACTAGTTGCACATAAAATTATAACTAGGTACACATAGGTGCATGAACGTTGACAAGATAAATTACTTGCACTTGTAAATGAAAATAAGTGCACAAGTGCAAATAAAATGTATTACATGTGCAAGTAAAATGTACACTGAGCATCAATATTAAGTGCACCTAATGTTATAACTAGTTGCACCTAACGTTATAATTAAGTGCACCTAGGTGTATGAATTTTAACAAGATAAATTACTTGCACTTGTAAGTGAAAAATAGGTGCACTTGTAAGTGAAAATAGGTGCACTTATAAGTGAAAATAGGTCTGAAAGTAGGTGCACTTGTAAGTGATTTTACTTGCAAACGTGCCCCAGCTAGTTGAACTTATAACACAATTATTGCACCAAAGTTTGAGTTATTTACGAAAATGACACCGCGTCGTTTTTTTAAAAATACATCTGATTCGTTGATTTGAACACGTGGACGGCTGCGAAGCGTTCTCAGTTCTCTCCTGGACGCTAGTTCGCACCAGAGCACACCCTTATATATATATATATATATATATATATATATATATATATATATATATATATATATATATATATATATTATTTTTTTTTTTGATTTAGCATTACAATAAAAAAATATCTTCTTCTTTTTTTCTTTCGTTTTATATTTTTCTGTTTTTTGAAAATATAAGATCTTATATAATACTGTAATCAAAGCAATTGATAGAGTAATTAATGGGCGCAATGCAAATGCAATGGTAATGGAAAAGGCACATGCTGATTAAATGATTGAAGTCTGATTCCACATGTTAGCTGACACGCACTTCCCAAAATGGATAATTTAAGTGTAAGTTGTAACTTCAACTCTGCCAACTAACTGATTGAAAAGACATCAATATTCGTGCATCTACAGCATTAAAACAAGGAAAATACGATGTGTATTTTTATTTTCTATATTCTCAACTTTTACTCTCATACATGAGTTAAGTTAGCAAGAGTAGCTGAAAAGGTAATTGAAAGTTAAAAAGTTATAAGTTAGAAGTTGAAAACTGAAAAGCTGTTAAGCTAGCTGATTATACTTAAAAGTGTTTGGTAAAATTAACTTTTTGATAATATGATAAATGTAAAAAGACTAAAAATGACATTTTCATAAAATTTAAATAGTTTTACATTTAAATATGTTTGTTTACATATTAAAATATTACATTTTGAAATGAAACTATTAGCATAATAAACAGACGATTGGAGTTGAAACTTTAAGGAGTTGCTGGGCGGTGAAAAGTTGCGGAAGAAGATGCATAAAAATATAGGAGAAGAGAAAACGCCAAAAGGGTTTTAATTGAGATGGGTAAAGAATGTCATTTATTTAAAATAATAAGGATAAAGATAGACAAAAAAAGTTAAGAAGCTACTAGCGTATTTTGATAACATTACCAAACAGAGCTTATAGTTTATTATTAGTAACTTAAAATAATCTATGAACTCCTAAATAAGTTTTGTCAAACAAGCCTTAAAATATTGATGTAGACATTTGCATTGTGACCCACATGAAAAAAGTAACTTGTGTCGGCCACATCAGAGAGAAATTTAGGAAGTAAGATTTTGGAGTCCATGTAGTAAAACTCTTAATACATATATAAGTAAAATAAACACTTATAAACACTTTATTCCTAATTAGTATTACACTTTCTCGTATAAGTACTACTTTTCATCTTGAACTGACCCGTCTCACAATCAAGGATATGTGAGATGGTCTCACACAACTGACACAATATTAGTAGTATTGGGTGTACATTGGGACAAAGGTTAAGTAACTCCTTGAAAAGCAATGTGGGACAAAGGTTAAGTAACTACACCTATCTTTGAATGCTATATCTAACATAAGCATCCAAGTGTTTATACTCTAGTAGTGTCTACACAAAGTCAAATTCATACCTCTCTTTTTTATTCTTAGTATGTGGAATTCAAACCCTGTATCTTGTAGCTGCTATCAGAGTAAAATTTATAAATTTATTTTAAATTGACTAACTAATTAATCGTGACTTTTAGCACAAAAGAGTTTTTATGGTTCTACGAAAGATTCCTCCATGGCTCTAGATGCATGGCCTTCTGATCTAGAGGCCAATACTTTAAGAGTAAAAATTCTATTCTAAATACTTATGTTCTTATTTCTTTTTACAAGTGTACTTGCAAGCATATATCCTTGTGAATTCAGATGCATCATACATCAAGGTAGTGAGTGGCCTAAGAATTTTTTAGATACCATAGGCACTAATATTTGTTGCTCTTTGTAGTGCTCTACCAAGTCATGAAGTAATCTTCTTTTATAACAAATTGTCTGCACTTCATTTTATGGGGCACTAAGCTAGAAGCAATTGTGAGGTTGTGACTTCTTTTTCGTTAATATAGTGACTATTTTTTATTTTAATGCATCTGAGCCGAGGGATCAAATTTATAATTTTAGGGGCAATCCAACCAAGTTGATCATACTGTTAAATTGGTAATTATAAGATTATAAATTTAATTTCTAGCAAGAACGACCTATTGACCTTCTTGATTTGAGCCAGTCAGCTATGAGCAACCTAAGCTAGTTTATCTCCTTGTGTTTCTTTAGTGGCTAGGGTTATAGGATGAGGTTTACCCAGTGTACACCCTCAGGTCATAAATTTCCCTCGTCACTCAAAAATTTAGAATATCTTTTTAAAATTATAAATATATATCACTCTGTTGGGGGTGGTACTAGAACCCTTGGGGTCGACTTCGAAGTGGTCTACCAGTAGAGTCGAGCAGGTCGATAGGTGGCCCAAAGTCAGTATGGCGGCCCAGTCAAGGTTATGGGGCAAATTATGCTATGGACCTGGGTCCGCCTTGCAAGGTGGAGCTGGGTTCATGACATAAGAATCAAGGTTATGGAGTAATAACCGTAGCAGCATCCAAGAATTAAAGGAAGTCAATTATATGGCGATCTTGCCATTATGGAAAAACAATCTAGTTAACTTACATAAACCCTACTTACCAAAATATCCTCTTTGACTTATATTAGGTCTACTTTCCTAAATACTCCGTATCATTTTCTTCCCTAAATCATCACCACTAACTAAATATCCTTATATTTCCTAAGTCACCTCTATATTTCAAAATACTCGACTCTACCATATATGTTCAAAGGAAACTCAATTACCATGCAGCACTATTTTTCTACTATAAAAGACCATTATTCAGAGACCAGAAGGGACAGACACAACATTCGATTCAACTCAATTCAATCTTCATTCAATATACAACACATCTACATGACATCTCATCATCTCTCTATCCGAAAGTTACCGATCTTTTTCTCTTCAAAATCCCATAAAAATATTCCCAGCCCAAGGACGTTCTCTATACAAATTGTACTTGTACAAAATTAATGCAAACATAGTGGATTTTGGCTTGGCATTGTCGTAAAAGTCCATGATTTTTACCTTTAGATTTCCACATTAAAAATATTGTGTATATTTATCTTTCTGCCTTAACTCAATTTATTTATTTTCTTTCTCATCATCCAACTCATAACATGTCAACTAACTACCCCGTAATCATAAAACCATCACACTCAGCTCATTGTATAAATTTTAATCTCAATATATTATATTTAACTATTAACCATGTAGGAACTTTTTTTGGTGAAAAAAATATTCCCAAAATAATTAATGTGGGCAAAATTCAATGCATGTGTAATACATACTTTCTAAATAAATCTCAATTAAATTGATGTTTTAATTTTTTTTTTTTTTGAAGATTTGATGTTTTAAATTTTGTAATCCAATTTTTGGATGAGTTCAAACTTTTGGAACTCACAGTATATTTTGAGTCACAATTCAAATTTTTAAAAAAATTATTTGTATATATACTAGTGCAAACTCATATGTATTTTCAATGTTGGACAAAGGCTATTTAAAGCCTTTCAAAGCTCAATTTTCCTAATTTCATATGTACATTTCGACAATCAATTTCCTATTTACTTATTATTTGTTACTAGTATTTTCGTTGTTATAATATTTTAAGAATATTTGGATCGATATACAATTATATAAATTATAACATCGAATATTTTATAGCGCAATTGATGAAATTGGTTTGATCGATTATGTTTTCTGATGTTTTCCTCGCTTGAATTAGAGCAAATAATTGTCCAGTTACCGTGCGATGCACGGATAAATTTTTTTTATTATATATTTAAATATAATAAAAATAAAGATTAAATTATAAAAAAATTCTAATATTGAACGTGTACATTTATTTGATTATAAGATTAGTGCAAAAGTATTACTCAATTAATTTAATAATATATTACTGTTTGTCTACACTTATCTTAAAAAGATTGATATGTAATATGACTTATGTAATTATATTATTACTAAAATAAATATGAGAAAAATGAAAAATAATTTAATTATAATTATTATAAAAATAAATTCAATGTTTAGCTTAATTACCATAATAATTATTAGGCAATTATTATTAGTCAATTACACTAATATATGTGCAATTATACTTTTATACCTCAAGTATATTCATTTTCACCATATCGCATTTAGTTTTTTCTTCCTCCTCCATATATATTTGAATGAATTAATTATAATTATCATAACAAATCTAACAATCCATGTTTAATTAATTTTTTAAAATTTAAATAATTTAAAGTTTTCAAAAGGAAAGTGTAATTTCTTTTTTAAAAGTTTTTTAAAAAAATTTAGTCAATTAGTAATATCATTTTCCTTTTCCAATTTGCCTAATTTCAGTTTTCTTTTTCATTAGAATCTTTTTATATTTTCAATCAATTAGTAAAATCAGTTTTCTTTTTCATTTTATCTTTACTATTTTTTGGGCGGGAATTTCACAAAGGATGATTTTATTTTTATTAATAGTAGTATAGATATAGAAGTATAGATAAGTATTCGAATTATTATTATTGGTGTAAATAATAATTAATAAATTATTTTTTAATAAAATTACGCAGAATTTGTTTCTATTATTCTCACAATTATAATAGTTTAATTATTCCCGGAATTTGGTAATAAAATTTCGTTACCAATTAAACTTTATTAATTTTTTTACCAATTAATTAATAATATTAGTTTGTACGAGAAAGTTGAAGGAGGACATTTTACTTTTATTAATATTATTGATACGTGAATATAGAAACAATATTACCAATTAATAGATATTAGTTAATATTCATTTTACATTTTCTTACCAAATAAGCTTTATTAATGATTTGACCAATAAAATATTTAATTAATTAACTACAAAATTTTGGGCGGGAAATGAAATAGGAGGATTTTACTTTTATATATAGTATAGATATAGATATAGATTAGGATCTTTTTATATTTTCAATCAATTAGTAATATCAGTTTTTCTTTTCCATTTTATCTTAACTATTGTTTAGGCAGAAATTTCACAAAAGATGATTTTATTTTTATTAATAGTAGTATATATATATATAAGTATAGATAAGTATTCGAATTATTATTATTGGTGAAAATAATAATTAATAAATTATTTTTTCTTATAAAATTACGCAGAATTTGTTTCCATTATTCTCACAATTATAATGGTTTAATTATTCTCAGAATTTGGTAAATAAAATTTTGTTATGAATTAAACTTTATTAATTTTTTACCAATTAATTAATAATATTAGTTTGTGCGGGAAAGTTGGAGGAGGAGATTTTACTTTTATTAATAGTATTGATACGTGAATATAGAAACAATATTACCAATTAATAGATATTAGTTAATATTTATTTTTACATTTTCTTACCAAATAAGCTTTATTAATTATTTGACCAATAAAATATTTAATTAATTAACTACAAAAGTTTATACGGGAAAATGAAATAGGAGGATTTTACTTTTATATATAGTATAGATATGTGTATAATATATCAAATTAATCATTTCGACTATGAGAATCCAAATAAACTTTGACGCTACCTAAATCGACTTAAGACATTTTTTCCTCAAAATCTACTATACTAATAAGAGCCAAAGAGAGTTAGGCCTAAAACGGGTAGAAAAAATGGCGGTCAAATTATTTAATCAAATGGATGGTTCAGATGAATTATTTAATCAAATAGATGGTTAAGATAATTCAGATTAATATTATTAATAGAGATTACCTAATTTAACCTTACTTTTATGATTATCCGTTAAGTTTTTCGTTAAATATTCTCTTCTCCGTTAATATTCCGTTAACTTTTAACTTAACCATTAATTTCTATAAGAAAGGTCTTAGGTTCAAACCTCATCTCAATCAAATTTGACATAATTAAGTTCCTCACTCTATTTACTCTTATTAAATTAAATAAATTAGTAGCTACAACAAAAAATGATGCATATGTATTTCTTTAATTTAGAATTATGTGTCTACAATACCTTTATTTGAAAAAATTATTCATTATCAAAAAATTAAATTAAATAAGAGAAATAATTTCATTAGTTATATTGTCTTTATTTTTTTCTCTCATGCAAAGATTCTCTACATTCAAATTTATCAATTGATATTCATTACATTGTCTATTATCTTATTTTTACAATATCTTGTAATTAAATATCAAAGTTATAGTACAAAATAATGTTATATATTTATTTACCAAGTATTTTATTAATACTATGAAAAAAAATTTTAAAATAATTTGAAGCTAATTATATTAACTACTTGGGGATTGGTTGACAAAGAGAGTACTCAAATAACCCAAAAAATTGAAGCGGAATCGCTCTATTTTACTTTTATTGAATTAAATAAATTAGTAATTACACCAAAAAATGATACATATGTATTTCTTTAATACCATGAAAAAAATAAAAAAGAATAGTTTGAAACCAATCATATTAACTACTTGGGGGGTTTGTTGACAATGAAAGTACTCAAATAACCCATTACCCAGCAAATTGAATCAATAAACTACCTTTTAATATTTTTGGAATATATAATATTTTAAATTTTCAAATTTTTATTAATTTATTTAATCTTTTTTCTTAAACTAGGGATTTCTTTATTCACAATAACTCATTCAACAATAATGGTTGAACCAAATGAACCCCAAGCAGAACACCTAAAGGATAGTCCATAGCTCCTATATCATAATCTCATTGCATGACGTTGTCATCTATGCTACCAACAATAACCGAATTGCAAATAACACACTACCAACAAAAAGGAAGAGAACAAATAGTAAAGATGAAGACAATGACAATATTACTCAAAAGAGAATTAAGAACACTTAGAAAAATTCAAATGAAAAAGTAGTATTTATTTAGACTATCATATTTAGACCAAATATTTAGACTATCGATTTTACAAGGTTGCAAACATTTATTTTAGTAATAATTATAATGAATTTTCTATATTATCTTGGATTCATATACTTTGAGTTAGATATTGAAATAAAAAAATTCGACATTCAATTACCCATGTATAAACTTCTCCTATATAATCTTACAATGATATACTTTCAAATATTTATTTAAATATAAACATTGGGCATTAACCCATTCGCGCAATGCGCGTATAAAACTAGTTACTATATAAATGTTATTTTCTTGCTAATTTCCAAACTACTACAAAAATTAAATTTCATGTAAACGATATTATGTTGATTAAAAAAAACCGCCATTAAAAAATATTTTCTATCATATTTTTTAAAGTAAAAGTTACGACATCGATTATTACATAAAATTAACATCATAAACATGGGCGGATCCAGACGGGGCCATGGGGGCGGTAACCCCTCTCCCAGCCCTATTACACACAGACACACATTACAATATGCACTCAAAGAAGGAAATTGTGCATTTGACGAATATAAATTATGCACTCGAAGATGAAAAATGTGCACCCAAAGAAGAGAAATTATGCACTTGAAGTAAAAAAAAAATTACATTAACGTACAAAATTTACCAAACAACCCCCGCGTTTTTTTTTTCTTTCCAAATTTCCCTCACTTTGGGCCGTAGTTGATCTGAACTTAATCAATGGTCGAGATCCCACCCTATTTTTCACTTGGAGAAGCCTTCACATTTGATTCGTATTATATATATATATAATTTAGTTCCTGTGCGGTTGGGTGTGTCTCGTGCGGTTGTGCGGTTAAATCTGAGCCATTGGACTTGCATAAATCAATGTCTAGGATTAAAAATGATTTAAAAAATGCGGTGGCAATTTGGTCTTTTTGCATCTAGGTTAATTTTAAGGTGTCTGGTTTTCTTCTTAAGGTGTGCAGTTTTCCTTCTTAAGGTGAGTGGTTTTGTGCTTAAGGTACGTGGTTTTTATACTGTGTGGCTTAAGGTGTGTCAGTTGTTGAAAACTTAAGTGTGTCGATCTAAAGCTTTAGGTGTGTGGTTTTCCTTCTTAAGGTGCGTGGTTTTTGTGCTTATGGTGCGTCAGTTGTTGAAATTTAAAGTGTGTCGGTCTAAAGCTTTAGGTGTGTAGTTTTCGTTCTTAAGGTGCGTGATTTGTATGCTTATTTGTATGCTTAAGGTGCGTAAGTTGTTGAAACTTAAGGTGAGCCATTTTAAAATTTTAGGTGTGTGGTTTGTGTTCTTAAGGAGTTAAGGTGCTTTGTTTGTGCATGTGCTTAAGATGCGTCTTTTTAATGCTTAAGGTGCGTCGTCTTTTTGTATTAACCGCATAGCCACACGGAAAGTTATATTTTTCACCTTATTCACTCCCTCTATATATATATATATATATATATATATATATATATATATATATATATATATAAGAGATCACATGCGGATACTGTGCTCAGGTGAAAGATGGGGTTGAATGATAGCCGTTGATCTCGCTAAAAAGGAAAGTCCGGTCCATATTGAACACAGATTAAAAAAAATGCGGTGACAATTTGGTCTTTTTGCGTTTAGGTCAAACTAAAGGTGTGTGGCATTTCTTCTTAAGGTGATTGATTTTTCTTTTTAAGGTGTGTGATTTCTGTGCTTAAGGTGAGTCAGTTATTCAATTGTTCAAACTTAAGGTGCATACGTGATTTGTGTGCTTAAGGTGCGTTGTTTTTCTTCTTAATGTGCGTGGTTTCTATGCTTAAGGTGAGTCAGTTATTCAGTTGTTCAAACTTAAGGTGCATGGTTTGTATGCTTAATGCGCATAATTTTTATACTAAAGGTGCGTCATTTTAATATTTAAGGTGCGTCAGTTATAATACTTAAGGTGCGCTATTTTAAAACTTAAGGTGTGTGGTTTGTGTGCTTAATGTGTATGGTTTGTGTACTTAAGGTGGTGCGTCAATTGTAATACTTAAGGGTGCCATTTAAAACCTTAAGGTGTGTAGTTTGTATGCTTAAGGTGTGTGGTTTGTGTAATTAAGGTTAAAGTGCATGGTTTCCTTTCCCACATGTATTTTTTTTTAAATTTTCATTGATTTAAGCCGTTGATCTAGATTTGATCAATGACTCATATTACACCACAAGTTTGTACTTAATAAAATTTTTACACCAGATCTCATTCCTATAGAAGATTGATCAGGTGAGAATTACATGCCTAGAAAAAGAAAGAGAACACATCGCAGCCGTTCATAAAATAATGCCTATTGTTATGTCACTTGACCTTATTTTTTGACACGTGAGAGTCACTACTCATAGTTTAATGACTACTAATGAGTGGCACTTGAGTGGACACCACACAATAAAATGTTTTCAATTCTGACACAACTAATTTGGAGGACATAGAGGAATAAGTACTAGCCTAGCCAGTTGTGGGAAGGGTTAGGCTGTCCCAATTCTATGATGATAATATAAAGGTTTTTTTTTTTTTAATAACTTATTTGTTATTTTACTTTTACAAGCTTGTAAACAAGTAGAGAGTATAATTTTGTAATTTTTGTAAGTATGTTTTTATTTTAAAAAAATATTTATTTATTTATTATTATTATTATTATTATTAAAAGTGAATTGAAATTATAGAAATTTGATTCGGTTTGGATTTGGTTCGGTTTAAAAGAGTTCTCATTTAACTCGGGTTTAAATTTTAATTCGGTTTGATTCGAAAGAGTTCTCATTCAGTTTGGATTTGATTCAATTTGAATTTCGATTCGATTTGGGAACACAAACATTCCATAGTTTTTTTGTGCACATAATTATTTATTTATTTTCATTAATAATTTAAAATTCAAAATATAAACAACAAATTATCCATGCAAATTTTAAGTTTCTCAATCTAAAATAAGTTCAAAGTCTAAACCGAATCGACCTCTTCACCTGCGTTTGATGTCCGATAGCAACGTCACAACTCGGTAACTCATAGAGAAAAATTTGGGAAGAAAGAACAATCGTGAAAATTTGAGTTAAGAAATTGGGGATTTAGTATATATATTTGGGTAAATTTATAAATATACAAATATTTAAGTGTGTGTGCGTGATATATATATATATATNTATGTGTGTGTATGTGATATATATATTATGTGTGTGTGTGTGATATATATATATATATATATATATATATATATATATATATATATATATATATATATATATATATATATATAAAATTCTGCTCATATGCGATCAATGATTGGTGTGCGGTTGTGTGGCCTAATCTCTATCGTTCAATTATTGTCATCCAACGACGGTCAACAACTTAATACACCACGTATTACTAAAAATGCACCGCAGAGCACTTCTAATTGCACCATACACTAGCACGTAATACATCTTGCTGACGGGTCTATTGAACCTGTCGATGGGTTTGACACCCGTTTTGAATGCACCACACATCACTCAAAAATGCACCATAAAACACTACAAAATGCACCATAGAGAACTCAAAAATGCACAACACACTAGCATGAAATGCACCCCGATGATGAGTCTATTGAACCCGTCGACGAATTTGACACCCACGTTGAGTGGTGCAAATCTAAATGCACCACGTATCACTCAAAAATCACCATAGAGCACTCAAAAATGCACTCGACGGGTTTGACACCCCCGTTGAGTGGTGCAATATAGATCAATGCACCATGTGTCAATAAAAACTGCACCACAGAATACTTAAAAATGCACTACACACTAGCACGCAATGCACTGCCGAAATATACATGGTGCAAGAAATTACAAAATTGCCATAACGTAATTTCTCTTCTTCATTGATTTCCAGTCGTTTGATCTCAACTCACCCTATGGTTCTAATATATCCTCATGACCGCACGGGAGATTAAGGCCATATATATATATATATATACTAGTTTTATACGCGCATTGCGCGAATGGGTTAATGCCCAATGTTTATATTTAAATAAATATTTGAAAGTATATCAATGCAAGATTATATAGGATAAGTTTATACATGGGTAATTGAAAGTCGAATTTTTTTATTTAAATATCTAACTCAAAGTATATGAATCCAAGATAATATAGAAAATTCATTATAATTATTACTAAAATAAATGTTTGCAACCTTGTAAAATTGATAGTCTAAATATTTGGTCTAAAAATGATAGTCTAAATAAATATTACTTTTAATTTGAATTTTTCTAAGTGTTCTTAATTCTCTTTTGAGTAACATTGTCATTGTCTTCATCTTTACTATTTGTTCTCTTCCTTTAATTCTCTTTTGAGTAACATTATCATTGTCTTCATCTTTACTATTTGTTCTCTTCCTTTTTGTTGGTAGTGTGTTATTTGCAATTCAGTTATTGTTGGTAGCATAAATGACAACGTCATGCAATGAGATTATGATATAGGAGCTATGGACTTTCCTTTAAGTGTTCTGCTTGGGGTTCATTTGGTTCAACCATTATTGTTGAATGAGTTATTGTGGATAAAGAAATTCCTAGTTTAAGAAAAAAGATTAAATAAATTAATAAAAATTTGAAAATTTAAAATATTATGTATTCCAAAGATATTAAAAGGTGGTTTCTCGCTTCAATTTGTTGGGTAATGGGTTATTTGAGTACTTTCATTGTCAACAAATCCCCAAGTAGTTAACATGATTGGTTTCAAACTATTCTTTTTTATTTTTTTTCATGGTATTAAAGAAATACATATGTATCTTTTTTGGTGTAACTACTAATTTATTTAATTCAATAAGAGTAAAATAGAGTGATTCCGCTTCAATTTGTTGGGTTATTTGAGTACTCTCTTTGTCAACCAATCCCCAAGTAGTTAATATAATTAGCTTCAAATTATTTTTAAAATTTTTTTATAGTATTAATAAAATACTTGGTAAATAAATATATAACATTATTTCGTACTATAACTTTGATATTTAATTACAAGATATTATAAAAATAAGATAATGGACAATGTNATCACTCAAAAATCACCATAGAGCACTCAAAAATGCACTCGACGGGTTTGACACCCCCGTTGAGTGGTGCAATATAGATCAATGCACCATGTGTCAATAAAAACTGCACCACAGAATACTTAAAAATGCACTACACACTAGCACGCAATGCACTGCCGAAATATACATGGTGCAAGAAATTACAAAATTGCCATAACGTAATTTCTCTTCTTCATTGATTTCCAGTCGTTTGATCTCAACTCACCCTATGGTTCTAATATATCCTCATGACCGCACGGGAGATTAAGGCCATATATATATATATATATACTAGTTTTATACGCGCATTGCGCGAATGGGTTAATGCCCAATGTTTATATTTAAATAAATATTTGAAAGTATATCAATGCAAGATTATATAGGATAAGTTTATACATGGGTAATTGAAAGTCGAATTTTTTTATTTAAATATCTAACTCAAAGTATATGAATCCAAGATAATATAGAAAATTCATTATAATTATTACTAAAATAAATGTTTGCAACCTTGTAAAATTGATAGTCTAAATATTTGGTCTAAAAATGATAGTCTAAATAAATATTACTTTTAATTTGAATTTTTCTAAGTGTTCTTAATTCTCTTTTGAGTAACATTGTCATTGTCTTCATCTTTACTATTTGTTCTCTTCCTTTAATTCTCTTTTGAGTAACATTATCATTGTCTTCATCTTTACTATTTGTTCTCTTCCTTTTTGTTGGTAGTGTGTTATTTGCAATTCAGTTATTGTTGGTAGCATAAATGACAACGTCATGCAATGAGATTATGATATAGGAGCTATGGACTTTCCTTTAAGTGTTCTGCTTGGGGTTCATTTGGTTCAACCATTATTGTTGAATGAGTTATTGTGGATAAAGAAATTCCTAGTTTAAGAAAAAAGATTAAATAAATTAATAAAAATTTGAAAATTTAAAATATTATGTATTCCAAAGATATTAAAAGGTGGTTTCTCGCTTCAATTTGTTGGGTAATGGGTTATTTGAGTACTTTCATTGTCAACAAATCCCCAAGTAGTTAACATGATTGGTTTCAAACTATTCTTTTTTATTTTTTTTCATGGTATTAAAGAAATACATATGTATCTTTTTTGGTGTAACTACTAATTTATTTAATTCAATAAGAGTAAAATAGAGTGATTCCGCTTCAATTTGTTGGGTTATTTGAGTACTCTCTTTGTCAACCAATCCCCAAGTAGTTAATATAATTAGCTTCAAATTATTTTTAAAATTTTTTTATAGTATTAATAAAATACTTGGTAAATAAATATATAACATTATTTCGTACTATAACTTTGATATTTAATTACAAGATATTATAAAAATGTACTATAACTTTGATATTTAATTACAAGATATTATAAAAATAAGATATAACTTTGATATTTAATTACAAGATATTATAAAAATAAGATATAACTTTGATATTTAATTACAAGATATTATAAAAATAAGATATAACTTTGATATTTAATTACAAGATATTATAAAAATAAGATAAAACTTTGATATTTAATTACAAGATATTATAAAAATAAGATAATGGACAATGTAATGAATATCAATTGATAAATTTGAATGTAAAGAATCTTTGCATGCATGAGATAAAATAAAGACAATATAACTAATGAAATTATTTCTCTTATTTAATTTAATTTTTGATAATGAATATTTTTTTCAAAAAAAGGTATTGTAGACACATAATTAAATTAAAGAAATACATATGTATCAGTTTTTGTTGTAGCTACTAATTTATTTAATTTAATAAGAGTAAAATAGAGTGAGAAACTTAATTATGTCAAATTTGATTGAGATGAGATTCGAACCTAAGACCTTTCTTATAGAAATTAATGGTTAAGTTAAAAGTTAACGGAATATTAACGGATAAGAGAATATTTAACGGAAAACTTAACGGATAATCATAAAAGTAAGGTTAAATTAGGTAATCTTTATTAATAATATTAATCTGAATTATCTTAACCATCTATTTGATTAAATAATTCATCTGAACCATCCATTTGATTAAATAATTTGACCGCCATTTTTTCTACCCATTTTAAGCCTAACTCTCTTTGGCTCTTATTAGTATAGTAGATAGTAGAGCCTAACTCTCTTTGGCTCTTATTAGTATAGTAGATAGTAGATATAATTGATTAGTTTTTCGATTCAGTTCTTTTTTTTTTTTTAACTAAACCAAACTAGAACCATTTAGTTTTTTTTTTTTTTTTAACTAAACCAAACTAGAACCATTTAGTTTATAGAATATAGAATTGATCAGTTTTTAATAACCATTTAGTTTATAGAATATAGAATTGATCAGTTTTTAATAATAACTCAAAATCAAATCGTTATGTTCGGTTCAAATAACCAAAATCGAAATGCCAGCCTAACTCTCTTTGGCTCTTATTAGTATAGTAGATAGTAGATATAATTGATTAGTTTTTCGATTCAGTTCTTTTTTTTTTTTTAACTAAACCAAACTAGAACCATTTAGTTTATAGAATATAGAATTGATCAGTTTTTAATAATAACTCAAAATCAAATCGTTATGTTCGGTTCAAATAACCAAAATCGAAATGCCAGCCTAACTCTCTTTGGCTCTTATTAGTATAGTAGATAGTAGATATAATTGATTAGTTTTTCGATTCAGTTCTTTTTTTTTTTTTTAACTAAACCAAACTAGAACCATTTAGTTTATAGAATATAGAATTGATCAGTTTTTAATAATAACTCAAAATCAAATCGTTATGTTCGGTTCAAATAACCAAAATCGAAATGCCACCCCTAAATAAATCGGAGAGGCTAAAAGTGTTAAAATATCACTTTCGTACAATATTGGTGCAAGTTTACATACTTTTCTATTATTCCACCTGGTCCGGGTTCGCTCTGGGAAGTAGGGTATCGTCACTTACGGGTATCGAACCCGGGTTCTCCCGAAATTCTTCCCCACAAAGAGAGTTCACTTGCCGCTTGAGCTACCCCATTGAGTTAAGCCAATTAAATTGGTTGAAACTGAAAAAATAACAAAAAAAAATATTAAAAGACAAAAACGCCCTTACTAAATATAGAAAAAAATCCAAAAGTGTCCAAAAAATAATATAGAAAAAATCATGAGAAGGACTAAAAGTGTCGAAAAAATAATAGTCTTGAATGTTAAATGACAAAAACAATAGTCTGGAACTAAATTTGAAATTACCACAAATAACAAGGAATCTCTGATGAATTAACTCTATATCAAATTAAACTTTTCAATAAGAAAAATCAAACGACTAAACCAAAATTGAAAGTTGACCTCACTCAAAATAAAGCATGCCACATAAATGACACTTTTATACTAATTTTTACAACACAACATGCATATAAATTTCAAAGAAAATCAAATGCATGATCCACTTGGTTCTGAAATAAGTTAGTTTATTCCATGTCCGTAAGGACAGTCCAGGTGGGTAAGAGTGCTCTACCTACAACCGAGAGATTGGAGGTTCGATCCTCAAACCTTTGGGTTTGAGCCGGTCAGCTATGGGTAACCTAAGCTGGTTTACCTCCTTGTGATCTTTTGTCGGCATAGGGTCACAGGGTAAGGAGAAAAACCTCTTTAAAAGAAGTTAGTTTATTCCATCATTTTGGTTAGACATACAAATAGAAAATTGAAACCTATGTAATACATCACGCAAGAGGTCTTTTAATAACATATTTTTAATTACACCTTTTAAAAAATAAAAACATATATATATATATATATATATAGGAATGTATTCAGGTGAGGACCTATATATTATAGAGGATTATGAGAACTAATTGTGTGCGTTAGATTGGATTTTTGAATGGTATAGATTCTTCTTAGTTTTTTGGTTTATTTTAAGCACATGCGGTATTATTTGTTTAGTTATTAGGATTTGGGGTTATTTTTGTCATTTGGGAATAATTTGGGAATAATTTTAATATGGTAGCAGATTTCTCGTGACTTTTGGCTTCCTATTCACGCATGAAATCAGTTTCTTTAGGCGTTCCTTTTTCAGTTTTCGAACCGTCCCTTTCGTTTCTTGGTGTTATCGTTGTCGCCGTCGGTCGAGGAGGGAGCAGGAGGAGTTGCCGGTGTTGTTGGCAGTCGTAGCTTGCAGCGATGGCAGACGCCGGTGGTGACTGTCGGCGAGAGTAGCGTCTGGGCAGGAGAGGTCGGCGGCAAGTCGAGGTAGGGATTCCCGTTTTCTTTTTGGTTTTTTTTTTCTTTGTTTTTGTTTGGTTTTTTTTTTGCTGTTGTATTCTGTCCGTGTGATGTTTTTGGCTTTTGGCGATGGGGGTTCGTCGTGCATGGCTCGCAAATGGGGTTCTCCCGTGTTTTTGGTCGGAGATGGTGTATTCCGGTAGGTGGGGTTTTTGAATGTATGTGGGGTTTGTCATTGCGATTTCTGTGTCCAGAATATTGTGTGCCAAGGGGTCTTTAATTGTATGCACTGTGGTGATGGTATGTGCCTGGTTGTGTTTAGGTGGACATTAATTATATTGTTTTTTTTAATTAAAATGCTAGGATCCTAAGAGTTTGAGTTTTTGATATTTTTTGGTATTCATTTCTTGTGTTAGGGGTTTGCTAAACTTGATATGGGTAGGCGTTGTGCACTAGAATAAAATTCCAGTTTGAGTGATTTTGGGTGTGAATCAAATCAAGGTGTAGTAAAGTAATTGCATGTTTTATCTGTAGGATTAAAAATATAGTTTGAGTGGTTGATGTGTGCCAGGTGGTATTTAATTGTGTGCCATTCTTATGAAAGTGTGTGCCTATGTATATATACTGACTTCTATACACGCTCTCAGTGTTTGGAAAGATTGCGTTCGTTGTTTAGTGTGCATCTAGGGTTATGTTGTGTTCGTGGGATTGTTTTCATGTGTGCATGGGTTGTTGGTGGCAGCAAAGAAGGCTAGGGTTGAACCGGTGGTTGCGTGTTTGTTCAGATCCCCCATTGATGATGACGATTTCGTTGAAGGTCATGATCCTTCCTTATAAAGAGGAACAAGCAGGAGCCATCATCGGATGTCCGAGATACTGTTCTAACATATGGAATAATGTAATTGTGTACATGGAGAAATATAGATAATGTAATTGTTATTTTTTACTCTCTTTGTTATTGTTTATGTTTGTTGGTGGCAGCAAAATAGGTTAGGGAAACACCTTCGATGGGGTGCTCGTACCAACTACCTAATGATGATGATGATTTTGTTGAAGGTTCGGCTCCTTTTTTCGAAAGGATGCGGTAGGACCCTTTATGGGATGCTCCGAATACTGATCTAATCGCGGAGGAGCTGGTCCGACTGCTTTTCTAGAAAGTTTATGGTTTTTGTTTAATATATCTAAACTCCGTTCGTAAGTCATGATAACATTTAAAGAGCATTGAAATGTTATTATTTATTCATAGCTAAATGTAATTGAAATTCGAAATGTAATTAAAATATTTATTGTTGTTTATCATGCAATTCGCCTAATTTTTTTTATTATCAATGCTAGCTTAATTTTGAGATCATAATTTTTGTGTGCGTTTTTGGTAAAGTTGTGTGCCCTTTATTCGCGGTTTTGTGCCTATGGTCATTAACACTGAACGTGCATTGCTTTCGTGTGCCCAAGTTTTTGACACTATCAAAGTTAATGCCTAGTAGTTTCGGCCATTCTTTTAATACAACAACTTTGCCATTTTTACCTTTGTGCACACAACATTGACATGCGTGGCACAAGTTTAAAATAAGTAATATTATGCAACAACGTGTGTTTGAGGTTGTCATGGTGCACACGATATATGCAAGCATGGCACACAATATATCAAATCATGGCACACGATATACACATACATGGCTAACCACGAGATTTTTAATCAAGCTTATATTCATAATATTAAAAACTAAGCATGGGCACATGTTTTGCTCATTTATATTTTTTTAAACGACTGTGAAGAATTTTAACAATTTAGAAATTCAAAATACCTTTAAAAAAAAAAATTCCCTTTCACAATTCTGCATTAACGTGTGTTTGTTGCTTTTGTGTAAACTAATGGTGTACACAAAATATACAAGCATGACACACGATATATCAAAGTATGGCACACAATATATCAAAGCATGGCTTATCACGAGATTGTCAGACAATCTTATATTTTTTTTTTTGAAAACCACAATCTTATATTCATAATTTTAAAAAGTGTGCTTGGATATACGTTGTTATTAAAAATTTAGTAATAAAAAATAACATTTATATTTTTTTTTAACAATAATGCATAATTTTAACTATTTTTTTTTTGAAAACCATAATTTTAACTATTTAGTAATAAAGAATACCATGATTATTTTTTTCCATAGTAGATAGGATTGTATACCATTTTTTTTTTTTTTTAAAACAGATAGGATTGTATACCATAATTATACTTCAACTACAATTCTTGATTAATGAACTCCGGCTAACTCCTTATTTGTTAATTAGAATCCTACCTTAATTATATTACAATTCATATTAAATCTCTTATTTGCCCTTATTCTAAATACATAGCGTGAATCCATTGTGTCATCCTAGTTAATCTCAGCCATTTAATATAATGATATGAATGATTATGATGTGTCCTAATAGTTCTCTATAAATTAGTGTCCTTATATGAATAAGGGTCTATATATATATATATATATATGACCAGTTTAGATTAGGGATTAGACGATTGAGATGTATCCGTGCATTGGCTAAAATTAAAGACTAAAATGCTAATCAGATTAATTTTTTTATACGAAAAGGGGTTTAAATTTCTAACTTTTTAAATATAAAAATACACGACCATTCACATCAACTAAGCTGATTTTCCTAAAAGTTTCTTCAGTTTCCTTTACCAATTTTATTTGTGATAAATTCTTGGATAGCCCATAACAGAGAGACGGGATGTCCATAGGGTTAGGTTCGCGGATCGCCGAATCGCGAATTGCGGATGAAACCTAATCGGCAAATAAAATTGGTTTAAGTAAATAAATTGTCAACAACCGCACAACACTTGTCGCTTTGGCCGAGTGGTTAAGGCGTGTGCCTGCTAAGTACATGGGGTTTCCCCGCGAGAGTTCGAATCTCTCAGGCGACGTGTCAAATTCTTTTTTTACAAGGATCCCGATGTTTTCTTGTGTGTGGTGAGTAGTGAAATTTCACAATTCTTTCAGGTATTTCTTGCGATCTTCTGTTTTGTTTTGTTTTGTTTTTTTTTTTGTTTTTGTTTTTTGTCAAATTCGATTTTGTTAAGTCTCTGTTTTGTTTTGTTTTTTTTTTTGTTTTTGTTTTTTGTCAAATTCGATTTTGTTAAGTCTCTTTTGTTTGTATGGTGGAATGAATCCTCAAAACCTACAAAATAAATTAACATCAATTCACTTGCTTTCCTCATCATATCTATATACAGACTGTATTGCAATTCCCACGCACATACAAAACGAAGCATTAGCTACCAACTAAGTATCAATGGCACAAAATTGTTGAAAAAAATAGTATAAAATGACATTGTAAGTCGCTATTTTATGGTACAAATATATGTGGGGTTAGTTCAATTTCGATTTAGGTGCTCGGTGCTCGATGGCTCGGTGCTATATACACAATGTGCATGTGGTGCCACCTTTCCCCACCTCATCACCCGTTGCACATTCAAACAACTCTCAACTAATGCAATTAGTTCGACCAATCACTTTAAAATTTATTTTAACGGCGAAGGACTGATGGAATAACTTGTGATTTATTTTCAAGGTTCTAAGAATTTAAGATTAATATGATTTTAAGTCGAGAAACCTACTATATTTTTAAAAAAAATTTAAAAATTCAACTCTTTATAGTTTGTTACTTGTATAATTGAAAATATTTTTATATCAAATTCTTTTAACAAATATTGTATGTTTTTTTTAAGCGAAAAGATGAATTTTATTAGAAAGATAGTCTTGGGGATAAGAAGCCCCGCCTGTCATGCAATAGAGAAGAGCAGACAGAAGGGGGAGAGAGATGTGGTCGAAAAAAATAGAGTGTAAAAGGAGTGAACAACTAAATGAAGCTAAAGAGTCAGCAACATTGTTTGATTTTCGAGTGAGTGATTGAAGAGAACCATGAAGAAAGTAATTGACGAATAGTGATAATAGATTCACTACAAAAAACGCAGAAATAACGACGGATTTAGCGATGGGTCCATTTCGTTGTTAATTTAACGACGGAATATCGACTATTTAGTGACAAATTTTTTGTTTTTAAATCGACACTTAGCGACGGAACTTAGTGACGGGTTTATTTTGTTGTTAAATACGTAGCTAATTTTAGCGGTAAATTACCGCACATAAATTAACGATGAATTTTTTTGCGAGTTGATTAAATAATTTTAATTGCTATAGATTAGCGACGAAAAAATTCGTCCGTCGCTGAATTGTATAACACAGATTATTTTTTTTACAAAGTAGTGACATATATTAGTTTAACAGGGTGGGATCTAGGAAATTTTAAACTAAAATTTAGTGACGAAATTTGAATCCGTGGCTAAATATAGCGACGGATTTAAATTCCGTCGCTAAATGTAAATATACAATCAAATTGCATCCTTGTTGTGAATATACAATATTGCCCTAAATATTATTCCAAATACCCAGCCGCCAACGACTCCTCTGCCCTCACTGCCAACGACGACCGCTGACGCACTACGCCGACCGCCGACCGCCGCTCGCCTGGCCGACCGCTGAACGCTATTGCCTTCTCCGCCGCTGCCTGGTATGACCCTGCTGTTGCAGCTTCTTTCACGTTTTGATTTCAATCTACTAAATAGTTGCTTGATTTTCGTTGCCGTTGCCGCTGTATGTATGTATATGCCGTTGCTGCTGTATGTATGTATATGCTTCAATCTACTAAATAGTTGCTGATTTTCGTGCACCTGTGGTGAGGTCTGTGCATTACACTTAGCTTTTATTGAATTGTATTTGAGTGTGTGTGTTTGAGTATATCTATGATTTATTTGGATATATATATTTCTACATGGGATTAGAATATATACATGTGTCTACCGAAAGATAGATGGCAGAAAATTCATCTAGGTTACGAAAATTTCTGTGAGTATTTAGTAAGGTATTTTGATGCCAATTTCTCCAGATATTAGTTCATCAAGTCTAGAACATACATAAAAAATTTCATAACAATCCAAGGAGTACAAGTATTGTTTTCGAATTATTTTCCAAAACTGGTCCAGAGAGAAAACAAAATCTGGACAGCACACTGCCAAGGGTAGAAATTTAATTTTATGTGTTTATTTGAAGATCAACTTGACTCAAAACTTTTTATGGATATCAAGTACTATAAGTTTAGGTTCTACCATAAAAATTTAAAGTAAAAAGGAGTTTGAGAAGTATTTTTACCGAATTAATCTTTCGGACTACGCCAAGCTGAAATTTCCAACTACTGTTAATCCCTCATCATTGTTAGTGACTTGAAAGTTGGTTCGTTTATATTGGTCAAAGCTGGTGAGGTCTGTGCATTACACTTAGCTTTTATTGAATTGTATTTGAGTGTGTGTTTGAGTATATCTATGGTGTACAATATTAATGAGGTGTGTCCTTTGACAGGAAAAACGCTTTCATAATTTGTTTTGCCCTTTTTTACTGACTATGGAAGGGGATTTGTTTGTTTTAGTTTTGAGGGTGTTGAGTTAATGCTGCAAGTTACATTCTTTTTTATTTTTTATTTTTTTTAAGGAAGAGCAGATATATCAACAGTATTATGGCTGCAAACAGGCCTCGGACTAGCAGTTTCTCTCGCAACATTGCTGCTGCTCCGGTGTCCCAGATTCCTGGACTTAAGCATGGCCCAAATGGCACAATGTTTCTTTCTTCTGGCATATCTGATCTTGACAGTAATTTCATGCCACTATTCTCCCTTTCTTTTCAAATTCAAAGTAACTATACACAGAAGAGGATGCTGTAGATGAATGTTGTTGGATCTATGAGTTTGATAATTTTACATTATCTGCCTTACCATATTACTCTAGTTGGTAGGAGAGTAGATAATTTGTGGCAATTTGCCTATTTTATGGTTACTTTTAGAGATTTTGGGTGGCGGATTCTCTTTGGGGAGCCTAGTCTTGGTGATGGAAGACCCTGAGGCACCTCATCATATGCTTTTGTTGAGAAATTTTATGTCTCAGGGGATTGTTCACAAACAGCCGCTGCTTTATGCCAGTCCTGAAAGGGATCCCCGTAGTTTTCTTGGTACTTTGCCAAGTCTAATGTCTTCAAAGGATGACAAGTCTCGTGATAGGGACACAGAACAGGTACCTACCTTATTTTCTTTACACTACATGTCCACACAAAAAGGTTCATTCATGTCAATTAAAGGAGTAGTAATTACCTGAAATATTAATATATACTTGCAAATTACAGGACAAGGGTTTAAGAATTGCTTGGCAATATAAGAAGTATTTCGGGGAACAAAATTCAGAGGTTCAGCGAGGTAAAATTACTTGAACAAAACTTTCTTAAGTTTCTTCCCTCTCCTTTTCAGCCTGTATGGTTTATCATGAGAAATCCTTTCCCCTTGAAGTTATTTCCATGTGGCAGTTTTCAGAAACTGAAATAAAATTAAGAGTGGTTCTTCAGTGAAGCAACATTATGTAGGTTTTTGTATGTTAAAGTAATATACTAAAATTCAAATGACGGTACAATCTAATTACATAACTTTATTTTTATAAGTTTGGGTTTTTATATGTATATTCTTTACTAACTTTGAGTGCTGAGGATAGAACTCTAAGTTTGAGTTTTCTTGGTTTCCAGGAGTAGTAATTACCCGTGTTATATTATCTTCACCGAACCATAAGCACATTCTTCCTGAGCTTTATCTTTTTCTTTGTTGGTAACCATGCACCAAACATACTGTAGTTGTGTGTAAAGAGGAGCTCATCTATTGTGTCATGCAGGTGGAAAAGCTGAATATTGCAATGACTTTGACTTGCGGAAGCCATTAGAGCGGCACTTCCTTAGTGGACAACGCATTGATTGCATTAGTCTTCAGGATTTTCCCAATCTAGACCCTCTACGTCAGTGTTGCTCAACTTTCTTAGCCCAAATCCCAAGGTATTAACATACTCCATATATTTATGGAGATAGGTCGTAATGATACTGCCGGTGAATAATATGATGATGCCTGGGCTTAGATTTTATTGAGCTTGTGAATGACTTATTTAATAAATGGACTGATAGGTTTGTGTTTTTCTTTTTTACCTTCTAGTTGCTCAAATTTCTTAAGATCTGTTGAAAGTTTCTGAAATAATAGACTATCAAGGATCTTTATGCTATCAAATGGAATGCTATACAAGAAATAAGATGAAAACTGAACTTGATTGAGGATTTAAACCATGGGCAGTCTAGGACACATACACACTCAAATTAAGAGGACACAATTTTAGAAATGTTAGAAAATTAAATTCTGATTCCTCCAGTATATATATTTCTAAGATTTATTTAGCCTGCTCAGGGTGGTAAATAGTTCTATATGATATTTTATCAATTGTAATGTAAATCTTCTTTTTTGTCAGATGTGATGGTAACATGACTTGCACAGGCAGAATTGCCATTCAGTCACTATGTGCTCCTCAGTGCGACTTTTCCAACAATGTCAGTGCCAATGATCACTCTCAAATTTGATTTGTTACAGTTCTTATTTGCATTTTTTTTAAGTATGCTTTTTGTTCAAAGTGGAAATTCCTTTTCAAATATTCATTTATGCTATAAAGATAGTATGGCCAGAGTGCAATGGGGTTTGATGTTTATTCACTAAAGCTTTTTTAAAGTTCGGACACTGTAGGGATGGAACTGGTTGGCTCTGACTTCTGGTCTGGTGCTTATATCTCAATACAGGAGTGGGACATCCTTTCTTTCATCAGATCTTTGAAATGCATGATACGGTCCTCAAATGCAGTTGCAGTCATATCATTTCCTTCATCTCTTATTTCCCCATCCTCCTTGAAGAGATGGCAGCATCTAGCAGACACATTAATCTCTGTTCGACCAATTCCAGGTTTGTAGTTCTTGCATTTTGCATATATAATAAAATCGTATATTGTTTTGTTAAAATATGATCCATAACTTGAAGCTTGGATCAGATGAGGACAAGGACTTGTCAAAGCTTCTCACAGGTTACCAGGACATGCTTGGTCTTCTCAATGTGCACAAAGTGGCACGTATTAATACACAGGTATATACTTTGTCTTTTTAACTAGCTCTTTATACTTTATGCCTCTCACAGTTGTTGTTCAAATGCTTTAATTTTCTCTGCCTCTCAAATATTTGTTGTTCCAAACATGAAAGTTTGGGTCCGAAATTGAGCAAATGAATAGTCGAGGTCCTAAAATGGCTTGACCATATAGTTGGGGGGGACAAAAAATGTGTAGGTTAGGTTGAAGTCTTGAAGAGTTCATTGAGGTGTCTCGGTGTATTGCTTCTATCCAATTCTTAATTAACAGAGTTTGTCAACAGGTTCCTGTAATTCTTGAAGCGACCACGTTTTCAATTAAACTCCACAAGCGACGATCATTAATTCTAGAGTGTCTAAATCAAGCCCCGGTTGATGGTTCAAGTGGGGCTTCGTATGGTTCTTCTGGTAATTGCTCCGGGAGTTCCAAGACAGGGAACCTTGACTTTTAGTTGGCACCAGATTGCGGTTAACTGCAATCTTTCAGGATTGTACTCGTATTTACTTGATCACATCCCGTCATGGTGAAGGTTTGGTTGAATTTTGACAGATGTATTATCATTCTCGTCTGAGCTTGAAGCAAAAATGAGTTCGTGGGAAAAGAAAATGTGTGTTATACTTTGTAATGCAGTAATCTGTTATCTGTATTGAGTCTGACATACCCAAGATGAAATCCAGATTGAATATAACTTTGAAGATCAATATATAATAGGTATAGTGCTGGTTAGAGTAGATTATATAGACTAAACATAATGATCCTGGTTTTCACATAATCTATTTTCTGAAGCTTACTGTGTACTCCTACTATTTTATAATGTCCCAAGTGTTTCATTAAACCTTATACCATATAATTTGTGACACATGTTCTTCCATATCCATGACATGTGATTTGCATTGCTTAAATGTTTTATATTTTTGAATCAAATGTTGCCGTTTTGTATCACATGTGATTTGCATTGTTTAAATGTTTTATATTTTTAAATCAAATGTTACCATTTTGTTTGTTTCACGAATTTGTTGTGTTGGGAGATGGAAGTTTGTACTTTGTAGGATGGTGTTGGAAAGTATACATGAGCTGTGCCCACTCATGTTGGAGGAGAGGAGGTAAATTGAATCTCCACATTGTTGCTGGAGCAAGATTTTAAAGTGATTGATTGAACCAATTTTTTTATAAATATTGTGAGTAAATGTGCGGTGTAAATACATGCTCATAAGTCGCAACAAGTGGTTCATGACTTTATTCTTGTCAAACTTCTAGGGGTTACAATAATACATCAGGGCGATTAAGCGGTTTGCCCAATATCAATTACAAATCTATACTTAACATCGTTCTTCTTAAGGCAGTCTGGTGTTATGTTGTGCTTTGAAGAAAAATCAAAATCCTCCAACGCTACTCCCACCCAACATCTTTAATTTCTACCTGTCATTCCACATCACAAATAGATGAAATTTAAATTTACATCATATAATGTTAAGTATGCAAAGAGATTCATTCATTCTTTCTTACCTGTAATCAAGGGAGTTCAACGTGCCCATTGCAGCCTAATATATATTAGAAATCAAATCTTCATCACTACAACATATACTCAGAAATGAATTGATTGGTTTGGATATACATACATACCGTCTGATCTGGAAAACTTGAAAGGAGAGAGAAGCCCAGAGGTATCCAAAGGCCTTCACTGGGAACTCTTCAATTCCTCGTACGATTTAGCTGCCATTTCAGTTGCTGCAAGCAAGGATTTGAGAGTGGTGAGAGCAGAATTAATCGTAAGCAGCTCATATTATTGGTATGAAAGAATAGGTAGGGGGCCATGAAGAAAATGTAGTGCAAGTGGCATTTTTTTTTTGGGGTAAATTCACCGGGTCTTTCTCCGTCCGTTTAACCGTCTGGGTCTACCAGTGTTCGCTCCGGGAGGCACGGGAGCTGGTCCAGGGGAATCGTCACTTGTGGGAATTGGTGGCATTGACATTGGCATTGCCATATCACCTTCCTTGTGGTTATCCTGCATATATATATTTCTCATCCGCTGTACACATACAAAAATAATTGACTTTTGGTTTATCTTATATATATACTCATCTGAATTCTTATGAAACGTGAATAACGCTTTGATATATGTATAGACTTACGGACACAAACATACAAATATCCTAATGTTTCAAGATAAAGGAAGTAGCTTCATATATATAAAGTGCTTTACAGCTACACTTGGCCTTTTTCTTCGAAAATTATGATACTATTTTTTCAAAATAATATATATAAATGATTTTTAATATTGTTGGACAATAATTATTTTCTTTTGATGAATAATAATGTCAATTAATTATGTATTTGTTCTCCATTTCTTATATTGTGCATTAATTTAATTGTGTCCAACGTGTTATTGCAACCAATTCAATACTAAAAGTAACTAATGAGAATAAAGACATCTTTTCTAAAAATAGAATCCTATATTTTTTAGGAGTTAATTTCATTTTTGGTCCTAGATTTATATGTGGCAATTCACTTTTAGTCCTTTTTATTAGAACATTCACTTTTAGTCCTAGTATTATTGTGGCATGACCATTTTTTATCATTTATCAACAAATTAGTTTAAATATCGTTAAATACAAGGACATTTTGGTCTTCAATTATGAATATTTTCAAAAAAATAAACATAAAAAAAATAGCGGTTCAACATCCTTTTATAAAAAAGATTGAAATATCTTTGTATATAACGATATTTCAACGATTTTGTTGCCAGAGGACTAAAATTGGTCATGTCACGATAATACTAGGACCAAATGAGGATGTTCAAATAAAAAAGGACTAAAAGTGGATTGTCACATATAAATCTAGGACAAAAAATGGAATTAACTCTTTTTTTTTTGAGTCTATGCTGAATTTGCTTACAAAAATCACTAAATAATATCCAATATTTGACACTTTAATATTGTATTTGATATCGTTTTATATTTAATTATTATTTAAATTCTTTATGTTTTTTTGGTACGCTAGAGGAGCACAAGGCCCCAGATTAGTGAATTCTTCTAGTGGCAACACCTCTCGTATCTCTCTTTGGAAAGACCATCAACGCTACAAGGTGGGTGATCCAGGACAAGAGTCCCACTCAAAGTTCTGCCCCAAGTTGGCTAAGAAATCAGCACATTGATTCCCTTCTCTCAAGACAAGCATGATGTTGACTTCTCGCATTTGTCTTATGATGGCTCTGTAGTTCAAAATCAAGGTGTCCGTTTTAGAGTAGGAATCATTGTCTCTAGTGATGGCATGAACCATCGCCTCGAAGTCCGTCTCGACCACAATCTTCTCCATTCCATGATCTCTTGCCAGAAAGAGCCCTTCTCTCAGGCTCCAGAGCTCGTAGCTGCTTGTGACCCGCCCTTAGTTACAAACCTAGTGACCCAAAAGCCGGCGTACCATATGATTTTTATAAGGATCTTTATAGACCTCGCTGTGGTAGAAGGTAGTAATTTATAATCATGTTTACTTATTTATTTATGCGTATTATCATATCATTTATTATTATTATAATCTCGTTTAACATGTTTATATATTCAAGAACACTTATTAAATTATCCATAAAATTTTTAATGTTCTCCCTATCATCTTTACTAAAATCCTATATAAACATACCATTTAGGATATAAATCACAGAATATAGTTGGACAATTTTTAAAGGATAGCTTAGTTACAAACCCAAAAGCCGTTGTGATCCAATAACAGCACCCGCACTTGCATACTGATTTTAATAAGCAAAACCAAAGCAACATTTTTCATAATTTTATTTTCTCTTCTTCTCCCATGAATGATTGCTCCCTAAAATTAAACTCTCCGATCCCTCACAGATTTGTCCATAAAACAACTAACTTAAAAATTGACCCAAATAATAATAATAATTTGTCTTGATTGGAGGAATCCTAGGAGCCAACTATTGGATGCTTCACAGGCATGTGTTCTTGAAAAAACAAACCCATGTTTTAAATTTTGTTAGTATTTTGAGAACAAGCTTAGGAGAAATTAAAAAAACAATATCAACCTTATATATGGCAAAATTACATGGTTTTTATTGTGTAACTTTTAATACTATACAGTGCGCTTCTTAGAATGATCTAAAAGTGCACATTATATTGTTAAAAATTGCACCCCATACTATTAAAAAGTACACTTTATAGTATTAACAATTACATTTTACACAATGCAAAAGTGCAATGCTCTTAGGACTTGGACTTTAGAGTTTATAACCTAACTTTTTGGTTTTATGTTTGGTTTAGGGATTCACTTCTTATTGTTTAGGGTTTAGTATTTACGATTTAGGTTTAAATAAACTTTAGTTTTTCATTGATATTTTTAAAACTTATATGGAAATGAACTATTTATTGTTAAAAGGTGCATTATGTAGTGTTAAGAGGTGCATGATAAAGTTAGGATAATTGCAATAATGCCACAAATTTTTTTTTAGTTGGCAATAATAACAATAATACCACAGTATTTTTTTTTTTAAATTGATCTAGTCTATTCAATTTTTACAGATGTAAGATTGAGATTGGTTCTTAATTTTCTTCGGGAGACATATTCTCATGGGATCACATGCACTCCTATATCTATCTATATATATATATATATATATATATATATATATATATATATATATATATATATATATATATATATATATATATATA
>NC_044917.1:11761484-11771806 GCF_003576645.1 Ipomoea triloba | reverse complement strand
TATATATATATATATATATATATATATATATATATATATATATATATATATATATATATATATATATATATATATATATATATATATATATATAAAGAGAGAGAGAGAGAGTAGAGTTCAGGTGCAGTCGCGCCTTAACATGCGGTCAATGTGGCCGCACCACTAGGTATACAAATATACACCATCCAATGTTAGAAAATGCACAAAACAAATATGCACCATTTGGTACGCATCACAAAAAACACACCACTAGGTATACAAATATACACCTCACAGTGTTCGGAAACACACAATTAGGTGCAGGGGAGTTATGGTACATTATTTTCAGTGTGTTGTGTGTTTTTTGGTGTTTTTGTGCAATTTCCTTACCTAGTAGTGTATTTTGTTAACACTAATGGTGTATACCGCATGAGAAGGCGCGACCGCATTTAAGAAAAATTCTATGCTAGGCACGGACAGATTTCCCATCCTCCATCATACCGTCGTTTCCATGTGGATGCTGCTTATGACTGGGATACGGGTAGAGCTACAACTCGAGTTGTTTTGTTGAGCCCAAATGGTGAGTATGTTGCTGCTATAAGCACTCCCCTCCCTTTTTGTGATTCGGCTATTATGGCGGAGACTCTAGCTTGCAAGGAGGCCCTTTCTTGGTTGAAGAATAGGAATGAAGATGCCGTTGTTGTGCTTACGGATTGTGTAATACTTTGTGGTTATCTAGTGTCTTCTTTGGAGATTTAGTCGTATATTGGCATTGCCGCGAGAGAATGTCGTAGAATTATGAGTTCCATTGTTTCTTGTTTAGTCTCTTATATTCCTAGATCGGATAATTCCTTAGCTCATGCTTTAGCAAGAGACTGTTTTTCCTCTTTGCAAGATGACATTGTGTTTTGGGATGTTGTTTTCCCTCACTCCATTTTGGAGCTTTTAATATAATTTCTATATTCCTTTTTAAAAAAAAAAAGGGTAACTCATGGATGAAGAAGAACAATGCCAAAACCTCCTGCCCGGATTGCAATCTGTCCAAGAAGTTCGAATAATCAATTGATTCCCACATTCACACTCACGGATGTCTATAGAGTCACCAAAATTATATCTCCTCCTTGAACTACTTGAAGAAACTGACATTGATGATGCCATTAATTGAAGAACATAAGAAATATGTAGAAGAAAGGATGTTGTTAGGGTTTGGGTTGAGGTAATCTAAAACCTAGCGTGAAAGGGAGAGAAGAAGGAAGTGTTCGAGCAAAATAAAATACCATTTACCCTTTAAAAAAGAAGGTTATATGGGAAAAGTCCAAAATATCCCCGGTTTTGACGCCCATAGACGGTCGCTCCTAACGGAAGGATGGTAGCAGGTTACTTTTCGCAACTCGGAAGATCACGGATAGTAATTACGAAAGTTAGAGACTATTGATGGCAAAACCACTAAACTTGAGGGACCTCAAATGGTATTTACTCTACTTTTAACTATTGTAAAACGGGCGTTCAAGACTGGTAGCAAGACAACAATGTCGCACAAATGTGCTGTTTATGTAGGCTGGATATGAGGTTAAGAAGAAAGAAATTGTTTTGTGACGTGTTAATATGAACACTGCATTAAAAGTATTTCACGTCTAGGGTATCCCACATCGCACGTGTGCGAACCGAGCCGAGCGGGCAGGCGGCCACGACAGCGTGCACGGTTGCCTGTTATTTCCTCTCCATAACTCTTCAAACCACTTAGACATCCATTTGCCCGCATGGACAGCTCAACTGTCACAAAGTTTGGAAAGAAAGACCATGAATCAAGTCTCACCAGGGGCAGTGTGAGAGCAACCTCTCAAAGTGAAGGGTTCCTTGTGCACAGTAACGCCAGTAAGCAAAGGTCTAGCCTCTATGTTCAGTTGAGTTATCATGATTTACATTCTCCCAGATGCTTTGTTGAACTAGGGCGTGGGGACCCTTGGGGTTGTCGATTCAACCTTTTGAGAAGAAAGTAAAGATAAAATAGGCCTTTCACCTTTAAATGTTTTCCCAATATATATAATAATTTCTATTGTTATCTCAATTCTTCTTAAAATTTATTATTTACTAAAAAAAATATTTATCCCTCAATTCAGTTTAGTAGTCTCGATTATATTGGATCACTCAAAGAACCAATTTAAGAAGTTAACACTCACTTGAGAGGTATAAGTGAGTATGCTTTTGAATTGCACAAGAGACAGAGCACGTTAACATGCCAACCTAGACCGTACTACTGCTGAATCAAACTTCTATGTTGTAACTTGTATGCATGCCAACATTATAATATTAACTAATAATTAAAACGGCACGTTATTAGCAGTGTGTGTTTTTGTGTGTGTGTACAAATATCTATCAGATCCGTATCTTTTGACAACCAATTAAATTGTGTGTGTCTCTACTTTTGATTATAGGTCATGTGTGGAACACAGAGAAGATAGGTGGTTATATATATATAGGTAGTTATTTTAATTATACTTTTTTTTTCGAAATTATTTTTGTATACCTGACAAAAAATCTGAGGAAGAAACATTTTTAATTCTTAAATTATTGGTGAGTTATTATTTTGGCCTCTAATTATTTTATGTGCTCACCATTAATTTTTTTTAAATACTTTCTCAACCTGTTGAAACACGAAAAGTTAATATCGTCTCCACTGAATCTTGAATCTCATGACCTCCCATATAAAAGAGTCATTATATGCTATCTGAGCAGAAGATTCATGACGTTCTTGAATTAATTTAAAAGTTACATTTTTTTTAGTCCACCTAAAGTCAAACGTCATATCTAATAGTAATAAGACTGCTACTAAACCTTAAATTGTTAAAGTTAAAAGTGAAAATTATTCACTTCAATATATTATATAGACATTATATATCCATTATATTACTTACAAAAAAATATCGATATCCAGTCTCCATCTTTACTAATCTACAATCTTTTCGGCCACCAATGGAAATGGAAGGTTATGGCCTATTTGGTAAAATAGTTAGCCCAGTCAATTTTGATTTATTTGATCACTATTAGTTGTTTGACTTAATTAAAAAATTAATATAAGTGTTTGGCTAATTAATTTTTTGTAACTTCAAAATGCTAAAATTCAAAAAGTTGTTCAAAGCAACTTCTCAATTTGCTTTTTGAGAAAAAAAATTAATTATATCAAACAGTTATCAGCTAACAGCTAATTTACCAAACACTTTTGTACAATCAGCTAATGTTATAAAGTAATCATACACTCTAACTCAATCAGCTAACCTCCATTTTACCCAACATGACCAATGTTTCTTTGGTATTTTCTCTCACTTCCACATAACACTTTAGATAGTGTATGAGATATTAATTGACCTATGTTTCTTTGGTATTTTCTCTCACTTTCACATAACACTTTAGATAGTGTATGAGATATTAATTGAGCAGTACTATACGTAGGAGAACTTGGGGACCTTAAATACCCACGTCCCATCAATGTAGGTAAACTGTATATCCTCTTGCATGGATAGCTCAAGTGCTCAACTGGTCGCAGAGGTAATATTTGTCCCAAGGGACCAAGGATTGAGTCTCAACAACAATAATGTGGGAACAACCTCTGAAAGTGAGGGGACTCCCTTGTGCACAATGAACAAAAGCCTCTCACCAAATAATAAATACTTTAAGAGTTAATTTCATTTTTTGTCCTAGATTTATAGGTGACAATCCACTTTTAGTTCTTTTTTATTAAAACATCCTCATTTGGTCCTAGTATGACGATTCCACCTTTTGTCACAGGAAACTGTATATCCCCAAATAATAAATACTTTAAGAGTTAATTCCATTTTTTGCCCTAGATTTGTATGTGATAATCCACTTTTAGTCATTTTTTATTAAAACATCTTCATTTGGTTCTAGTATTATTGTGGCGTGACCATTTTTAGCCCTCCATCAACAAAATCGTTAAAATATCATTAAATACAAAGACATTTCAATCTTTTTTATACCAAGTATGTTGAACAACTATATTTTTTATGTTTATTTAAAAAAAACCATAATTGAAGATCGAAATACCCTTGTATTTTACGATATTTAAACTGTTTTGTTGATAAATGATTAAAAATGGTCATGCCACAATAATACTAGGACCAAAAAGTGGATGTTCTAATAAAAAATGACTTAAATGGATTGTCACCTATAAATCTAGGACCAAAAAGTGGATGTTCTAATAAAAAATGACTTAAATGGATTGTCACCTATAAATCTAGGACCAAACATGAATTAACTCAATACTTTAATATATTATTAAATAATCCTAAATATTATAATAATTAAGGAAAACCGTTACAAATAATTCTTCATCCACAAATAATTAGGAGATAAAATAACAATTCATTAATAACTCAATGACTCAAATTTAACTGCTTTTTTACTAAAAAGTAAACATGAGTTAACATGTATAAATAAAACCAATGAGCATAAGTGTTTACTATTACGGCAAAAATAATTATATTAATAATAAAGATGTAACTTACTATCTTTAGGTGCGGTCTCATAAGCGCTCGCTTCTAGAGTTCAACTTCAAGTGACTAGCTAATTTAAACACTTTTAAGCATTGCATCACAAATTATTTATTATTATATGTTTGAATCAGCTTTCAAAACACAAAAAACAAAAAACAAAAAAACAAAAAACAAAAAACAAAAAAACAAAAAACAAAAAAACAAAAAAACAAAACAAAAAAAAAAACAAAACAAAAAAAGCTAATTCAAGCAAATACTAATAAATAATTTGTGATGCAATGCTTAAAAGTGTTCGAATCACCTCTATGGACATACCTAATTTTTTAAGAGTTAATTATATTTTTGGTCTTAGATTTGTAGATCATATGATAGTCCTCTATGGACATATTTAATTTTTAAGAGTTAATTATATTTTTGGTCTTAGATTTGTAGATCATATGATAGTCCACTTTTAATCTTTGGTCCTAGTATTATTGTGGCTGAGTATTTTTTGTCCTCTATCAACAAAACAGTTCTAATGTCGTCAAATACAAATGCATTTCGATCTTCAATTACAATTTTTCTTTTCAAAAAATAAACATAAAAATATAGCGGGGTCAACTCACTTTGTATAAAAATGATCAAAATGTCTTTGAATTTAACGATATTTCAATGATTTTGTTGATGAAGGACAAAAATTGGTCATGCTGCAATAACATTAGGACCAAATGTGAATATTATGATAAAAAGGACTAAAAGTGAACTGCCATATAAATATATGACAAAAATGAAATTAAATCTAAATTTGAATGACTAATATGTAAGACATAAATGTAAATTATATGCGCAGATGTAGGCTTTATTGATTTGATCAACCATAAGCTTCCAAAATGTGAAGTTATGGCGTGGATCTCCATCAAAAGTACGTAATCCTTAATTGGATATCTTTGTTGACATCTTGATTTAATACAAGAGTAATTCTTAACACAAAAAGGGAGGGTTTGGTTTAAACATGAAATTAAAAAGTTAATTAAAATCAAATATTTGGTAAAAACAATGGGTTTAAGTAAAAGAAGTCTCACTAATGATCTTGTGGTTTAGTGACACGAAATGACTCTCCCATATGGGAGATCATGAATTTGAGCTCATTGAAGACGGTATTGACTCTTTGTACTTTAAGAAAATAATTATGGACATATATTAACCAAATATCATCATAAGTCCATTGGTCTACATGTGCGAACCTTCCAGCATCCTCGGGTCTTTTTCTCATAACTGTTCATAATTTTGTTTGGTTCAGAGGTTAAATTTCGTGTTGATAGATTAAATCTAAAAATCATTGATTTGGATTATTACACAACTTGGTGATGGTTATTTTCTAAAGTTATATCTTAAGATGTATATGGATAATTGGTTACATAAGTCAATATTCTCACCATCAATTCGAACTTTATCACATTTCATGGTCATAATTAATTACTTTATGTTTATCTGAATTAACAGGTATGAATGCTCGATCATAATTATGCAAAACCATATATGTCAAATAAAGATCTTAAAGTGCACTACTAGACAAAACAGCTCTTACGAGATGTAAACTGATCTTCTGCTAGAAAGCAGATATAACATCTATCTGATCTGTAGTACAAGTTTGACCAAAGATTTCACAAAGATCACATCACATTATGTTCTCCATCTCCAACATGATTTATGTTTCTGCTTACTGCTTATTAAAACAAAATAATGTTGTGATCCCAGTATTAGTAAAATATGTGATGGGGCGAATCAATCAAATGGCTACCAAGAATGGCCTGACTCAAAGTAAATGCATGCAAGCTAGAAAATGACAAATCGCATTAACTTATGGGGTGTGAATGAGATGGTATAGATCTTTTTCAATTTAATCAAGAGATACCAAGTTTGAATCTTGAGAATACAGTTATTTTAAAACTTATGAAAGTGTGTTATACCTTAATGTCTTTACCCGGCATGAGCAGATTAGTTGTAATATATAGAGTTCTAGTGTACCTTGGTGCGTTAAGAAATTTGTGATCATATTTTTGGGCTACACCTCGGAGCACCGAGTTTAGCATTTTATCGTCAAATCGTGGCGCTGACTGTTACGCAAGTATAAGGAAATAAAGTTGTTATAACTTTTGGCGTGGTGGTAAGTGTTTGATCCTGCAATTGGTATCAGAGAAATCCCACTGAGAGCATATTGTCTAGTTGAGATTGGCAGGTGTTGGGAACGAGATTGTTGGGCTGCGACTTAATGAGATTGTGTCTCTATCTTGTTGCCTTGTCATCAGGATATTTTGGATCTATTTTTATATATATATAAGATCAATAACTCCTTTATCAGTAGATCCGAAGTAGTCGAATAGTAAACATCTCCAACATTCTTGTACTTTAGTCCGTCTAAAGTTTGTGAAGTTATTCCTCCATTCTATCTCTATCGTAGCTAATTTGAGGTCTGTTAATCCTGACTTAGCCTTTGTTGAGATTCTTACAGTAGATTTTTAAGTAACAAAAAATTAGATAACATTTTTGGAGTTTTAATTTACGGATTTACCTAGGCGAAATACTTTGCACATGATAAAAAATATATCGATCTTTACACAGTAATTCCTAACATAAACTCATATACGTACCATTTGATTACAAAATTTTTGGTTGACAATAGAGATATGGAGAATTTCATGCAATATTTCTATGGTATCATGATTTATAATTACCCATGATTACAATTTAGTTTGAATTAGAAAATTTGAACTAAACTGAACCATGCATTGTATACATCCAAACTGCACCTTGACCTAAATTCAAGAAGTGGTGATATTTGTGTAAATGAGTAGGGGTGTGAATTAAAAAATCAAACATATTTCTCTCAAAAGACAAAAATTTGTCTGAGATCGTCTCACATATTCAAGTCCATGAGATGGGTGGATCAATATCAAATGTAATACTTATACAGGAAAATGCATGTAATAGTAATAAGGAATAAAATGTTTATTACTTATATGGAAAAATGTAATATTTTTGACGAAAAATGTAATACTTTTACGTTTTGATTTAAAAGTATTATATCTTTACTCAAAAATATTACATTTTCCATTATAAGTAACAAACACTTGCCAACATTACTTATAAGGAAAAATGTAATACTTTTGATAAAAAATGTAATACTTTTACTTCAAAATGTAAAAAGTATTACATTTTCCCTTATAAGTAACAAACACCTCATTCCTAATTAGTATTATATTTTTTAGCATAATATTACATTTTCATATTGACTCAACTCGACCCGACTCATCTCAGTATGGATAAAGATCTGTGAGATGGTCTTACACAAGTGTAACTCTCTGATCTCAATTATTTCTATTTAGACTTCATGATCTATCCGTGTGTATTTAAGCTAGATAAAATAATGTGAGTTTTGACTAAAATGATGAATGTTTAAATTGTACATATTTAATGATTTAATCTAAAATTGTGTGTCTAAAAATCATGGTATTTATCTCAATACAATGCATGTTTAGGTTTTCTTATCTATCCATGTGTATTTAACTCGAAACAATGCAAGTTTTTCCCAAAATCATACTGATTTTCTCAAAATTATACAATTTTTTTTTGCATATTTACAAAAACACCACTATCGATCTTCCGTTTAAAATTTTGAGTATTTTAACGAGTTTCCCACTAAATCATGTTTTTTTTTTTTTTTCTAAAATGATTTTTTCTCATAAATAATGCAATGAAATTTCTACATATTTGATTTGTAAGAAAAATGCCATCCCATTTTTTTTTTATTCAAGTATAAGTTTCATCCACCCACTATTTTGCAATAATGAACGAACGAGATTTATTATATTCAATTCTTATTTTCATATGAGCAACTATACACACACTCTTAACCCAAAGGAACGAACTAGATTCATTCTTATTTTCTTATGAGCAACTATATACACATACTTTGACCCAAATGAACGAACTAGATTCATTCTTATTTTTTATGAGCAATTGTACACACACTCTCTTGATCCAAATGAACGAACTAGATTCATTCTTATTTTCTTATTATGAGCAACTATAGACACACACACACTCTTGACAAGTGCTCAATTTATATATCATATTTACTACTACGTACATATTTATTGCTCAAATCAATTATTCGATCTTTCCTTATTTATTTTCTTTAACAAATTTTTATAATTTCCAAATTTAATCACTTTCATATAACAAAACTTTATTATATTTTTTAAAAATAAATTTATTTACTGATACTAAATTAAGTATGGTAATAAGAAATTAAATTGTAAATACTCTAAATTAATTTCATTATCTAAACAAGTCCTATAATTTTGAACCAAGAGACCTCATGGTAAAATTGTACACATACCTCCTCTCATGAGTCAATACCTCTGCCATGGAAGCTCCCTAGATGGCTACCTTTATCATCTCTTTCTCTCTCTCTCTATCTCTCTCATCTCATTTTTTTTAAAAAAATTTACGTTATCAGTTTGAAATAATGCAGTAATAATAATCCTTTCTTTTCTCCTTTATATATATATATATATATAAACTTATTGCGCTGCTCATTCAGAGATCTGCAAAAGAATAATATATATAAAAATTAAACCACTTCAGAGAAACTCAGATCTCTCTCTTTCTCTCTCTCTCTCTCAAATTACTATTTATTAAGGAGAAGCAAAGCCCACTTCTTTCATCTCCCATGCAATAATACTCTTCTCTCTACAATTCTCTCTTCTTTCATTTTGTTAGCTTCACTTCAAACACATATTTCATACCATTTTCCACTTTTTTTTTTCCTAATTTCCCCTTTTCAACTATTCCGTCCTATATATTATATTCACTAAATAAACATATAAATTTAAGTATTTGATTTTAATTCATATACATTATATTCATCATCACCAAACATCTCCATACTATGTCTAGCCGAAGGTCACGATCGAGGCAATCTGGACCATCGAACATGTCCGACGACCAAATCAATGATCTGGTTTCCAAGTTGCAACAAGTTCTTCCCGAGCTTCGTAATAGATCTTCAGATAAGGTAGGTACATTTTATCTACTATTTAAGTTATTATTATTTTCTTGAGAATAGTTGTATATGTAGTACATTTTTGTCCAAAGTATCATTTTCACATTAATTAGAAGATGATGACTCTAACAAATTCATGACTTGACTGGTTGACTTGGTGCCAAGCTACTCATTTTTCTTTTTCTTTTAAAGAAAAAATGAAAAAAACAAGCTAAGCAAGCAGGCAAGTGAAATCTTGACTTAATTTTGTGGTTGATATTTGATAGGCCAAGTTGGAATAGAAGGATGTTGATGGGCCAATAAAGTCCAGTAGTAACTATTGAGATCACCTTAGATAAAAGTTTAAGTTTAGCTAGTCAATATAATACAAAATAGTGTGAATATATATATATATATATATATATATATATATATATATATATATATATATATATATAGAGGATAATGTTCTGTGAAACAACATCTTTTTGTGAGACTATGAGACACAACATGAATTCACAGTCTCACCTAGAATACATATTTAGACCATAGTCGCAGATTTTTCTGTAAATCAAAGTATATTTATATTAGTAATAAGTTGTGATGACCATATTAATCATTATGCTAATCACTCATTTCACTTGCAAAAGTTAAAAATAATATTATTTGAGTCCCTTCACCATCTTGTTTTTTTAGGCAATATTTTGCACTTCAAACTAATTTTTATTCTAATTCTGAGCAAATAGAAGATCATATATTCTATTCTGCCTCTTTTTTTTTTTTTTTTTTTTTTTTTTTTTTTTTTT
>NC_044917.1:11752641-11761177 GCF_003576645.1 Ipomoea triloba | reverse complement strand
TTTTTTTTTTTTTTTTTTTTTTTTTTTTTTTTTTTTTTTTTTTTTTTTTCTGCATGCTTAACTAGATTTTTTTAAATAAAATTTTCTCATTTCTAGGTGTGTGGTTTGCTTATTAAAACTTAATAAAATTATTTACAATTCGATTTTTCATAATATTAAGTTTAGTATTAATACATAAAATTTATATATTCCGTATTTAGAAATTACATTAATTAAAAGTATTATTAAATACCAAACCGTTAAAAATAATAAGAAAATAAACAAATTAAAGAAAAAAGTTTTGTTTAAGTAATAAATTGTAAACAAGACTACGAACAGATACTACATTGTAACAGAGTTAGTAGTACTCAAAAACAAAAAATTGTAAACAAGACTGGTAAAATGAGATCGAATATACTTTTTTTTTTTTTTGCTCGTTCTTAAATTTTATTAATTAGATTATTTGTTTTCTTCAAAATTTCAAATTTTATTCATAAAAATTTGAGTTTAATTTTATTGTACTCATCATTCTCTTGTGACGTACGCCATGTAACAAAATTAATTCTAATATTTTTCAATACCCCTTTCTAAGTAATAGATAATTGAAAATAATATCCACACGGACTTAGCTCACTAATTCAGTAGGCAGTATTTGGTAGAAGAGACCAATGTTCGGATCCGACATCGACAGTGTGAGAATTATGCTTAAAGTGTACCAGCATTTGATTCTGTCTGTTGAGTCATTGAGTCACCGTGATTTACATCTTTTTAAAAATGTTCGGTTGATAATTGAAAATAATTGATGAATGGTCCCAACTTGTTGTGTAACGTTCTAATTGCTATAACTGAAGTAACATGGTACATGTGAATGAACTACGTGCGTGCGCCCAAAGAAATGAAGTTGACTCCATTCTTAATATATAATTGGAAAAATCAACTTTATTTTAGTCCCTCAATTATTCTTAATATAATTGGAAAAATCAACTTTATTTTAGTCCCTCAATTATTACTCTTTATAAAATTTAATTCTTTTTTTATTTGAATAAATTTGATCCTCCATTATTTTACTAGCTTCTTCAGTTCTCACAATTATTACTCTTTATAAAATCCATATATTTCAAGGTGCGTGCCATTAATTTAGTAGCTTCTTCAGTTCTCACAAACTCTACTAATATAAAGAGAGGGTTTATGCCAATGACCTTGTGGTCTAGTGGCACTCGGTGTTTCGGTTAACACTCTCACATGGATGCTTCAGTAGATTGAGAAAGTAACAGATACTACATTGTAACAAAGCCAGTAGTACTCAAAAAAATGTCTACAATGAGGAACCATAAGTGCATTTTATTCTAATATAATTAATCCTCATTATTTTATGGAAAAAAAATGGTGTTTTTAGTCCCTCATTATGTGACCAAAACTTACAATTAGTCTTTCAAGTATTTGAAATGTAGATTTAATACATCAATTATTGTTAAAGTTGAGAATTTATTAGTCCCTCACACTATTTCTATCACCAATATATCATTTAATAAGTGACTGGTTTGGTCCCTTATTAGAAACTAAATCCATCGCTTTGATGTAAATGAAGGAGTAAATATACATCACAAAAATAATTGAGAAACTAAATTTATACTTAACTCATAACTGAGAGACATGAAGTATCATTTTTCCTTATTTTATTTATAATAAATTCATATGAAGTTTTACTTTTAACACATACCATATGTAGTTTTTTTTAATGGTATGGAAAAGTAGAGCAACTTTAAGATAGATTCTTATATATACGTTACTAAGCTACAAAATTCTTATCATACCTAACATATTTTACTTAGAATAATATTACATCCACCAAATTATTTTATATCAAAATTTATATAACCCATAGCCCAATGAAATTGTAATGGCAAATTATAGCATGGACCGGGGTCCACCTTACATTGTGAACCCTGGTCCATAGTATTAAAATTGATCGAGTTGTAGAGATTGAGGTTTGCCAATTACAGAAATTAAAAAATATGAAATATTACACATCATTTGGTATAAAAATTGAGTGCAAGTAGCATTATCAGGTGAAACCAATTCCTAGAATGTGACGGGCAGTGTGTACAAGGCCCGGGTACATATTCACCGCGACATGTTAATCCGTGATTACTAGGGATTCATACTTATATTAAATTGAAATGCAGGTATCAGCAGCAAGGGTATTGCAAGAGACATGTAGTTACATAAGGAGTTTACATAGAGAGGTTGATGGATTAAGTGACAACTTGTCTCAGCTACTGGCTACCACAGACACTTCTCAAGCAGCAGTAATTAGAAGCCTACTTATGCAATAATATAATTGTGTTTTCAATTTCCTTGTTTTGTTATTATTATGTATTTTCCTTTTTGCATTTTTGTATGCTAAGCTAGGGTTTTGCTTGTCATTAATTAGAAAATTTATCCTTCATGTACGTCCTTCAGCTTAATCCTATCAAGTTATTGTTTAGCTATTAAGAACTTAAGCAATTCAATGGCATACATACATGCGCACGCACGCACACACATATATATATAGAGGAAAGAATATCAAATTGACACACTAAGTTAAAAGAATTAGTCAATACTCAATTTAGTTCTTGACTATAGTGATTTTTTTTTTATTTAGTCTTAAACATCTTTTTATACTTAATAGGGTCCTCAACAACTTACATGTTTTTTCCTAATTTAGTCCTCGGGTAGGATCAAGAACTAAGTCCAGAAAAACCACTATAGTCAGTGACTAAATTGACATTGACCACTATAGTCTATGACTAATTTGGGTAAAAATAACTATAGTGAAGACTAAATTGGATAAAATAACTATAGTGAAGACTAAATTAATTAGATATTAATATAAGGAAATTACCAAACTACAGTTACAGATGACTTAATTAGGAAAAATCGTTGAGGTCGAGAACCCAATTAAGTACAAAATTAAAGGACGTTTAGGACTAAATCGAGAAAAATCATTATAGTCAATGACTAAATTGAGTATTAAATAATGCAATTGAGTTCCACTTTGGTCCTACAATTACCTATTTGTGGCATAAGGTTGTTTTACCCTGCTTCTAGTCTTTTGCTGGTTAAAAGTCACAAAGGGAGAGTACTATACTATTGACTTTATTGCAATGTAATATATGTTCATATATACTTTCTCAATCTATTAAAGCACAAACAGTCAATTCTCTATTGGCGTTCGAACCTGTTTACTATCTAATTGCATTTTTGTCAATTTAGGATAACCTAATTTCAGTACCAAATTCACTATTCATTATTTGACTTGAGAGGCTAACACTTTTTCCTTTAATCTAACATCATGAATCTATATTTTCAATATAATTATTAGGTATATACTTAATGTTTCTTCTTTTTTTATTTTTTTTTTCATTCGTCATTCTTGTCAAAATGTAAATTTTTTTTTTAAAATTTTATAATATTTTGCCTGAAACGTAAGTTTCAACGTCCAGCCATTGCCACGTGACATGCAAATAAAAAATTTAATTATACTATTATATTGTATATATGGCATAAATAAATTAAATAATTAATATTAATAACTCACTAACTCATCATCACTAGTTTATAATATTTATGATCTTGTTCAAACTCCTATGAGAGCAATATTTATTGGGATTTTTAAAGAAATGAAATAGTGTATGAAAGACCACCACCACTATTTTCGCATATATATAATATATAAATAAAAGTGTGCAATCCAACTAATTGAGATTAAAGGCTAGAATTCGGTACCCCATATGCGATATGTCCATGAGATCTAAAAAGAGACTATGGTTTATGCCCGTTAAAAAGGTAAGTAATAAAAAAAAAAGGTGTTGGAGAGAGAATATTGGGGGGCTTCTGGCGAGCGAGAAAGTGGAGAAGAGAGGCGCAGTGCTGCGCGTTTCATGCACATATGCCCAACCAGCGCGTTAATTGCTTTTTATTTTTTATTTTTTCCTCCTTTTCTTTCTTCTCTCTCCCTACTCTCTCTCTCTTAATTGGCACTTCAAAAATCACAAGAAAAAAAAAAACAAAAACAAAAACAAAAACTAATCACAAGAAAAAAAAAAAAACAAAAACAAAAACAAAAACTAGTGCTATTGAGGTTGCCCCTATGAAGGTTTTAGTAACTCTCCTATTGCAATATCAAGAATTATAGATGTTTCACAATATAAAGAAATTGTAGCCTGATAATATATAGATCTGAAAATTTATTTCTGTTCATAAAGGATACATCAAAATAGAGTTCCCATAACATAGAAGCATATGAACTCACATGCATGCTACATACTGCCCTCAACTGAAAGAACAATTAAATAAATACCCTACAATATATTATTAACTACCCCTCCCTATCTAACACTCTAACACAACTCTAAGGGTGTGTTTGGTTGGGGGGTTTAGGCATAAGGTATGGGTATCAAAGTGATTGTTAGTGTTTGGTTGATAGGTTTTGTGAATGCTACTATGGGTTTGGAATACCCCATTAATGGCAAAACCCATACCCTTATTAAATAAGGGTTTCATCTTCCTTCATCATTTCTTCCCCAACTATTAATAATCATTCCCATTCCACCCAACTACCAAACATGCTAAATACTTTCACCAAAACCCATTACCCTTACCAAGTATTTGATACCCATTCCGATTCCGATTCCCATGTGCGAACCAAACGCACCCTAAATTAAACCTGCTTTCTAGTACTGTGGGCAGTGAACCTGTAAACCATGACATGTTGATAAGTCTCCCCTTGGTTCACAATCTGTGAAGGGAAATTTGGGTGATTCACAGAATCTGGAAAACCTTGTGTTTCCAAGCACAATCCACCATATTTTTTGTACACGAACCCGCCTTTTCCCCGGGTCTCATTCAACATGTTACTGGTGTAAAATTGTACCCGGGCTTATCAGTCCACAGCTCCATCTTTCTCCCGGACTTGTGCTCTTGCACCACCGCCGCCTTGTGCAGGTGCCTTCCGTTATTATCGCTCCCGCCATCCAACACGTAGTTGATGTCGTATCCCACGCCCCCCGGGACTTTGCTTAGCATGCTCCCGATTTCGCGGGGCTGCAGGAAGTCGTATGCTGTCCCTTTGACCGCTCTGATCTCACCTGTGGGCACGAGGTTGTCCTTCACGGGGGTGATCCCGGACCCGAAGATCTGGATGGTGTGTGACAAAATGTTGTGAGTGCTGTTATGGCCAGCAAGGTTCCAGTAGGTGTGTGAGGCTAAATTCACAGGGGTTGCCTTGTTCAGAGCGTGGCCTTTCATCCTGATTGCTAGCCTGTTTCTCCCAATTATCATGTATGTCACACTCACATGAAGATCACCGGGAAATCCTGCATAAACACGCGCCAAAAGTTATAGCCACCAGCTATAGTTATTCCTTATAGAAGGCTAGGGGCTGAACTTGGCCAGAAGTCTCCTCCCAACAATCTCTAGACTTGCCCTAGCAGGCCCCGTCTAACAATTCCCTAACTAGGGGTGTTGGACTTGGATCTTTACTAGCCTCCGCCCAACACACACACAATCCCCTAGCTGTGTTGGACTTGGCCATCTCCCTATCCTAACAATCCCCTAATCACCGGGTGCTGGATTTAACCCTTCACCAACCTCCACCCAACACACACAAGGTAGGGTGCTACCCTCCACCCAAGCACCCAACAATCCCCTAGTCGTATTGGACTTGGCCATCCCCCAACAATTCCCTAGTCACCCCAACAATCCCCGGGTGCTGGATGTCACCCCAACAATCCCCGGGTGCTGGATTTGACCCCTTACCAACCTCCGTCCAATACACATACGAGACTTGACCCTTCAAGTCTCTACCCAACAATCCCCCCTTAGTCACGAGGTGACTGGACTTGATCCTTTATTAGTTTTTGCCCAACACACACACCATTAAATTCATTGAAGATAGATAAAACATTAATTAAAGCATGTATATATGCAGCTACCTTGTTCTCCATCAGGACTCTCGTAGGAGAGCGAAAGATGGCGGTCCTTTATGTAGTCTTCCACTTTCCATATAACATCACTAAACCCTATGTCACCTCCTGAATTGGGACAGTTTATATCAGATCAGATCAGACTACTATACAACAATATATACACAGTAACAGATCATCTGCAGAATTGGAAGAAAGAAAGAGAGCATATCATACCATGAAGGGTGTTGCCATGATCATTTGCAGGTAATTTGTACTGGATGCCATTCAAAGTGAACCTAGCTCCCCCTATTCTATTAGCAACGCGCCCAACCAAGCCACCAAAGTACGTTGTATCATTCTGGTAAACATTTTAATTAAACAATCAATTGGCCTACCTTCTTCTGGATTGGATACATTGTCACACTAACCCAGTCTTTGTACTGGAATAATTTTCATTATCTATGGTGATTCATGTATTTGTTAGGGGGGATATGTAGTAAATGCATCTTAAATTTGAATAAGCTAAAGCCATTGTGTGATTATTAGTTATTACATTATGAAGATCTCACATCAAACATTCTGTTCATCAAACACTTACCACTGCATTAGTTTTTCCACCCATCTCACAACATCCTGTGGACTTTTTTCAAAATCCACCCCAACCATTTATTATCTTATTATTATTATTATTATATATACACACATGCATACACATGGTGAGTCGGATGAGGTTCTAAGTTTACTAAAGATTTAATTTATTAAGACCCAATTTCTATCAACTACCCACTATCACTCAAAACCACCCGATCCATGTGGGGTAGAAGATTCAGGTGAATATCTGCAGGGCAATTTGAAAGACCCTATTTAGGCATCTGCCCATCTGCCCAATTAATCCCCTAACCACCTCTTGATATTAAGACATTCAAAGACACATGTGCCACCTTGTACAACATTAATGGTTACATATTCAACATAAAAAAACAAGAAGGATGCTGGACTTGTCCCTTAAAGCTTCCGCCCAACAATTTTCTAACCATCTGACCATAATCCTGACACAGTCAAAGACACATACGCCACTATGTACAACATTAATGGTCACGTATTGCTCAGAGAGAAAAAAAACAAACGCAAGTGGTTTGAATTGTTTGACACTAAAGAAATTATTACAGATCACATGCGTGCCCACCACTTAGCTTGCACCGTCAGATTGGCACTAACCTTGTACTCATCAATGGAACCAAACCCCAGAACCACGTCATCCAATTTTCCTATCAAAACCCAAGACACAAGAATCAGAGAAAAATATAGAAGTCCAGCCAGAACTGTGAAATTATTAATTAATGTTAAGTGAAACAAACCATTCTGATCAGGGAAGATGACAGAGAGAACAGTGGCACCATAGTTGGTGATCTTGACAGAAAAGTCACCCTTTTTCAACTCATATATCCCCACTTTCTCACTTGCACCACACAAGTTCCCAAAGAGAGAAACAACTATAACAAAGAGACACAATATAGATGATTTCTCCATTATTTTATATATATAAGCAGAGCTATGTATTTAGCAATGCATATGAGTGTGAGTGAACAAGGTAGCTTATATAAATATATGTTGTATACGTATACACACCCCACCGTTAGGAAGTGTATTGAAAAGTCCAAGTTTTTAGTGATCTGTTGAGTATTAGAGGTGTAATAAAATTAATACTCTGTAAGATATATACAGAATTGTGAAATTGACATTTTGCTACAGTTAATAAATATCATGTATAGGTAAATGTTGTGTCTGATTTCACAGCTTCATTAGTACTTAAGATGTTATCATTTTATAGGATTTTATTCATTTGTGATCCTATATCATATTTTTGTCACATTTTTAATATTTCCAATTAATTTCAATCAATCTTGTCTTATTTTTATCCATATTAACTTCAAAACTAATATATTCAAATGTGTGGTATACTTGCTATTCAAATTTAAATCCCTTTCAATTAACTTACATAATTGTCATCATGTTTAGACCTAGCAATTATCAAAACGACTTGTTAACACAACACAAAATCACCGGTTAGTATTTATCTTTAATGTGCGATAGGTCGTTAACGGGTCGACCCGTTAAGGACCCACTATGTTTCAGGTCTTAACTGGTAGAGAGTTAAACCTATTTGTTATATAATATAAGAGGAAATTTTTTTTCTATTTAAAATATCTAATGAATGGATAAGATTAAAACAAATAGATAATATGAAACAATATATTAAAACATTCTATATTTTAAGTATTTCATAACATATTTTAAAATACACGAAAATTAAATACAAACTATGATAAAATATTTGTTATTTGTATAGATTTGCCCACTTTATATACTAATAAAAAAAATTACTTAATAAAAATTAATTTATAATTTATTAAATTATGTGTTTACAATAACATTTAGTTAACATATTATGTGTCTGCAAATAACAAATTATGTATCTTGAATTTATTTACAGACACATAATATGTTAATTGAATAATGTTATTGATTGAATATATATATATATATATATATATATATATATATATATATATATATATATATATATATATATATATATATATATA
>NC_044917.1:11737335-11751628 GCF_003576645.1 Ipomoea triloba | reverse complement strand
ATATATATATATATATATATATATATATATATATATATATATATATATATATATATATATATATATATATATATATATATATAGGTTTAGCGGAGTTAAACGGGTTTCGTATCATATCGTGTCAACACGATCCAAACCCTATTACGAAAATATGTCTATCATGTCAAACCATTTACAAATCATGTTCGTATTAAGAATTTCATCAAGCCATCAACCTTAACGTGTCATGTCCGTGTTTAGTCTTAGGGTGTCTGTGTCGTTATCCTGTTCAAATCTAATTAACTTACATAAATCCCGTTTTTGAATCCCAATTGGTGACAAATCTAAATCACTTAGCTTTTTTTTTTTTTCCACTTTTAATGAAACACAACTCTCTCAAAATAGACGATTCCACCTTTTGTCACAAGATATAATTAATCTTTTAAATTGGTACAATTGTAGATTATGAGAAATAAACAAATTACAGATAATTCATATCGTAAACATCGTTCAAATATTATATTCAACCAGCAAATTAAATTAAAGCTATGAAATTTGTTCTGCAAAATGGGGGGAAGAACATACACCACATAAAACAAAATTCTTACAGATCAAAGTCACACTATACATATATAGTAGATGCCGAGTTGAATAATCTGATGTTAATGTGGAGAGTATCATGAGAGGTTAATGGATGGCTGAGCCGCTGTTGCAACCTTTATAAACACATCCTCTAAGGTTGTATCTGCTAGGCCCCATGCATGAACTGTAAATCTTTTCTTTGCAATCTCAACCGCACGGAAAACATCTGCAATGTTTACCTCGTGCTTTGGCAGCTCAAACTTCTGGGTGCCCGAGATTTGGTAGATCCTGTGGGAATTTGGGGACAGATTCTGCACCATGCTCTCTACTTCTGCATCGTGATCCGAAGATGTTGTCATGGTGAAAACGTACGACCCTCCATACCTTCCCTTCAACTATTACACCAAAAAAAATTACAGAATATTAGTCATTTTCACAGTGCATTTTTGGTTTCTTTTCCTTGCTAAATGTTAGCAAGTGAAAAACTTCAAAACTTTGTGTTGGACGGAGTCCACTAGTCCAGCAGCACCATGTGACTAGAGAGGTAATTGGGAGGACCATGTGACTAGGGAGGTAATTGGGAGGAGGCCGGTAAGGACCAAGTCCAGCACCGTGTGACTAGAGAGGTAATTGGGAGGAAGCCGGTAAGGACCAAGTCCAGCACCGTGTGACTAGAGAGGTAATTGGGAGGAGGCCGGTAAAGAGTCAAGTCCAACACCATGTGACTAGAGAGGTAATTGGGAGTCCAGCACCGTGTGACTAGAGAGGTTATTCGGAGGAGGCCGGTAAGGACCAAGTCCAACACCGTGTGACTAGAGAGGTAATTGGGAGGCAGGTAAGGAGTCAAGTCCAGCACCATGTGCCTAGAGAGGTAATTAGGAGGAGGCTGGTAAGGGCCAAGTCCAGCACCGTATGACTAGAGAGGTTATTGGGAGGAAGCCGGTAAAGGGCCAAGTCCAGCACCATGGTTCTAAAAAATGTGATAATAGTCTATAAAGAAATAAAGTTCCACCTTCATTACGAGCTATAGCTAGGCAAATTATACCATGGACCAAGGTTTATCTTGCATTGTAGACCCTGGTCCAAAAATAACCTTCAGATTCTATATTTGTAGTTGACACATACATTTTGTACCTGTCGTTAACAATTTCTATACCTGTAACAACTGTTAATGTAAGTACAGAATGTGTTAACTAAAGGTATATAATTTTTGTATCAGAGTTTACAATGCAATATGACCCATGATCCATGGTATAACAATTGCTATAGCTTTTGGTAAGCCCTTGATTTTAACCAATGGTATTAGAGCTCGGTAGGTCATTGGATTTATAATGGTGGTCTATAAGAAAATAAAGTAAGTTATAGTTTTTGGCGTAGTGGTAAGCGCTTGATCCTAACACTTTGATCCTAACACTTTGAAAATGGAATAGATGCTTCGAGTTACCTCCTTAGGATTTCCTATACATTGCAGGCTTCCATCCACAAAGATACCTAACCGATCGCATAAATGCTCTGCCTCTTCCATTGAGTGCGCTGAAATAATCAAAAACATTCAATATCTGCATTGGATTAAGGAACATTTTACAAAGATTTGGAATTTGGATATATGGAGGATCATGCATATTACTAGTGAGAATTATTGCTCTATCTTGCTTTGCACGTTTGACAACATTCCACAAGTTGTTTCTTGAAGCTGGGTCCAGTCCAGTACTAGGCTCATCCATATAGACAACCTTGCAAAAGTATCATGAAATAGTTGTCATGGTTAAGGCATGCACAAGGACATATCACCAAATATCTTCTCACTTCTCATGTACAATTAAGGACTTACTTTGGGATCTCCAATCAATGAAATGGCAACACTAAGCCTCCTCTTCATTCCTCCACTATAATGTCCAGCTTGCTTGTCTGCAACCCCTCCATTATATAGGTTTACACTCTTAAGAGACTCTTCAACTGCCTGGAGATCCCACAGAATTTTTAAGTAAATGCAATTCAAAACAATGTGATGCTGATTGAAGTGAAAGTTCTCAAAGGTCAAAGCATTCTGATCTCACACAAACACATTTCCGCGAATTAAAAGATATATAAGCCTCTGAAACAGTTCTGAATAAATCCACACTAGAATGAGCTTAAGAGAGCAAGATAATCAGAGTAGACAATCAGATTATAATTTTTCACAATTTGTATTTGCTATATCCCATATCAACATATTTTCTTAGAACCTAATTGGCTAACTTGTGATAAAGTGCACATATCAGAAAACTACAAGATGATAGGATGCAAAAGAAAAAACAGACACACATCAGCAGACTAGTGTAAAATTATCTGTCCACTTCTGCAGCCTATTGCCATTTTGGTTGTGTTAGTCAGACCAAATGAAATTTATCTTATAGTCCAAATTGGTTATAACTTCTCAATTGATAATTTTGCAATTTAAAGCAAGGGAACTTACTCTTGTTAAGTCTTCTCCTTTCAAATTTTTAAGCCGTCCATAGAAAAGTAAGTGCTCCCTTCCTGATAATGTTTCCCAAAGTAGGCTGAAAGCAGATTGCAAAATGACAATGAGCACGATCAAATATCTGGATGTACATTTTCTGGTCTTTCTTTATCCTCCCTTTAACCACAGGGGTTTGGAGCTAATTTAATTTCTACTTTTAAGTGAGAGAACATCAATGCTTACTCATGCTGAGGACACACTCCCATGCTGGTATATATTTTGTCCATATCTGTTCGTATATCCATACCCTGAACATACGCAGTACCAGAGCTCGGCTTTATGAGACCAATCATCTGTTAGCATTGACATGTCAGAAAAAAAATCAGTTTATACATAGGAAGATTATATACAGCAACTTCAGGAAATACCAAAAAAAAAAAAAAAAAGAAGAAACAAACTATGGATCTTCTCCTCTTTATGACCTAATTATGACATTACTAGAATGTTTCTAAGAAAGAGAACATCATTAAACTGACCATATTAATAAAAGAAGTTTTCCCAGCACCATTGGGCCCAAGCATACCAAAGCATTCCCCCTGAGGCAAAGCAAGTGACAACCCTCTAACTGCAAGTTTTTCAGGGTTTCCATCTCTTCCTGGATAAACTTTTTTTATGTTGTCACAGATTATAGCTTGACTTGTTCTTGATTCCAGCAGCAAAGTCTCAACTCTATCCCTCTGTGGAAAGAGATCACTGTCGGTTAATTATTTGGAGAGTACAAGACAGATAGTAGGAAAAAGTATATGAAAGCAACCTACAACTAACTCAAGGTGAGCAATCCTCAACCTTCATATTTGTTTTATGAAACAGCAGGTAGTAAGATGGATAATAAGTTAGAAGTATCTAGTTTAACGTTCATACATTTTAGTAATAATAATTCAACATTCTACCAGAGAAACGTAAGTTTTGAAACAAGGTTAATCAAATATGTTACTCCATATCTTAAACAAAATGAACTTACCTCATGGACAACATCAGGTTTCTCCATCTCAATATAGACTTTAGATCCCTGCCTCCGTAAGCTAGGTCTTCGGAAGGATGATGAGTGCCTATTCTGGAAATTTCGAAGGAAAAAGAGAGGACTTTTCCCAGATGACATGATTTGATCTGTGTAATAAGCAAAGAAGAGAACCAGCAACCATTCCACAAACATAATAATTAAGATTTCTGTCATCCCATTATTGCCATCTTTCAAATTTTTCCATAGCATTCCATCACTTCCAATATAATTTCCAGTGAAAGAATATTGTGAAAACTCATATAATCCACGATAAAGAGAAAATCCAGGATACAACTCCATAACAATAATCCAGCCTCCTGCAATATAACAACGTTCAAAGTGGGAGCAAGAGTCAATTACTATAGGCCCTTCCATGACTTCTTTAGAATTAAAAGAAATTGGAGCAACAACCAAAAGAAAATTTGCTAGTAATTACAGCAGCTAGAAACCACATAAATATAAAAACTTTAAGCAAACCAAATTATAATGATTTCCAGCCCCTTAATGCAGTCAGATAACCAAGTCCCACTTTGACAAAAGCTGGACAAATAAGATTTCTTGGAATAGAATATGGCAAATATTTATTTGAGATGTTTGGAAACTTTTACTTCGCACTTTACCTTTTGTTACACAACAAAAATATCATTGTTAGCTGTTTATTCTGTCCCTTTCTGAGAAGGCTATATTAGGAAAATAACCCTGAAAACTTGAATGATATTCTAACAAACGTCTGCAAGCATGAAAACCCACATTTCAATTCCAAAACACTAAACACAATTCGAGTTTCCAAACACCTCCAAAGATCATATATTCATATTTGATCTCCCATGATGATTCCAGGCCTCACAAGCTGACAAGCATGTTGCCAAATAGATCTTTAAAAAAGTTTTAACATTGAACCTGACTACTAGAGAGGAAAATATGTGCTCACATGTTAAAGTCTTTAGGATCCCTTTTTCAAAGGTAGTATTGGATAAAATCAGGTCAGGCATAGTGTTCATTACACCTGTACTAATGGTAACATTATTACGAGACTTGGTTTTTTTTAGTCAACACATGAACAGTATGGGTAGTAAAACCCTATCTCCAGGAACATAATTTCTAGGGAGCATATATTTTTTTAAAAAATAAATGAACACAAGGGAGGAAATGTTCACAGGTTATAATAGAGTAACTGGAACTTGTCAACTTGCAATAAACATTTACAGCAGATAATATAAACAACAAACTTCATATTCCTGAACTTACTTGAAAATGATGGATCTTGAACAAAGAACTGGAAAAGGTAGGCACCCAAGAGTCCAGATCCAAACACCATTACATAGCCCACAACTGTAACAATTTCAAACCATAAGTGGATGAAAATACAAGTGAGTTCTCTCGTTTAAAAATAACAGCTCAGTTAGGTCAAACCTGCAGCTGTCTTCACATTATTGAATAATGCAGCAACGAGAAAAGCTAGTGAAATTTGCAAGTTAATGTAGATTAAGTAAAAAACCAACTGGATGCTGTAATCGTTCAGTGTAAAGAACTTTAAGCCTGTAAAACAAGTAGCAAAAAAAATGGAGTGGATAAACTTGCATGCAAGTTTAATAGAAGGAATCATTTCACTAGACAAAGCTACTTTTACCTATTAATGATCCAAAAATCACAAAGCATAGCATGTACATAGAAGATATGGCAAGAAAATAAGCGTAAGAAATCAGCCAATAGGGACCATCTCCAAGTCCATGCATTTTCATAATAATTCTTAGTCTCTGCTGCTTCTCATAAACCAGAGATGTCAACACAACCTGAAATGTTAATAATGTCATTAAATCACTATAGGTGAAGAAAGTGAATATTTTTACATTATTTTGGCACATGCACAATATGCAGCTGTTTTCCCCTTTTTTAATTTAGTTTTTTTCTTTATGTAGAAAGGAATCAGAGCTCTCCATCTTAAAGAGTCAAGAAAATTGAAGAAAATATAACCTAAATACCCGAAATATAAAGTTACATTAATAAAATCAATTTCTCTCCATGAACACTATTACACAAATGCTTTAGCAGAGCAGACAGTTGAAGAAATGCTAGGTTTCTGAGGTAAATGAAGAGCTAGATGATGCTAGTTCATGCTACAATGAGAATAGAAGACATAAGTAATGGCAAACAATTCCACTGGCATCCCTAGAATAGTTGAATTCAAGACTCCACAATGGAAAAGGACACGTAGTAGTTCACTTACCGGAAATAGTTGTATAACCACCCATGTAAAGAAAAGTGGTCCAAGAAGAGAAGCAAAATCTAGCCTGATTCTTGTTTCAGGCTTTGGCATTTCTTTGACAAACTCAAATAGCATTTTTGTTGAAGGCCCAAGCAGAAACTGGAGATAAGCATTTGATACCTGTACAAACACACACCAAAATATGCCAGCATCTCAAATTTATTTTTTTGAAGCAACACGAAAATCTAAAAGAACAAAAAGGGAATGTGGCAATATAAAATTTATAGTCATGATAGATATTGGGTAACAAATAGTTGGGAATAAACATAGGAAATATAGCAACTTTCTCATCTTGATGTTAACAACAAAATAAATAATTATGGATAATTCTCAAGATGACTTGTACAGTTATACTTCCTTTATCATTGAGTAAGTTTAAGATAATTCATAAAGCCTAGACACTGTTTCATTCTAAAGATATAAAACCTATTATGTGGTGGTTTTCTAGATAGTGATATGTTATTTCAGGTAATAACACACTATCACTCATGGAAGAAGATTATAAAGCACTCATGTCCCATTCTAATTGTCACTGGCTGCTATCCACAGATCAAACAAAACTAATTTTGAACAGTTTTTCAAGGAATGTTTGTTTAAAAGATTTAGAACAGAGCGAAGCAGGAAAACACCTAGTTTCAGTCAATAAAAAGATTCAGCCAAAAGCACCTTACTAAATACCATTAGTCTCATTATCACTATAATAAAGTAATAGAATCCAAAATGCACCATGCTACTTATTAGTTTTTTATGAACTGTAATTACAACTCACTTTAACATTTCATGATCAAGAAAATCTTGCATACAGAAAAATAACTATCAACATAGGAAGTTCAAAAGTAGAGTACCATATTCACTGAGCGAGGCACCCGTGTCAACCCTATAGGCGAGTTTCCAGTGTCATTTTTATATGTTGAATTGTACCAGATACTCACATTGAAGTGATTCCCATTAGAATTTAAGAAATCATATGCTGCAAAACACATCAACAACAAAAAAGGTGTCTTCCTCTTAGAGAGAATAACATGGTTATTGCAAGGAGACATGCAAGCAGTTCCTGCCAAACAAACCTGCTGTTATCTCATTTATCTTTTTCTCAGAATTCCCTTTCCGATATCCTTTATAGAGCTCATCATTAATTTGAGATGAACTATTACGCCATAAATGTAATCCTTGCACGCAACTTATCTCTGTGCATCAAAAACTGAAGATTAATAAAACTGTATTGAATTTATTTATTTAAAAAAAAAAAATCAAAACAGATTTAGAGTAAAAAAGGCCCAAAGATGCATGTGTTAGAACTTAGAAAGAGAAAAACTTATGATTCCTAATAATGGAAATATGGCAAAGTTAGAATTCACAACCTTGTTGCAAAAGACGAGAACCTATTTGCAATGGAATTGAAAATGTGGAGTTTGGAGCACACTGAGGTCGAACAATGTACACTGGCAAATTAGAGGAGAAAGCTGGGTCCAGGAAATTGATTTGCTCAGTGTATGACCCTGAACCCTGAAACACTTTCAAAGATGATTCCAGCACAAATGACACATTTCGAGCAGATGTATAAAAAGAAAATGGTTAAACACCTGATGAATATTAGGGGAGAGAATAAAAAAGATGGAAGAAAGAAATCTCACCAAGACATCATCAGCTACGCTGTAAAGAATATCAGAGGAATTGAGAATTGTGCCATTGAAAAAATTCCCTCCAATACCTATCAAGTTCCAAAATAAGGTAGATTAATAACATTCATAAAATAATTAATGAGTCTATTTGAAACATATAAGACTCAAGAATGATCAGCATACGTTCAGCAAATGTTTGATTAGCTCCAGTCAAGAGTATAGCAGCTGGACAGGATCCAGTGGTCTTGCATGACTCTTCAGGCAAATCTTTGTATGTAATAAAATCATTTTGTACTGCACGATATTCTGGTCTTGGTATCTGTAACAAAGGAGGCCATTCTGGTGGACTAGGAAGAGGGCAGCTGGCTGCTTGTGTCAAAGTTGAGTACTCAATCCCACACTTTTTTTCACATTTTCCATCCCCATTAGTATCAATACAAATGCAGCCACACCTTCTTGAGGGCTTATCCAACTCATTATTTACCACAGTTTGGAGGAGCACAAGCAACACACAGATTAATATTGGGAATGAAATGAGCCATAGATTTGTCCTCACATTTCGTTTCTGCAAACAGAAAGGCAAGGTGGGATGCAATAAAATAAAATAAATAAATAATAAAGAAAGAACAATTTGGACAAAATTGTGTATAGATGAAATAGTACGAATTCTCACAAACTTTCCACAAGACAGTAACTAAATTCTAACTTCCCTGTATAAAAAGTTAGAAGTAGAAAAAACAGGCAAACATTAGGGCTCCCTTTGTCCGAAAATGAAAATCTACTTTTTTCTTATAGTAGCATCATGTGAATAACATCCAATTTACGAAAAAACAAATAAAATTATATTCTGTTATTATACCCCAAAAGAAGTCAACACTTCACTCCCAAACATCTCAAAAATTCCAAACAAGCTCTCCCGAAATAAATAAACATATCTAAGGAAAAAACAAAAATAAATATTCCTAACTTCTAAGGTTCATATCCAAGGATCTCTTATAACAGAAGTTTCCTTTACATAATATTATAAATATTCCTGAATCCATATACATATATTAACAAATAGTTAAACTAATTGAATCAATTCTAACTCAGTTTGGGAGATAGAAAATCCTAAACATTTAACTATTTTACAAGGAAAACAGTAAGCCTAAAATTTCAAAATCTGATGAGCATTAAGAACGCACACACATTCAACAAAATCAATGTCGCCAACCATAAGAAAACTGCTCACTTTTAACTTGTCCAAAATTTTCCGGCATTATAAACCCAAAAAGAATACCTGAAATGTCAAATTCTTTCTGAGCAGAGCATTGGCTTGAGTCCAAAAGCTCGCCGGCCCTTCCGCCATTGATAATCACTCTCTCTCTCTCTCTCTCTCTCTCTCTCTCTCTCTCTCAAATGAAAGAGGAAACCAGTAGTAGTGTTTGAGAGTTTGAATTGAAAGCGTTAAGAAGAAGAAGAAAAGCGCCGAGATGATCGATTTCACCTTCATTTTCAAATACCGTTTCTTCTATATATACATATAGCTTCTCTGCGCATAGTAGTTGACAATTGAGTGTTCGTACGAAATTGCCCTTTCATTTTCAGTTTTATAATTGGATTACGGAGTACAAGGAGATTTTCTTGCCCACAATGACTATTTTGCCCTTTACGCGCTGGTTTTCTCGCCCACAATGACAAAATTGATTAACGGTTAAAACTTACCTAATCATTTTTTGTTTTTCTTCCATGAGTAATGCTACAACACTTTATTTATATTTTTCCTCTAATCTTCTACTTCTAAGGTCTAACGAGACATTTTTTTAATTAAATAACTAAAATTTCTTTTTGTAGAAATTACGGATAAGTTATGTTATGTTAAATTTGGACATGTAGACGACTGCGGTTGGTTCAATTCTCAATTTTTTCATGGACGATTGGTTCTCATCTGATTCATTTCTTATGTATAATATATAGTATAATAAAGGTAAATTCTCCATAGCTTTCGCCTTTGGAATTAATTAAAAAATATAAAATGTTACAATAATTATATTGTGGACCAAGGTGCCTGTTTTTTTTGTGCATGCAACACATTCTATTCTTTCTCCTTATGCCTTCTTTTTCAATATTGTCTATACAACCACAGTCTTGATAAATACTCCACAAATGGCTCATCACTTTATCTCCATTAAGCATATTTTCTCAAACTATCAGTTATGGATCGAAGACACAACTTGTTCCATTTCTATGTGATCAAAATCTTAGTGGATACATTGAAAGCACATTTCTGTGTCCGGGTTCATTTATTAAGGCTCCGGATGAGTGTCTTGTTATAGCCGTGTTCCAGATGAGTGTTCCGTTGTAGTTGCGCTCCGGATGAGTGTTTCGTTGTAGTTGTGCTCAGGATGGGTGTTTCGTTGTAGTTGAGCTTCGGATGGGTGTTCCGTTGTAGCTGCGATCCGAATGACTGTTCCGTTGTAATTGCGATCCGGATGAGTGTTCTGCTGTAGTTGCGCTCCAGATGAGTACTCCGTTGTAACTGCACTCCGAATTAGTGTTTTGTTGTAGCCGATTTTGCGGTCGAAAATTTGGTCCGTCAGGCCGGATTCTTTTATTTTGTTCGTGACAAAGTAGCATCAAATGAACTGCAATGAAACTACACCTCTACAAAAAGACCAACTAGCATACATTTCCACCATGTCACCAACCACAAGGGTAAATGATCTAAAAGACAAGCTTAATATTCTCTCTAGAGAACCTTAAACTCGGGGGAACGTATTAGGATTCTATATCTATATCCTTATAAATACATTTCTACGCCATGTACTTTATGTCATCATGGATTGATCAATAATAAGAATATTCTCAAAACTATTGTTCTTATCTTATGAACATATATAATGAACATTATGTATTATTACTATAGAGTGAGTAGAAATACATATGATGTACATTTAACTTAGTTTTTATAAACGTATAAAATAAATATTATGAATATGGTATAAGATGAATGTTATTAAACATGATGCGTCCGTAGTATAATATTTATGTACATTAAGCTTTATTTAATTTTAGGAAAAAGTTTCAAATAAGCCACTGAACTTGTTGCTTTTGTGTAATTGGGCCATTGAACTTAAAAAGTGTGCAATTCAACCATCAAACAAGCAAAATTTGTGCAATTGGACCATTTTTACAAAAAAAATTAATTCAATTTGAATTAAAAACATTTCAATATTGACTCCTAACTAGTATGGTAGAAGAAAATGTCCCTCTTAATACATATATGTTAGTAATATAATTGGATTTTACTAGAAAATTTTTGTAAAAATGGTCCAATTGCACAAGTTTTGCTTGTTTGATGGTTGAATTGCACACTTTTTAAGTTCAATGGCCCAATTGCACAAAAGCGATAAGTTCAGTGGCCTATTTGACACTTTTTCCTTAATTTTATGAATATATAGAATGAACATTATGAACATCCTATAGAGTAGAATACATATAATGTGAATTTAATTTATTGTTTATGTACATTAAAGTTAAGTTTATAAATATATAAATAACATAGAAATGTTATTAAATATGATATATGAAGTACTAGTTAACAGTTAGTCAGTTAATATAAAACTATCCTCATTTTAGATCAAGATCTATCTTATAAAGGGGACCTAAGTTAATCCATGATAATTTGCGAAAATATTTATAATAGTTTTGTATATGCTGTCTAAATACGCGTACGTAACTTTACGTTATTGCAATGTGGTGTGAATCCAAAGTATTATATTTATGTGGTCAAAGTTTTTTGATTGATTTTGATTGTGGGTTGTAGTTTGCCTCTAGCAAGCTTACTATGTTTGTCATGTCACATTCATTTATCTATACTATTAATAAAAACAATATCCTCAGTTTTAACTTCCCACCCAAAACAGACCTGGTTTGCCTAATATTGTAAAATATGGTAATAAAATTCCTATCCCTAATACAATTGTAAATTAAAATAGAATTCCTAATAAAATATATTCTTCCCTACGTTCCTATTCGTAATACAATTCTAGACTAGAATTACTAACTAATGGTAATAATTCAATATATATATTTCGCTGCAATGCAATCTATATCCTCAGTTTTAACTTCCCTCCCAATATAAAAAATATGAAAATTTGGAATAATTCAACCCACAAGGCCAATAATAAAAACAATATCCTCAGTTTTAACTTCCCTCCCAATATAAAAAATATGAAAATAATTCAACCCGCAAGGCCAACCAATTTTCTGAACGACATTCGTGCATGCAGGTGTCAGGGGCGCACAAGTCAAGGCTTTTTAAGTTCATTTTGGGATTTCATTTGCACCCCCCTGCGCGCGAGAGAGAGCCTTTATGCTATACAATTCAATAAGCCTTAGAAAAATCTTGTATAAGTAGTGGTGCAAACCACTTCTCAAACCAATGTGGGACAAAAGTTACTTGAAAGGTTTTTCTCTATATTTTTCTAACTCAAATGGGTCAAACTTTGAGAACCAATTTCTCATTCACCCATTATCAGTTTTGAGCGTACAATATATCAATATTTTCGTCTAACTACGAAGAACACGAATCACTTTGACCCGACCCAAATCCAAAGTAGACCCACATATATTTGTACCACAATATTGCCAGTAAAATACCATTTTATGCTAATTTTTTTTCAACAGTTATTTGTCCAGAGAATATCAACGTGTTGAAGGAAGAAAATGATATATAGTGAAGGGCAATATCATCTTCACTATATATCATCTTCTTCCTCCAACACAATGCTCTACGGTCAACCAACAATTACTCAACTGATTATCCCATTACTCCCATGTAAATATTTCTCTAATATAGTTATACTTACTGAATATCAAAATATAAGTGTACCTCAAGATCTTGCAATAACTAACCGACAAGTAATTAAATTAATGAATATGATGCAATAATGTAAATTATCAACCTATTGCATTTATACACTTATTTTAGAACACTGAATTTTTGTGATATTTGTTGCATGCAAGGAAGACTCATACTATAATTGCATTTATACACTTATTCATACTCATATTCGATGTTACAATTTATATAATTGTATATCGATTCAACTATTTCTTAAAATATTATAACAAATTCATTCCGTGCAACGCACGGGTGAAAATACTAATTTATAAAATAAGAATTCTTCAAAATTATTACTGAATCAAACTTTAGTTATTTAAATACTCCGTAATACGGAGTAATTCATAATTTTATCCACTCGACTACAATATTAATTTGTTAACCTTATAGTTATTTTAATTAGTTAATATTAACATCAAAGAAACTTCCTAAAATATAAAAAGTTAACGAAGAAGCTTTGCAGGTTTATCCATTCGATTTGAACAAAGACACCAATGGGCTTCTCTTCCAATCTGACGGCGAAGCAGACCAAAAAAGTTTTTTTTTTTTGTTTTTTTTTTTGTTTTTTGTTTTTTTTTTTTTTTTTTTGTTTTTTTTTTTGTTTTTTGTTTTTTTTTTTGTTTTTATGTTTTTCTTTTTATATTTTTTTAATTTTAATAAGGATAAGATGTTGCGTAAGAAAATTTTAACTGTTAATCTTTTGATAACCTATTAAAAATACTAATTACACTGTTTTAACCAGTTTAAAAACTTCAATTGATGTTTTTTAAATGTTTAATTGCATTTAGGTGTGTGTGCAGGATCAAATGAGAATTACATCTTCCATGCTAATGTACAAACTACATATTGTGCATCTTGTAATGTCTGATTGTGTATTATTCGTGGATAAGTGATTGTGGCATCTGCAAATAAGTATTTTTATAATTACTTTTGTAATTATGATTCTGCATCTTGTAATGTCTTATTGTGCACTTATATAATTTTAAGATTGTCATTTTGTAATGTATGATTGTGTATCTTGCAATGTTTGATTGTGCATATATATATAGTGGGTTCAAAAGAAAATAAAAAAAATAAAAAAAAATAAAAAAATAAAAAAAGACTAACTAGTTAATCCTTATGTTGAGTTGTTCCTTGCTAAGCTGGTTGTTTATACTATAAAAGGTTGATCTCAACCGTCTATCAATAGTTCTTTATTTTCAAACACTATAAATATATTGTATTGAAAATAGGGCTGCAAATGTCGCGAGCAACTCACGAGCCGCTCGGTCAAAGCTCGACTCGAACTCGGTCAATTCGAGCTTGAGCCAGTTCGTTTAATTATTGAGCCGAGTTCGAACTCATTTATTATAGGCTCGTGGCTCGTCGAGCCGCTCGCGAGCTATATATATATATGTATATATATATATATATATATATATATATATATATATATATATATATATATATATATATATAT
>NC_044917.1:11725573-11737200 GCF_003576645.1 Ipomoea triloba | reverse complement strand
ATATATATATATATATATATATATATATATATATATATATATATATATATATATATATATATATATATATATATATATATGTATGTATGTATGAATAAAATAGTATTTATAATTCGAGCCTGATTTCGAGCTTGAGCTTGAGCTCGAACTTCAGCATCAATGGTCAAGCTCGAGTCACTCCAGATTCGAACTCGGCTCGGCTCGTTTGCACCCGTAATTGAAAACATATATCTCTTTCTAAAATCGTATTGAAAACATATACGTAGTATAAATAAATGACAATAATTATTTTCTTTTAAATAATAATTATTTATTTACTTTCACTTTCTACAATGCGCATTTATTTAATTACGTATAGTATGCTATTGCAACTAGTTTTCATAATTAAAAGTTTCTTTCAGAGGGCGGGGGGACAAATTATCATGTAGACCACGCTTTAAAATGATATTATTTTGATGTTAAATTTTTTTTTTATTCCGTGCACATATTACTAAGAATAATGTATTTTATGCGTTAGAATAATATAATATATTTTATATATGTGTTAGAATAATGAAATTAATAATGCAATTTCTGGAGTAAGATAATATATTTTATGTGTTAGATTAATGTATTTTGTGAGTTAAAATAATGTATAATATGCTTTATGTGTTAGAATAATGAAATATCTAGGGTAAGATAATGTATTTTATGAGTTAAAATAATGTACTTTATGCGTTAGAATAATTTATTTTATGAGTTAGAATAATGTAGTTTATGTGTTTTTGAACTCTGGTCTATACAGCTGTGTGGACTACGGTCCACAGTACACAATAATGATTGGGCAGAGGGTGGGAAGATCTTTCATTTTTACACACATTTACATTTATTTCATTACATTCAAAATAACTCGAATAGTCAATTTAGGGCATCAAATTATGCTATGAATTCGGTCCACCTTGCAAGGTGGACCTAGGTCCGTGTTCACAATTTAAAAACTCTATGTTCACAATTTTAAAATTTTATGCTCACAATTTTAGAACTCTATGTTCACAATTTTAAAACTCTATATTCACAATTTTTTAACTGTATATGTTGCAAGGTGGATCCGGGTCCATGGCATAACAGCCGGTCAATTTAATCCGCGCATTATTTCTTTTGATATTTATGATGAATATTATTAATTCAATTCTTATAATATATTGGTCGTTTAAAAAAAAATATTTATAACTCAACCAAGTAGCGCACATTGTTAGTGAACCTTAGCCTGATACATAATTATATATTCTCATTCTAAGCTACTTATATATTTCCTATAAGAATAAGATAGCTAGGCTTGTGTGTATGTGTAAAAATTAAATCCATAGTATTCTCTTCTTAAAAAGCTTATACGAGTTAAATGGTTAATTTTGAAAAGAATATCACTCAACTTATAAATCCACGAGTTAATAGTCAATTTTGGAAAAAAAAAATGAAATATATAAGTGTGAACTAAACAAAAAGTATATTGCTCATGTTGGAAAATTTTTACAACAATTTGAAAATAAATAATTTCCAAAAAATTAATTTCAATCTCAATACTAATAGAAATTCAAAGCATATGATACTCACACTTTCCTTAAAACTGATTCGCTTTCTCTCGGGGTGCTAGGAATGTTGAAACGTCAATTTTCACGATACAATAAATTACAACAATATATTTAAGCAGTCAAATATATTATTTTTTGCTAACTTAAACAAAAGGAACACTTCTAATTAGAATTGGAAGGGTGTTGGAATTCTTTAAGGTTCGGAGGGGTTGTAGGGGTTGAGATTCTTGTGAGTATCATGTACATTCTTTGTGGTCATACTTCTTTCTAAAGACTAGGTAGATAGGATGTGCATTTGAAATTTTGGATGTTTTGTTGTTACTTTTACTTTGCATTTGTGGAAGAAAGGGTGTTATAGCTAGGCTCAATTGGTCGAAAATGTTTGGAAATCACCTCTACACCGTGCGAAATTTGCATAGGGCTCAAGTAGGATTATATTCATTTGTATGCTTGTTTGAGGTTCAATCCACCACTTCTATGGACCTAGGTCAAATTGAACTTGTAATTAATTCCAATTGCAATTTCCAGATTTACTCTTGCATTGTTCTTCACCAAAGCTAAGTCTTTCTTGCTTCTTTTGCATTTTCTTTCTTCGAATTATGATTGCACGGTCTTTAATTATATTTCAATTCATGTTTAGCTAGATTCAATTAGGGATTCAATTAAGTCATTTTCTGTGATTGAATTGCGCTATGAACTAGTGTAATGACTATATAATGGTCCTAGTTGTGAGCTTATAAAAAATTTGACTCGTTTCATAGATAAGAATTAATGAGATGATCGCATAGGAGATTTTGCTTTTTCAAAATTGTTATTTCCGCTTTTCCTGTTTACATGATACATAAATAAAAGTTTTTTAAAGTTTAGTGGCTCAATTCCATAATTTTATAAAGGTTCGAGAGTTTATTTGATTTTTTTTTCTTTTCATATTAATTTACAATGACTTTGGTTAATTCATTGGATAATTAATGAATATAAAGGATTTTCTTTATTTTAATCATATATGTATTATATCATCTAATTAACTATAATACTTTTTTAAAATCAAAGAGAGAATATTAAGAAGTAATTTTAGAAAGGAAAATAAAAAATTTCTATTATGATTAACAAAATTATATATTTTGGGGGTAAAAAACTTAATGAGATATTAATTATTAAAATAGATAAAATTGGCATTGGAATTATCTGATATTATACTTATGGTTTTAGTCGATTTTTTTTAAAAAAAATTAAGAATACAAATTAAATTTATGTATGTACTCTAGAATTGTTAGATAGGTTCCATTAATCACCTCAGAAAGGTAGAATTGTCATTATATGTTCCAGTAGGTAGTAAGTAGCCGAAAACAACAAAAGTTTAATATAAAACCTAATCACCTCATACTGCAGGTACGACTGTAACCCTCTATGTATAAAATTATGAGTAAGTCTTGAGACAATTTTATGGATTTTAATCTGTAAGATAGGTTAGGTTATAACGAAAATATAATATTTATGTCAAAAAGCATAATATTAATCTGGAGTAAATTCTTTATTATATATAAGGAAACATGTAATACTTATAAAGAAAAATGCAATACTTACAAATTAAAATGTAGTATTTAGAAATGAATAGTTTCTTATGAGAAAAATGTAATGCTAATCATAAATAAATTGTTTAATTGTTACTTATGCTAGAAACTGTAATACGGGTGATGAAAAATGTGATACTTTTGATGAAAAATGCGATACTTTTAAAGAAAATGTAATACTTTTAAATTAAAATATAATATGGAAAATAGTGATTTTAGTTCACTAATTATACCTATGTTATAGACACAGTTCATGAACTATTACCATATACATATTTTCCCCTTTAATTATGTGTAGAGTGACAGTTTTAATCTATTACTAATAAATTCTATTAAAATTGATTTGCACTTCAAATTCTCAAATTATTGAAGGACATATTAGTCATTTCATAGAGTTTTCTCAACTAAATCTTCATATATACTGATTCTCTTCATTTTTAATTAAGAATTGTTAGTTTTCTAATATTGATAAACATGTATTTACTTATCTTTAGTTTCAAGGTTGAATGTCAATTTACTGGTTAGAAAATAAATTTATCTTTTTTTTAGAATAATAAATTTATCTTTCTAAATAATCAAGGTGATATTTATAGGCTTTATTTCATATTTCTATAGTAGTGTAGTATATGATGACGAATACGTCTTATTTGTATTGTTTTTGTTTCTAATATAAATTCTTGAAGAGCATTTAAGCAAAATGAATTCTGAAATAACAAACATTGATTTGTGAATTATAATATGTATATTCATATCAATTTTTCATATTAACATTTCTTTATGTGAGCAAACAATTTCATAACAATTTTTTTAATATCTTTCAATAATCTAATATTCTTGTTTTTGTTGATGTCTTGTTGCAAATGGAAAATTGAAAATGAGATTGTGATAGAACCACTGTTCTTTTTTTTTTTTTTAAGAAAATGAAAATAATATAAGAATTGAAAGTGCTTATAGATTGAAGACTCACTCCAACTTATCGACATAAAAACAACTAAGTATTTGAATTTTTAATATTTATTTCAACTAGTAATATTTAATAAATTTGAAAATCAAAACAATTTTGAAGTTTTAGATATACCCCAATGGCAAAAAAATGTATCTGTCAACCTCAACGGTTAATTAATTACTTAATACAAAATGATATAAATAAAAACTAACTAAGGTGTTCCTCAATGATTCTATCCCGCCTAATTGTATTTCGAGTTTCTTTATTGGTTTAATATAAGTTGGTTCGTTGTTTTTCAAAAAAAAAAAAAAAGGTGTCCCTCAATAATTTGAAAATTTAAAATGCATTATTAATATTAACATAATAGGTGGACTAAAACTGCCACTTTACACATAAATAAAGGGGAAAATGTGTGTGGTGTAATAATTCATGGACTGAGTCTACAATATGTGTATAATTAATTTCATTGTAAAACAACCATTTTTTTTTGTAATATTAACCCTAAAACAACCATTTTTTTCATTGATATAATATTAAGAGTTACTTATGATGAAAATTATAATACTTTTAAATGAAAATGTAATATTTAAGGTTGAATAGTTACTTATGAAAAAAAATTGCAATACTAATAATGGATAAATTATTTAATTGTTATTTATGAGAAAAAATGAAATACTTATGATTATAAATGTAATATTAAGAGCTGAAGAGTTATTTATGATAAAAATTGTAATACTTATAAAAAATCAGACTCATCTCACGGATCGTGAGACGGTCTCATATGAAAATTTGTCTAAAATTATTGAATTGTCCAAAAAGCAAAATTTCTCACTTTGAGACCCTACACTTTAATCTGACAAAATTTGTATATTCGAGTAGTCGCCATTGGCAAATTATTCTATGGACTCGAATCCACATTGCAATGTGGACCTTGGTCTAAAATACACAATTTACATATTGAATGTTCACAATTTACATGCTGAATGTTCACAATTCAAATTGTGAACATTCAGCATGTAAATTGTAAACATTCAGTATGTAAATGTACACGAGTCTGCCTTGAAATGTGGAATCCGGTCCATGTAATAACTATTGATATAAAAAACGCGCCCAAAACTATCAACTCTCTGAACTACTACTAACCCACGCACGGTCGCACGTATTCAATATTGTTAGTCAACAGTATGCTGCATGTTGTTCTACAATTTCCCCTTTTGTGTGTAAATATATTCTATATATTATATATTAGTTAAGATAGATGTGTCCTTAAATATATTAGTTGATACCAGCCAACAATGTTGTTTTAATTTATTTATTCATTCATTTTGTTTACCGGGAAAAGAAATCAAAACAAAAACGACACTCAAACAAAACCAACAAATTAAAGTAAAGAACATCCGCACCTGATACGTACATGCACGATTATATATTTTCACTGTAAGTTGAGCTGCTTATATTTCCTATATATGAGAATAAAATAGTCTAGCTCGTTCACATATTATTATTATACACACACATTAATTTTATTTTTGTTCCTAGATTTTTATGTGACAATCTGCTTATAATTTTTTTTTTATTTAAACATTCCCTTTTTATCCGAGTATTATTGTGTCATGATTATTTTTTGTCCTCTATCAACAAAATAATTTTAATGTTGTTAAATATAAACGCATTTCGGTCTTCATCAATTATGAATTTTTTTTAAAAAAAAAACAAAAAAAATATAGCGGAGTCAACTCACTTTGTAAAAAAATTATTGAAATGTCTTTGTATTTAACGATATTTCAACAATTTTGTTAACGGAGGACCAAAAATAATAGTCATGCCGCAATAATATTAGGACCAAATATGGATGTTCTGATTAAAAAAAGGACTAAAAGTAGATTGTCACATATAAATTTAGGACAAAAAAATGGAATTAACCCTATAAAATTTCATATGTTTATCCTTATTTAATTAGCTTATAATGAGCGTAGGTAATTGATTTTGTTGTTACATTAATGATATGAAAAAAATTTCTTTATTTTAAACATTATATATGCATAGAATTTGACATGATAATTTTCGCATCAAGAAATTAATATTTTTATTATATGATTAATAACTTAATTAAAAAATTTTGGTAAATGTATAAGTAAATAGTGTTACATTAAATAAATTTAGTCAGTGGAATTGTGGAAAGATTGTGAGCTTCCCCTTAATTTACTTCGCACATTATTTATTTTGGGTCAAATCTTAGATACCGTCCAAAAAAAGTAAAATAATAAAAACATAAACAATAGAATCATACAAGGGAAGGATATTTCAGTTATACTGCTGAATTATTTTATTTTATTTTATTTTATTTGCAGACAATGCAACCAAAAAAAATAAAATTCAACACAAAAACCACTATAAGTAAGGGGTACTTGTCAACATTACTTATTATGAAAAATGTATTACTCCGTATTTTTTATCTTATAAGTAACAAAAATTGTATTCCTGATTAGTATGTATTATATTTGAGCATATAAGTATGACATTTGCACATATAAGTATGACATTTGTATGTTGGTTCGACCCGACCCGACCTGTCTCACGAATAAGAATCCGTGAGACGATCTCACACAAGTGTGCATTAAGCAAAATTCTTCGCCATTTGACATTATAATATATGATTCTTATTTGACTAATAAATAAAAAATAAATTTAAACACGGATTAAGATTGGGTAATTTATTGTAACCAATGAATACAAAAAATTTTATTACCACATCAAATGTTAAATAATTTTAGACTTTTATTAGTAGCAGATTAGCTTTATCCATTTTCATTTAATTAATACAACAATTGGTTAATTAATCTGTCTATAGTACCAAATTTCATTTCATTTTAATATAATAATAACAATTTTAGTAGAGTTTCGAGGAACTTAAGATCACAAGAATGTGAATACAATTTGGAGAATGGGTATTATTGGTAACTTAAGAATTTAGGAGTTGGTGAAGAATTGTATATGTATGTGCACTTTCCAGTTAATGTCCGTTACTTGGTTGACAAGTCTCCTGCAGGAAAAGTAAGTTACGACTTTAGGAGTTGATTCATGTTTAGTTGAATATTATATTGAATTATATTGGTTAAGCAAATTAAAGGATGTGATCCATGATTCTGATGTAATGTAGCTACTTAATACGGAAGGAACAACTAAAGTATTAAACTCCATTATTAATTGTCAAATGTCAAATGATCTTGACGGTATCTCTGTGTGTGATATATTGATAGTGATAGATAGCATTGTCCAATTATTATTCAATTATAGCCAACACGGTTTATTTAAGCATTTTGATATTAGAGTTACAACTTTTATTTTTAATCAGAGAAATGATGGTGTACGCAGTGTAAATTGCAATTTGTAGCTTTTGTCGTCAAAGAATTGCAATGAGGTAAATCAGTCTAGATACAATTCAAACTAAGAAAATAAATAAATTTTTATTGAGAGTTAAACTTAAAACATTGTAATTATTAAACTAATCGTCCCACTAATTTCATTGGGTTTGATGTAGTAAAATACGAATGTTATACGTATTCGATACTAATTGTGACCGGGCTACTATTTTACAATGATATTTCTATCAAGTTATGTTTGGATGCTTGTTAACTTAATAGGTCGTCAGAAGTGTCTGAGCACGTCCGTCGTATTTAGTAACGGCCAAAAAGTCCCCCTCCCCCCCTCCGTAATAAATGCGGTATTTATAGGAGAGGAAGCGGACAAATTCCGACCGCACGAGCCTCGGCCGGGGCCAAAGGAGGCTCCTACACGTGTCCTATTGTCCTTGAAGGGAGGAGACCTATTGCCGTACTAGGCTAGACAGATTGGTGCCGATCAAAGGTGGTCGGGTATTTGTGATCAGCCAAGGGACGTTAGCTTGTACTTAAGCCAACTAGGGTAGCTTGGCCCACATAATGATCGGGCAAAGAGGAGATAAGGTCGGGTTGAACTTGCCCTAGTCAAAGAATCCGTTACCGACCATTGTACAAGCACAGTTATCGGGATATATTTTCCAATTAAGATTGTCCTGAGTTAAAATTTTCTCATTTTTTCAAACATAAATCATATATAAAAAATTAAAAATAAATAAATAAAAAGAAGGTTGCAAGAAGCTGCTAGGAAATGGCAACGACATCGGACGAAATTTCTCTTGCTCCATGCTAATTTCAACTTTTAATGTTAATGTCAAACATTGACTTGAAATTTAAAATAGATTTAATTTTCCTCCACCCAAAAGTAAGAGTTAACAAGAAAATTTTATGTGGCTCTCTTGACTATCTACAACTTCATGATTACATTAAAATTAAATTATATGTGGAATTCGGACATTAGGGTGGTCCTTACCCTCCAATTTCTTTTGCCGTTTTTCACTAAATGTTAAAAAAAAATCATAACATTTGTAATCTTTGATATTTTTATATATTTCAAATTTTTTTTCTCCGTTGTTATTACTAAAAATTAGTATGTAACCTGTGCAATCCACATATAATAACATAACATATATTTAATAATTATATTATTATAAAATTTATATAATGCAAAATAAATAAATAATTATCAAGATATTATATGATATTTTAACAATTCCTTATTAATTATAATAAAGTATGTATGATACTTTCTATCAAAATTTTCTTTATAATGAATTAGTCTTGGGATGAAATAGGAAAAGACCACAAACCCATTACTTGTCGAACTTTTTTAAAAAAAATACTATAGAAGCATGTGCTCCATCTCAACTGCTCACACGCCCCCTCAACGTGAGCGGGTCCCTGGGTGACGCGGAGATTCGAATCCATGACCTTTTGCATGGCTCTGATACCAAATTAAAGCATGTACTCCATCTCAACTAAAAGCCTAATTAAGCTGATAGTTGGACTGCACATATTATATTTATGCTCACGAACTCAATTTGTGTGTATTTATAGACAATGGACACCTACAAGTTGGAGTGCAAAATGATTTTTGTAAATACAAATTTTGAATTTGAAAATTGTAACTAAATGTAAGCAGCACAACAAAATGACATATTTGGCTACCCAAAGGTATTGGAATATGCATATGTTAAATTGTATGTTGCACTAAATGTAATACTCTGTATTAATTAGTAAATGTAGGCTATACGTGTTGCTTTAGTTTTTAAAAGAATATATTTCTTTGGTCAATGGTCAATCGTGTTGCTTCTTACGAATAATAATAATAATAATTTATGTTCCCAAATATATATTAATTTAAATAGTATTGATACTTCCATCTTGTCAAGTTTTAATGACAAATTATATTGCATGGTGGACCCTAAGTCCAAAACAATATCATTTTATATTAAGAGTTTTTTTTTTTAAATCCGGAAAATAACTTCAGGAAGTTAATTTCATAATTTTTTTGTGTTTAGGTGTTCAAAGAAAATAAAGTCAATAAAACTTCTAACTATGGGACCTTTCGGCTAAAGATTTGTTGGTTTAAACTTTGCATGGAAACACTAAGTCCTATTTTGGCCTTTACATATCATCCTAGCATATAGAAATTAAAGTTACATTATTAGAATTTTGGGCTTCTAAAATCCCTAACTTATACGACATTAACTTCATCAAAATCTATTAAACATTATTCCTAACATTTGCTGCTCAATTATATACGATGCTATGTTTTTTGTTCTTGAATTCTATTTGGATTGGCTTAAAAAGGGAAACTTCATAGACAATTAAGGGATGAAAAAATGCTACATACTTTGCAGATTATTGAGTAGGGATGACAATGTGTCGGGGTGGGTCGGAGAGGGCTACTTCCATCACCTGACCCACCTGATATTTTCTCAACCCACCTCCACTCTAACCCGTATCTGGTGAACATTTTCAAAATTCAACCCCGTCCCACTAGATACGGTACCCACCACGGATACAAACCATTTGTTATTTTATTAAAAAAATTGAAATAATATTTAAATTACTTACACATAATAAATAAAATTCACTAGTTATATTAAAACATAAAATAATAGAAATAATCAAATATAATAACTAAATTCTTAATTTTGTAAATATAAACTTATTAGTTTAGAACTAAAAATAATAAAAAGTTAGTAAAATTTCTAGAAACATTTATAATTAACTACATACTAGTACTTGTTTACTATATATATATATATATATATATATATATATATATATATATATATATATATATATATATATATATATATATATATGGTGGGTCGAGTGGAGTTCTAGGCGAGTTTGGTACATAAAACTTGAATTCAACCCAACCAACCGTGAGTTTAATTTTTTAAGACGAGTTTTTACCCATTTTGGTCCTTTGACTATTGCATTTTCTCAATTTTACATTTCGACTTTTAATTTCACCTAATGTGGTCCCTTGACTTTCAAAAACTCCCCTATTTTGGTCCTCCGTTAGGTTGGTCGTGAAGCCAACGTTAAAAGTGAGGGTGTTATCGTCTTTTCACGTGTTTGGGGCCTTTGATACCTGACTTTGACTGAATAAACCCAATTACTCCCCCAAATTAAGAACATAGACGAACAAAAAACTTCAGTCTGTCTTTCAATACCCACGGCGGGGGTGTTGGTGGGGGCGTCGGTGGAGCTGGCGACGGCGCGGTCGATAACGGGTTGTTGGTGTTCCTCTGTGCCGTAGCCCTGTTTCTTGTAATCCTCTAAATCTTTGTATTGTGCCGTAGCCCTGTTTCTTGTAATCCTCTAAATCTTTGTATTGTGTGTACGAACTGCTCTCCACCGGCAACCCTTCCAATTTCCCCTTTTCTTATACTTTCTTCTCCATCTTTCTTCTTCTTCTGAGTTCAATTTTTTGGATTAATTTCTTCAATTCTCCATATCTTTGGATGTATGTACGTATATAAAGTTTAACTGCCACAGCAATGGCGCGTAGTTGGCATCATCAGTTGACACGTGTCGCGTACTTGTCACAACTACGAATGAGGTGTAAGCTGCCGCTTAATCCCAGGATGAAATCATGTCTGATTGTATATAGGGTGAAATCATGTTTGATTTGCACAGGGTGAAATTTCTCAAATTAGGGTTTTTGTTTGTCTATGTTCTTAATTTGGAGGAGTAATTGAGTTTATTCAGTCATAGGCAGGTATCAAAGGCACCAAACAGGTGAAAGGACGACAATACCCTCACTTTTAACACTGGCTTAACGATCAATCTAACGGAGGACCAAAATAGGGAGTTTTTGAAAGTCAAGGGACCACATTAGGTGAAATTAAAAGTCAGAATGTAAAATTGAGAAAATGCAATAGTCAAAGGACCAAAATGGGTAAAAACTCTTTTTAAGACACACTCCGACCTAACATGCATCCACTATCACCCAAAAAAAATCCGATTCATGCGGAGTGGATTCAGATGGATATCTACAGGACGGATTGAAATTGACATCCCTATTATTGAGGGACAAAAAGTGGTGATAGTATAATTGAGTGATAAAAATGATATTTTTCTATGGCAAAAACTTGTGTGAGACCATCACACCATGAGACGGGCC
>NC_044917.1:11686679-11724487 GCF_003576645.1 Ipomoea triloba | reverse complement strand
ATATATATATATATATATATATATATATATATATATATATATATATATATATATATATATATGGTGGGTCGAGTGGAGTTCTAGGCGAGTTTGGTACATAAAACTTGAATTCAACCCAACCAACCGTGAGTTTAATTTTTTAAGACGAGTTTTTACCCATTTTGGTCCTTTGACTATTGCATTTTCTCAATTTTACATTTCGACTTTTAATTTCACCTAATGTGGTCCCTTGACTTTCAAAAACTCCCCTATTTTGGTCCTCCGTTAGGTTGGTCGTGAAGCCAACGTTAAAAGTGAGGGTGTTATCGTCTTTTCACGTGTTTGGGGCCTTTGATACCTGACTTTGACTGAATAAACCCAATTACTCCCCCAAATTAAGAACATAGACGAACAAAAAACTTCAGTCTGTCTTTCAATACCCACGGCGGGGGTGTTGGTGGGGGCGTCGGTGGAGCTGGCGACGGCGCGGTCGATAACGGGTTGTTGGTGTTCCTCTGTGCCGTAGCCCTGTTTCTTGTAATCCTCTAAATCTTTGTATTGTGCCGTAGCCCTGTTTCTTGTAATCCTCTAAATCTTTGTATTGTGTGTACGAACTGCTCTCCACCGGCAACCCTTCCAATTTCCCCTTTTCTTATACTTTCTTCTCCATCTTTCTTCTTCTTCTGAGTTCAATTTTTTGGATTAATTTCTTCAATTCTCCATATCTTTGGATGTATGTACGTATATAAAGTTTAACTGCCACAGCAATGGCGCGTAGTTGGCATCATCAGTTGACACGTGTCGCGTACTTGTCACAACTACGAATGAGGTGTAAGCTGCCGCTTAATCCCAGGATGAAATCATGTCTGATTGTATATAGGGTGAAATCATGTTTGATTTGCACAGGGTGAAATTTCTCAAATTAGGGTTTTTGTTTGTCTATGTTCTTAATTTGGAGGAGTAATTGAGTTTATTCAGTCATAGGCAGGTATCAAAGGCACCAAACAGGTGAAAGGACGACAATACCCTCACTTTTAACACTGGCTTAACGATCAATCTAACGGAGGACCAAAATAGGGAGTTTTTGAAAGTCAAGGGACCACATTAGGTGAAATTAAAAGTCAGAATGTAAAATTGAGAAAATGCAATAGTCAAAGGACCAAAATGGGTAAAAACTCTTTTTAAGACACACTCCGACCTAACATGCATCCACTATCACCCAAAAAAAATCCGATTCATGCGGAGTGGATTCAGATGGATATCTACAGGACGGATTGAAATTGACATCCCTATTATTGAGGGACAAAAAGTGGTGATAGTATAATTGAGTGATAAAAATGATATTTTTCTATGGCAAAAACTTGTGTGAGACCATCACACCATGAGACGGGCCGGGTCAAAATGCAAATGTAATACTTATATGCACAAATGTCATACTTACATGCTCAAATATAATACTAATTAGAAATAAAATTTTTGTAACTTATAAGGATAAATGTAATACTTTTATGGGAAAATACAATACTTTTACATTTTAATTTAAAAGTATTATATTTTTTCTCAAAAGTATTATATTTGCCCTTATAAGTAAGGGGCACTTGTCAACATTACTTATTATGAAAAATGTATTACTTTTTCTTTTATAAGTAACAAAAATTGTATTCTTGATTAGTGTTATATTTAAACATATAAGTATGATATTTGCATGGTGTTTTGATCCGACTCGACCTGTCTCACGAATAAGAATACGTGAGACAGTCTCACACAAGTGTTACAACCCATATATAATTTGCCTATTAGATAACCTAAAAAAATACGGACCAATAATTAAATATTATAACATATTGTCAAATGTCAATCATGTGACTTAGAATTTACGAATGTTATGAATAACGTAGAAGCTGCTAGGAAGTAGGAAATGAGGAACAAGGTAGAAAGAGACAATGTGGTCCACGCTAACAATTATATAAAACATTTTGTCAATCATATCATTCACTTCAATTTAAGAATTTTACTTACCACAGATTTTCTACTTATCGGTTATATACGTCCCTCTCAACTATTTATAATTCAAATCATCAACTTTAATCTCTACGCGACAAATATTGCTTGGACGTTGGTCTATCCCCTATTTTTACTCTCTAACTCAAAATGTTAACGTTGACATTTTTTTGAGACCCACAAAATTAAGATAACTTATCATATCTTGTTACATCATGAAGTAAAAGTTACAGGGTAGAGATTAGACGTTTATGTAGTAAAACTTTCTTCATTACGGTAATTTTAATAGTAAAAAAAATAATGAAAAATGACAAATAAGCTTCTAAACTTTACCTGAAGAGTTAATTAGCCCCTTAAACTTTTAAAAAGTGCAATTACATAATTTAACATGTTATATTGAGGCAATGAAGTCCAAAAACGGGTAAATGACTTACTATTACAGGTCATTAGAGTTCTGACATCAATTTTATCCATCTCCGGTGATCGGTAACTGCCAAACCATCACCGTGTACCGTAGAAGACCGGCGACCAATTTCCATTAGAGAAGGCAACTGGTCGCCTTCTCTAGTAGACAGCGAACAACGACGATTCAGCCGCCGAATTGTCGTCAGAGATGGATAAAATTGATGCCGGAACCTTAATGACTTGTAATAGCAGGTTATGAGTCATAAACACGGTTGGGCTGGTTGTTTGGGTGGGATACAAAAATAGACCGCTTTTGAAAAGGTAACAAAGATGGGCAAAGTACTTTCATGGAATGCATGTTTTCTTAAAAACAAATGCATTCTGCGAATGCATGTTAGCTTTTCTAAAAAAAAAAAAAAGTTAAAAGGTAGAAAATGAGTGTATGATACGTGTATGTGTACAGTATTGTAGTTTAAATGAAAAAAGAAAAAAGATGTATATATATGTATAAGGAGAAAAAAAATAGTATTGTTGGTAACCTCATTAAATGCTGAATCATTTGTAATGCATAGTTGTTTCATTCTTTAAAATAAACTGGATTCAAGAACGTGAATAAAATGAACAAACGGGATTCATTCTTTAAAACAAAAAACAAAAAAAAAAAACAAATTTCATGAAAATAAAACTCAGAAAAATTTTCAAAACAAAAAAAAAAAAAACAAAAAACAAAAACAAAAAACAAAAACAAAAAATCACTGACCTCCACGGTGGGCGGCGGCGGTGGCACAGTCGCCGGCAACGGGTAAGTTTTGGGATGGAGTTTTACAGTCGACAATAGTTTTGGGGTGGAGTAATATTAGGGTTATTGGTCTTGGACCCACTATTTAAGTATTTTTATCCTTATATTTCAAAAAATAAATACATAACTACGTATTTATTATTTTGTATTTATATATGGTATTCTTTTCGTATTCTCTAAGTATAATGTACAATATTTTAATTTGAAATAAATATTATAAAAGATAACAATGCATTCTGAAGATGCATGTTCAAAAAGGACAACATGCATCCTACAGTGTAGTATTGCCCATATTTGTATCCCAATAATTTCCGTCCTCTTTTTGTATCTCACCTAAAAAGCAGGCCCTACCGGCGAAACCACCCCAAGTTATTTATTGATTTTTGGACTTTATTGCCGCAATGTAACATGTTAAAAAGTGTAATTGCACTTTTTAAAAATTTAGGAGACTAATTGACTTTTCGGGTAAAGTCACCATTTTTCTCAAAAACGAGAATTGATTCTCTTATACTAGATAGAACTCCTAAATTTGAATTGATATCTTATCTTTCAAAATATTTTTGCATATTTAACTGGAGGAATAAAAAATATTTGTTTACATATAATGCCCATTGCATATTAAAAATTGATATAAAACAGTAAATGTGTAACTAACCAATTTTAATTTTTTGAAAAAGAAGATCTGAACAGAATGAGCTTATCTCTTTCTCTATATTTTTGAACATGTAGTACATTCGTTTGTTAATCACTATGATTAGTGAAACATTAAACTGTTTTTGGCTCTTCCTTAGCTAACAAGAAACTACAAAGACGACCATGATAAATTAATTAAGGTTTGAATCATTCTCCCACTGATTTAGTTCATAATTTCAAAACCAATTTATGTGGTAATAATTAATATACGTGGGATACTTGTATCATTAGTTGACTTCATAGTTTTTAAGGTTTTAATTCAAGTATGATTTTCTTAATTAAACTTGTATTCTATTACCGAAATGACGCTACATTATCCACAGCTTTTGAATCCAAATTAAATCACAACTTACACTTCCACCAGGACGGAGCCAAAAAAAAGTTCAGTAAGACGAAAAGACATAATTATTAAGGATGTGTTTGGAAACTCGAAAATGACTTTTGAAAAATATTTTTTAAAAAATGAGTCATTTTCTAAAAAATATTTTCATTTCCGGAGTTTGGCTGCACAACGAAAAACTGTCATTTTTTTGTGTTTGGTTCATTTTCCGAAAAATGAGCAGAATTATATACTTCATTTTTCAACTCAAATGGGTTTATTTTGATAATAAATTTTTCATTCACCCATTATCCGTTATATATATATATATATATATATATATATATATATATATATAAAGTATTTAAAAAATTAAAATGTAATTTTATTTTAATTTTTAAATTTGAAAAACTTAATATTATTTGTAGACACTAATTACTTATTTTTTTGAACTTTGAATTAATATTAATTTTTGTTAGGCTTTAAAGTTGTATTGCAAATTCACAATGTTAATATTTGTAGACTTTACTTATTTTTTTGAACTTTGAATTCCAAAAAAAAAAATAAAAATCACGGGCTGGCCCGTGGGACCCGCCAACCCGCGTGGGGCGGGCTAGGGTTGCATGAACCCTAACCCACGGACTAGTGTTGTAAAAAGTAAAAAGTAAAAAGTAAAACCACACTATTTCGACAAATTTTGCATGTGCATATCCCTTGAAAAATGATTTCCCAAAAAAAAGGGAAAGTCATTTTCCCCCAAAACATACCTATTTTTCTTTGACTAAGACATCATTTTCTGTTGACCTCATTTTCCCTGCTCTTGTCAAACACTGAAAACCCGATAAATATTTTACAGTCATTTTCTGGGTTTCAAACACACCGTAAGTTTCGATCCCTAAACCACTCAAAATAATAAGATGTTAAAAATCACTAAGCCATCTTACATTCAATAATATTTATATATAATAAAATATTATCTAATTCTATTAAAACATGTACTAATATATATATATATATATATATATATATATATATATATATATATATATATATATATATATATATGTATGTATGTATGTATGTATGTATGTATGTATGTATGTATGTATGTATGTATGTATGTATGTATGTATGTATGTATGTATGTATGGCTCATTTGAGTTAAAAAATGAAGGATGAAAAAACTTGTAAGTAACATTTGTCTCACATTGAAAAAAGAATGGGTTTTGGACCATATATATATCAAAGTCTTTTAGAAGGATGTGAAATTGTATAGCATAGAGGCTCTCTCGTGCAAGGGGAGTCACTTTGACTGTTCTGATTTGGCTGGAAAGTCACTTTTATTGCTTCACTCATGTACGTCGACAGTACACCTGCGGGCATGAACGATAGTCTACTCCTTAGTTGTAACCTTTCGTTCTGGACTATTAACTCTAATTTAATATAATACTACGGATTTTCTCAGTTGTAACTGATTTAATTTCGAAATTAATTCTATTTTTAATTTCTAGAATAAATATTTGTCTGTTATATATGAAGGTTACAAACTGGGTTTTTAAACAAGTTTTAACGTCATACCTAAAACAAGACATACAGTGATACAACCAACATTTTGCTCTCAAAAACCCTGCTCATCTTCCTCCTCAAATTTTTGTGTTCTACCCTTGTTTTAGTTTGTCGGATTCATTTGTTTGAGTACTGCTCAAATATACAATAGTAATATGTTTAATTTTATTTGGGAAACTTATACTACAACACACCTAACAACAAAGGGAGGTAACAAATAAGTTTTTAAGTAAATAATGTTTGGTTAAACTTATACTAATCCTTACTTTTCAATTTCTTGTGCTTGTTACTATTCAAAAATAATCTTTTTGTAAGATTATATTCTCCAACTATATATATATAATGGGATGGGGTAAGGGAAGGGAAGAGGGGCAACTGCCCCCTCTGAACCTGTCCTTGATAGTACGGCCGTACCATTGTTCCACAATGCATGACTTCACATCTTCTATTCTATTCTGGTCCAACTCCCTTTAAAAATACTGGCAAGACTAAACCCAAATTCTAGGAAAAAAATAAACACACACAACAACAACCTCAACTCTAACCAATAACTAAAATGAGAAGAGTATGGGAAGAAAGTGAACCTACTCTAAACTACTCTCATTTTCAGTGGCTATAATTGAACCACTGTACTATTCGGAAAATTTAGTTTTTAATGTATAAAAAAATGAATTAAGGAGGGAGAACGTACGTAATCACGTTAAAAATGTATAGAGGTTATATTGTCACCTGGCCTCCTTTTAAAAAGAGTACGATAAATACAATTTCCATCAAATATTAAGCGCTTTAACTAACATATATAACCACTTATTTTACCTTAAAAGTGACCAATATTTAAAGTAGGGCAAACCCGAATTAAGTTGGTCGAATATTTGACTTGATAATTATGAGGTTTCAAATTTGACTCATTACGAGAGTTATTATTGACCTTATTAGTTTGAGACGGTCAACTATATGTAATCTAGACCTATTTATCTATATATGGTCCTTTTCCCGCTATGGTCGCAGGACGAACTTCAACCAAAAATTCAAAATGCGCCTTTAAATAGCAGTTGTAAATTTTACTTTAAATCAAAGTCACCAATATTAAAACATACAAATTCAAATCCAGAGCTAAAACCCTTATGTGGAGCACACAAAATTTACCTTATTTTTAATATAATAATATTAACAAACCATATGATCTTTCAATTATTCACTCAACCACAAAATTCAACCAAGTGGTTTGTAACTCAATGACATTTTTGTGACTCTGGGAAGTCACAAGTTCGAGCCTCTAATGAAGGCATTGACTCTTTGAATTTAATTTTTTACTTTCATTTTTTGGATTGGCCAACCAATATACTATTTAGTTTTGCGAAAGTGCGGGCACTCTATAATCTTACTAAGTGTTTTTTTTTTTTTGTAATTACTTAAGATTTGTTAGATCTTTTCAGATGAACGAATATATATTGTATCAAATATAAATCTCTAATTTAATGTATTTGTTTTAAAAATTATTTATCTTTTATTGTGTAGATTTGATTTTGAGTGAAGATGAAATAAAGAGTTATACTTTGGTTGAAATTGAAAAGTTGTTGCAAAGATATGAGAAGAGTTTGCATTATTACTCACCAATGTTTTTTCCATAATATATGCTAGAGTTTTGTCAAATCATCAATAAATAGATTGATGTATGATGAGTTGCAACATGACTTAATAAAGTGAAGTTGCAAGAAGAACACAAAATATTGATTAGTAACTTGAATGATTAACATCATTATGTGTACAACACAACTTTTTTTTTTATTCCTCATTTCAATTAACACAAAATGAAAATTTAATTAACATATGGTATTAAACAAAGATGTCAACTTGTTCACAAAAGACATTGGCCCTGATTGGTAAATGACTATTGGCTGATTGGGTTGACTGTTTGGGTTAGAATGTATGATTTGTTGATAATATTAGCTAATTGTAGAAAGTTGTTTGATAAATTGGTTGTTAGCTAATAGCTATTTGGTATAATTTCTTTTCTCAAAAACTAATTGAAAAGGCTGCTTTGAATAGCCTTTTGAATTTTAGCATTTTAGAGTTACAAAAAACTTATTAACCAAACAACTAATAGTGGTCAAATAAGCCAAAATTGACTGATAGGCTGATTATTTACCAAACATGGCCATTAAGATATTTTGAAGTTTAAGAATACATTTATGAAGCAAAGATATACAATAAGATCTCGTATAAAAAAGACATCACTTTAAGTGAGTGTTTACTCCAAGAAGTGAATGAAGAGAAATAATAGATGGCGAAATAAAGGGATGAAAGAGATAAAATATTAGGGGAGGCAAAATAGAAAAATAAAGAGAAGTAAGAAAGACTATATATTATATTATTTCTTTCTATAATAATGTCTCACAATACTAGGAGCCTATTATATATATAGTATTATATACTTATGTCTAACTCTAATAATACAATACTTCCTATTGAATATTTCCCTAATTCTACCAATACAATAATTTATATAATTAAATATTCCTATAACTAATTATACATTTCTAACGACGCATCGCTGTACTCTTTACTCCACCAAGAGCGATGTTATTCACTTCTCTAAAATTTTTCTCTCCTAATTTCTCATCTTGACATAAAATTATTTGATTGGATACTTTAGAATTCCAAAAATAGAATTTATCTTTATTTAGAAACTAGTCACCTTCCAACTTACAAGATAAATAAAAGCTCTTTAAAAATTACGAAGGTGAAACCGCCACACTAGTCCTCGCAAGTGTAAGGTTAAATAACCAATCCACTTAAACAAAATTCCTAAACCAAAACAATATATAGTGATTTAAAATAGTCCAAATTTCAAAAGTCTAAACAAATGTCCAAATAATCTATGGTCCCAAAAGGCATATTACAAAGTCTTATCTATTATGGAGTACATTTATGCTAAAAAAAAAAGTCTTATCTATTACATCTTAATAGCGCTCTCAACAACTTCATTCATCTCCTGTAAATACAGAAATTTTGAAACAACACAACATAAAAAGTTAGCAAAACTGCAAAGTAAGAAATTACTCCACCCCGTAGACAAACAACACAGTAAAAAAGGATTTGTACAAATAATAATTTTGTTAAAATATTTGTCGTAGGACTCAATTTCTCAACCATACCAAAAATCATCATCATTTTTTTTAATTTATAAATATATGTATATATAGATTTCAAAATACTTAGCCAAAAGGCTCTTTTGTACTCACCAAAAACTTAATATCCAAACATATTATTGTTTTCAACCATAACGTATAATTTTGTACCAAAATATTATTTTCTTCTCATTTTCAAAACCATCTAATATCATTTTCCAACACCTTTGTACCAGTCATGTAATCCTTCAAAATTATAGCACTTCCAATTTTTGTACCATTTGTAAATCACATTACAAGTATAGAAAAAAAATACACATGGAAGAGCAATACCATGCATCATAATGGGACAAGGTCATTTTCTTAGGCCCTAGTGAACAACACCATAACTGAACACTCCACAAAATTTCCATGCATTTGGAAACTAGACTCTAACCTTAAGTAGTGTGCACACCACCAGATGGGAATTCCAAGCCCAATGAATAGTTAAAAAACTCAAGTAGCAGCTAGGATACGTTTCTACCGACTACCCCTCAAAACAGGGTATGCAACCCTAATGATAAATTCATATAATCACTCCATAACCAAATAGGACACAAGGCCCTAGTACCCAGGGTATGTTCCTGCCGAGTACTCCACAAAACAGGGCATAACCCTAGTATTCGGCATTCAACTGTATACTCCAAATTCCTTAAATCACATATCTTCTATAAATTTTCAAAAGCGATATGGCCTTAAGCTTCCAAAATCATTTATCCAAAAATTTATTACAACATATTAGCCCAACTCATACAATAACTTATATTGTAAAATGAAAATAAAATATACAAAGTAATTAAAATATTAGGACGTTGTTTTACTCCATTATCCATGCTGGTACAGTGGTACAGAGGAAAATTTGCCTTAATGTTGACATCAAACTTAGGAATTTCACCTCGTGCATTTAATAATATGAATGATTTGACTTTCTGTAACTGGCACTTTCGTAGTTTTGATAATTCTAGGGGGTGGAGTTTAATTGACAAAATTACCCTTAATCCCAAAAATTTAAAAAAAAAAAAAAATCCGTTAAAAAAAACATAAAGAAAAGAAAGAAATTTTACCTGTGGGAGAAAACGCGCGGAATCCCCTCCATGTCTGGTTTCCCATTATAAATCTCTTCCTTGTTCAATCAGCAAACGGCCAAACCAAACTGCACACAAAAATTTGACATTACAGAAAGAGAGTGAGTGAGTATGAACCGAAATTGTAGAGAGAGAAAGGCGGAACACGAATCCATGGTGGAGTTGCAGAGTGGATTTGGTCTGTTGCTGCAGCAATTCAAGGCTCTATTCACGAAGAACGTGCTGCTGTCCTGGAGGAGCAAGCGCGCCACATTCATTCAGCTCTTCTCCTCCCTCGTCTTCATCTTCCTCATCTTCTGCATCCAGAAGGCCGTCGAGTCGCGCTTCTTCACCTCCACGTCCTACGAGAACGTCTTCGATCCCCAGCCGCTGGTGGCGCCGCCGATCCCGCAGTGCGAGGACAAGAACTTAGTCAAGCTCCCCTGCTTTGACTTCGTGTGGAGCGGCAATGATAGCCGGAGGATTAACGACATCGTCACCAGAATCATGGCTAATAATCCTGGCCGCCCTATTCCTTCTAATAAGGTAATGCTAGCTTTTCGCATAGTGATAAGCCTCTCATCTTAATAATAATAACATTTAAGACAAATTAGTGTTAGGAGGGGAATTGTCAAGCGATTCGAGTATCAATAATAACATTTAAGACTGATTGGTGCTTAGCTTAGAGATAAAATTGTTGGGTCGAAGCCAGTAAATGTCAGTCTAGCACCGAGCCCGTGATTGCTGGACGGGGGCTGGTATAAGAAAATAAAGTTAAATCTTCTCTAATAGCTATAGTTTTTAGCCTAGTGATAAGCTTTTGATACTAGCAGTAATGCTATTTGTATTCGTGTTGACCTTATGAGGATGTGATTTTTGTTTCATTTCTCCGCTGATTAAGAAATTGATATGTAGAGTATATTGAGTACTAAACAGAATAAAATTTGAAAAATAGTGTCATAGTGTGATTGAGTTTTTGACCATAGCCACATTCATAGGCTCAGACAGAATTTATGCTGTATTGTAGTTGAGTCGATTTCACATTGATAGACCTACTAGAAATGTTAATCTTTCACATTTAGCTCAACAGTTGGACTGGATTAGTAGAAAATGATAATTAATGGAGTTGATTGAGTGAAGATCTGGCAAAGAATATTACAGTAGTATAACAAAAGATTAGGATTAAAATTTGAAAATTGATAACACAAGTGCTTCATTAAATGGATATAATCACTTGATTAGGGATGTGGAGATAACTTAGCCCAGAGTTTTTAGTTTATATCAATAACTTTCTTCTTTTTCCTCTTTGGTGTTTCAATGCTTTCATAAATGGGATCTGGAAGTTGAAGCTGCGATTTTGATGTATTACGCATATTCGGTTGTTTCTCGTGAACTAAAGTAGCCATCTCTTTCTTGGAAATTCTTCTCTTGATATGCCTTTGGCTTTTAAAGTTTTATGTCAAGTGTCAATATAGAATATGGTTTGTTTGTTGATGGATTTCATACTTTTCTCAAAGGCTCAGATGCTTAGACTGTATTTTCTTCAAAAGAATTGTAGAGATAATGCTGGATTGGATTGGATTGTCATGCTTGTTGCTTAGTGCTTCTCTCTTGACACAATGAAGATCAAGCCTTGCTAGGCACACAGTAACAAAACAGTAGCACTAGTACAGTTGTTGATCCAGACCTAAATAAATAATTAGTAAGGAAGCCACAGCAATGTTGCTTTCTCAAATGCATTTGTAGCTATTGCCTTTAGATGTCATCTGGTTTTTGGATGAGTGTGAAATAGACTACCTACTCTCTACCTGGGTGTAGGGATGCTCATACAATTGTAAAGTATATCACTGAAGCAATTACTTCTTTTGCAGGTTCAATCATTTAGAACTCGGGATGAAGTGGATGTTTGGCTTTTCAACAATGCTATGCATTGCCCTGGAGCTTTGCATTTTATTGAAAGAAATGCCAGCGTAATTAGTTATGGTCTACAGACAAATTCTACTCCAGTGGCCAAACGAGGAATTTTTGAAGATCCCACCTTTAAGCTTCAAATTCCACTCCAACTTGCTGCTGAGCGTGAAATTGCAAGATCTCTGATTGGAGGTACACAAGAGGTCAATAGTTTGGCTTCCAATATCATTGAAATGTTATATGGTTGTTTATCTTGATTTTTTTTTCCACATCTTAATTGCACCTGTTATGGCCATGTATGTGTTTAGATCCAAACTTCAGTTGGGTTGTCAGCTTCAAGGAATTTGCACATCCTGCGGTTCAACTTTTCTCAGCTGTTGGTGCAGCAGGACCAACATTTTTCCTGGCAATTGCCATGTTTTCTTTTGTCTTCCAAATTAGTGCTTTAGTTACAGAGAAAGAACTCAAACTTCGACAGGTCTCACCTACTTTGTATTTTCTTCTCATGAAAAATATATCCTGCATATTTTCCAGAATTATTCTCATACTTTTCTTGCCATATTTGATTTACAGGCTATGACCATGATGGGTCTTTATGATACTGCCTATTGGTTATCATGGTTCACATGGGAGGGAATTATGACACTTCTGTCAACACTTATAACATTGTTATTTGGGATGATGTTTCAGTTTGATTTTTTCTTGAATAACAGTTTTGCAATTTTATTCATGCTGTTTTTCCTTTTTCAGTTCAATATGGTACGCTTCATTGTCCACTACACATCATTAAATTTACTCCATTTAATGGACTATTAACACTACAAAATAACTGACACAATATTTGTGCTAATATACTCCAACATGCTTGTTGCAGATTGGTCTTGCTTTCTTGCTATCTGCTTTTATTAACAAGTCATCTTCATCAACAACTATGGGTTTCTCGATTTTCATCATTGGTTCCTTGACTCAGGCAATAATCCATCTTCTTTATCAGCAATTATTAATTGATTCATGATAACATTTTTTTTTTTAATTATGTTTCTTTTCTGTTTTTCCCCACTTTCAGGTTGTCACAGCATTTGGTTTTCCATACAGTAAAACATTCCCTAATATCTATCGGATCATTTGGTCCTTTTTCCCACCAAATCTGCTTGCTGAAGGTCTTCAGCTGGTTGCTGCTGCAACTGCAACTCCTGAAGATCCTGGTATTAGCTGGAAAGCAAGAGCGAAGTGTGCCCCAAACGATGATGACTGTCTAATTACCATGGTAGGTAGACTCTTTTGCTACTTAAGCATTACACTTTGGCTTTTTCTTGGAGCTTGAGAATGTGTAATTTTGATATTATGGTATTTCAACATCCTATCCCTACAAAGACAGACAAAAATTTTAACCAGCAGAGAGGGAATGGGGTGGGGGGTAGCTTGATTTGGGAAAACTTTGTGAATGGCTATTTCTTGTTTTAGTAACGCATGATTTGTTTTATTTACAGAACGAAATTTATATATGGCTCGTATCAACATTCTTTCTCTGGTTTGTTCTTGCTATCTACTTTGATAACATAATTCCAAATTCCTCTGGTGTAAGGAAATCAATGTTCTACTTCTTGTATCCTGGTTACTGGACAGGAAAAGGCGGGGATAAGGTAACAGGTAGTTGACTATTGAACTAATGCTTTCAATTTACCTTTTCTCTCGGAAATCTCAGAGACTGAAGAACTTTAACATCATATGTTTTCCTTCAGAGGGTGGTGTCTGTAGTTGTACTAGTGCAATACCTTCCTTTGAAAGTAGTGTTCCGGATGATGAGGATGTTCTTGAAGAAGAAAACATTGTGAAACAGCAAGCTAGTCAAGGTGAAATTGATCCTACCGTTGCAGTTCAAATACGGGGTCTTGTGAAGACATATCCTGGAGCAAGGAAGATGAGCTGCTGTAGTTGCAAACAGAACTCGCCTTATCATGCTCTTAAGGTACTAAGGAGGTGTTAGATAAAACTTATGTAATTAGGTTATTGCGAGTGTATATTAAATAAACCACTTTCTATTTTAGGGAGTCCTATTATCACGGTTAGATTTCATGTTGCACAGTTGGTACATCCTACTTCATGAGTAATGCACCCAAATGCATAAAATTTACTTTTTCTTCCATTTTAGATTTGGCAATTCATCTCTGTTCTCTTCCCATCCATCTCTCAGTATTCTGAATTTGTGAGCAATTGCAAGATGAAATAATGGTGTCTGACATTGGTTGTGTCTGCAGGGCTTATGGGTGAACTTTGCCAAGGATCAGCTATTTTGTCTTCTAGGGCCCAATGGGGCTGGCAAAACTACTGCTATAAATTGTTTAACTGGAATTACACCAGTTACTGATGGCGATGGTAGTAGCTTTCCTTTCTAAGTCCATGTTTAGTATGAATTATTACTGAAGAACGTAATAATGAATTTTCATTTCACAGCATTAATATATGGATGCTCAATCCGTAGTTCAACTGGCATGTCAAATATTCGACGGATGATAGGAGTTTGTCCTCAGGTAAGTCTTCTTTATTTTGGATGACGGGGGAAATTCCACAGCCCTTTCGGGCATAGGTAAACCCCGCCTTGTGATCCTAGCCGGCAAAGGACCACAAGGAAGTAAACCAACCTAGGTTACTCATAGCTGACCTACTCAAACCAAGGGGACAAGGATTCAAACTCGTGACATTGTGGTTACAAGTGTGGATCTCTTGCCATCTTGGCTGGAGTTACCCCCAGTCTTCTTTGTTTCTACTCTCTTGTGTTGAGTTTTTAGCAACTAATCGACTCTCCCGAAGATGTTGACTGTCTTCCAATTTTCGTAGTTTGATATTCTCTGGGATGAATTGTCTGGACAAGAACACCTCCAACTCTTCGCCAGCATCAAAGGTCTACTCCCTGCTACCATAAAAAAGGTGTGTTCAGAGAAGAAACCTAGACTGAGACTACTAACCCTTTAAATTTTTGAATTTTTTGAACAAGCTCCTCCAATTTAGGATCATATCCAATTATGAATGTTTCTCAGATAAACGTTTCTTATAAAAACACAGGTTGTGAAGGATGCATTAGCTGAGGTAAAACTGACTGCTGCTGCCCGAATGAGAGCTAGCAGTTACAGTGGAGGAATGAAGCGTCGCCTCAGTGTTGCAATAGCCCTTATTGGTGAACCAAAATTGGTCATCTTAGATGAACCGGTGGGTGGTATAAACATGTTTTGTCATTGATTGCCGAGAAATATTATGATATTATTTTAATTGTATTCCCTACAACTACATAGACAACTGGCATGGATCCAATAACAAGAAGACATGTCTGGGATATAATTGAGGATGCAAAGAAAGGACGAGCCATCATCTTAACCACTCATTCCATGGAAGAAGCTGACATTTTGAGTGACCGCATAGGTATCATGGCCAAGGGGAGACTTCGTTGCATTGGGACTTCAATAAGGTTGAAGTCAAAGTTTGGAACTGGTTTTATTGCTAATATCAGTTTTTCTGGAGGGACAAATGGGACCCCTACAGAAGATACTGGCACTACAGTTCAACATGAAGCAGTAAAAGAGTTCTTTAGAAGTGTATGTAAATGATATCTGGTTTTCTTTTCCTAAACATGAACAATATGTGATTTGACTTGATTATTGTTTTTGCAGCATTTGGATGTGGTCCCTAAAGAGGAAAACAAGTCGTTCATGACCTTCGTCATTCCACATGACAGGGAGAGTCTTTTGACGGTACTGTTTAATGTTGTGTTTTTTACTTGTAAATGAGATTTTCACTGGAAAATATTGATATCCCTTTTCGGCTTTTCCTGCCTATACCATTCTCAGGACTTCTTTACTGAACTTAAAGATCGAGAAAGAGAATTTGGAATATCTGACATCCAACTAGGGCTCACAACACTAGAAGAGGTTTTCCTCAACATTTCTCAACAGGCTGAATTGGAAAACGCCGCTGCTGAGGGAAGTTTTGCAACACTTACATTGAACTCAGGGTCATCAGTAAAGGTAAGTGTAATTATATTGCCAAATTCTTGCTCAACACTTTTTCTCAATAGAACCAAAGAGGAAAATAGTATATCAGATCACAGTGTGGTCGAGTTCATTGACCTTTCCATGATAACCAACCTTACAGATACCGGTGGGAGCAAGATATATTGGGATTCCTGGGACAGAATCCGCAGAAAATCCCAGGGGTGTTATGGTAGAAGTTAACTGGGAACAAGATGATTCCGGTAGACTATGCATCTCCGGTCACTCAGAAGAGATGCCAATACCTCCCCACGTCCAACTTACAGCCACTCCAACTCCCCCTTCTGGTTGGGGCCTAAGACGAAGAAGAAAAATTCTTGGAATAGTAATTGATCCTGCACAAATCAACGTCGAGAATGTACAATGATGCCAATGACTATATACCAGAATCCATCAATCATCCTTATGCCCACTGCTAAAATTTTTGGTAATGCTGCTACTCTCTTCTCATTGTATAGCCACGACACATCCTTATATTCATTTTTTTTGGGTAGCCATATATTTAGCCATTGTGTAAACGAAACAATACTTTCATTTGTCACTGCGAATAATACATTTTCTTTTGTTAGAAATAAATAAAATATATCTGTTTACACTGGTCAGTGCATATAGCTTCATATATACATGCTCTATTTGAATGATGGTATTACTAATTTACTATGTTCATGTATTAAGTTTGCAATTTATTCTGCCATGAAAATAATTAAGGCAACTACCAATCTTGAAATAGTAAGGAGTAAACTATCCACAAATAGTGAAACTAAAACACCACACAAAAAGTGTTGATACTTTGAACCCCCTATCCTAGAAGGCCAACCGATTGTTTCTTAAAATATACTTGAGAGGGATTTATCATTTCTGCCTTTTTTGACATAATTAATCAATTTTGATAAAGTAATAAGTAAAATAAAGGTGATTAAAAAACTCATTTCATAAAAAATCATGCTTTATAAGTGTTCGTACACTACTAGAAACCTATACCTTTACCACCAGGCAAACTTTGTGACAAGTAAATTCATGGCAATAAATGATTGTAGAAACATTGTTTACATTTTGGATTAGGAATTGCAGAAACATTGTTTACATTGTAGAAACCTATATCTTGGATTAGGAATTGCAGAAACATTGTTTACATTGGACAAGTTTGTTATTTGATACCATTTTCATTGAAATATCTAGGAGAACAATAATTGTGGTTTTTTATATTTAGAGCCCATTAAAATTGATTGGGTATTGTATGTTGATGGGCTTATTGATTATGGCAAATTATACCGTGCACCAAGTACGTAAACGACGTCGTTTTGAACATTGTAAACTAACCATCCATTTTTTTGGAAATCGCGTTTCCCGTTTCGGCCGGTCTCTGTATTTATGTTAATATTCTATGTATTCCAGGCAATCATTCTGTGTATTCTAGGCAACCGTTCTGTGTATTCATGTTAGTAACACATGTTGTGATGTGTTTGTGCATTCGAATGTTTAGGAGGAGGAGTTCTGTGTATTTTGTGTCAATATTCTGGGCAAACATCCTGTGTAATCTAGGCAAACGTTATGTGTATTCTAGATCATGATTATGTGTATTATAGATAATGAATTCCCTGGAGTCATTCGCATCCGCGTCCACTAACAGCGGTGTATTTTGTGTCAATATTCTGGGCAAACATCCTGTGTAATCTAGGCAAACGTTATGTGTATTCTAGATCATGATTATGTGTATTATAGATAATGAATTCCCTGGAGTCATTCGCATCCGCGTCCACTAACAGCGGTGTATTTTGTGTCAATATTCTGGGCAAACATCCTGTGTAATCTAGGCAAACGTTATGTGTATTCTAGATCATGATTATGTGTATTATAGATAATGAATTCCCTGGAGTCATTCGCATCCGCGTCCACTAACAGCGGTGTATTTTGTGTCAATATTCTGGGCAAACATCCTGTGTAATCTAGGCAAACGTTATGTGTATTCTAGATCATGATTATGTGTATTATAGATAATGAATTCCCTGGAGTCATTCGCATCCGCGTCCACTAACAGCGGTGTATTTTGTGTCAATATTCTGGGCAAACATCCTGTGTAATCTAGGCAAACGTTATGTGTATTCTAGATCATGATTATGTGTATTATAGATAATGAATTCCCTGGAGTCATTCGCATCCGCGTCCACTAACAGCGGTGTATTTTGTGTCAATATTCTGGGCAAACATCCTGTGTAATCTAGGCAAACGTTATGTGTATTCTAGATCATGATTATGTGTATTATAGATAATGAATTCCCTGGAGTCATTCGCATCCGCGTCCACTAACAGCGGTGTATTTTGTGTCAATATTCTGGGCAAACATTCTGTGTATTCTAGGCAACCGTTCTGTGTATTCATGTTAGTAACACATGTTGTGATGTGTTTGTGCATTCGAATGTTTAGGAGGATGAGTTCTGTGTATTTTGTGCCAATATTCTGTGTATTCATGTTATTAACACAGGTTGTGATGTGTTTGTGCATTCGAATGTTAGGAGAATGAGTTCTGTGTATTTTGTGTCAATATTCTGTGTATTCTGGGCAAACATTATGTGTATTCTAGGCAAACGTTATGTGTATTCTAGATAATGATTATGTGTATTATAGATAATGAATTCCCTGGAGTCATTCGCATCCGCGTCCACTAACATCTGTGTATTTTGTGTCAATATTCTGGGCAAACATCCTGTGTATTCTAGGCAAACGTTATGTGTATTCTAGATAATGATTATGTGTATTATAGATAATGAATTCTCTGAAGTCATTCGCGTCCGCGTCCACTAACATCGAAACGACATCGTTTATGTACGTGGTGCACATTGCTATGTGCACCGTGGTCCACGGTATAACGATTGATCAATTATGTATTTAATAAGCCCAAATATTTTAAGTTTGGCCTATGGCCTATAATGTTTTTTATATAAAATAACCTAATCAAATATATTCAATTATTTTGGATAATTTGGTAAATACGAAAAAAATATTTTTGAATTTAAAGGTTTGAATATTTTTGAATGCCGTGCACATTTAGACGCAAAATCATCCACCAAACTTTTAATATCAACTACTTCCAAAATCTCATTTTCAATAGAGATTAAAGCTAACCCATTGAGTCTCTCTTGCAACATACTTGATCGTAAGTAAGATTTCAACAATTTCAACTTTGAAAAACTTATTTCTGATCTGCAGGCAACAACCGCAATTGAGATAGTCAATAATATTCGATATGCAATAGTAGCATTTGGAAAACAACACATATTTGCTTCAATGACTTCAATATACCCATTGCTCCTATATTTTCTTTCGATAAAATCTCTTCTAAGCAATTTTAGCTCAATATACAATTCATTTCCATCAATATTACTACACTGCTCATCTTTCTTAAGAGCTACTTCTAAACAAATGCAACAAGACTTCAAATTTATATCAGCCATGGATTGTAACTTGTGAGAACTAAACAAAAAAACCAAAAGTTCCTTCATATACTTCATATTGCTCAAACCTCTGGGTCAATGAAATAATAGCTTTGATAAAAAATAATGAACCTTAAAAGATTCTTCTGGTGGTAATGAAATGTCATCAACACTCTCATCAAAGTGTCTTTTTCTACGATTTTTTCGCTTTTGAGGAAACACTGGCTCAATTTCTAATTCAATGGCAATTTCCTTTGCAATATCCATGGCACTAGAAAAACCATTTTCAATTCCTATAATTCTTGAAGAAAGAAACTAACCCTTTAATTTGATTGATAGTAACATCAAGAAGCATATCTTTTGTTTGTAATTACTTGAATTGCTAACTAAATTAACCGCATATAAGATTTCAAACCAAATGATTGTGGCTAGCAAAAATTCAAAATTACTAAGCTCATTTGTAGCTAAAGATCTTGCCTCACTTTGAATTTTAGAATCATTGTCTGTATCTGCCACTTGAAGTAGGACTTCTCGAATATCACTGCCTTGATATTTAATTGCTTTAACACTTTCCACACGACTTTCCCATCGAGTAGATGACAATGACTTAAGAGTTAGATTTGTTACATTAATTACTTTTCAAGATATGCCACCTCTTTGTGGAATTAGCAAATATTGTGTAAATACATTGCACTACTTCAAAGAAATCTCTTGCTTTACCACAACTATATTTGCAATGTCACACAAAGTCAAGTTAAGACTATGACTATCACAAGGAGTATAAAATGCTCTATGATTACACCTTGATGTCTCCCTCTCATATTTGACCCATTGTCATAACCTTGTCCCCTTACATTATCTATATCAAGATCAAGTGATATCAACACATTTTGTAATACTTCAAAAAGACCTTGGCAAGTAGTGTCGTCATTCACAACCAAAAATTCCAAGAAGAACTCTTTTATTTTAATTAGATATGTTGATATATCCACACATCTTAGAATCAAAGACATTTGTTCTTGGTGACTGACATCAGGAATACAATCTAATATCACTGAAAATATTTCACTTCTTTGATTTTTTTGATGACCTTTGTTTTAACTGCAATAGCAAGCATAAGTATTAATTTGTTTTGAATCCTATGACCAAGATAATGATGATGAATATCATGATTTCTAGCATGTAAAATATGCTCTTGAATGATAAGATCAAACTCAGCCAGCATTTTAATTAGACCCAAAAAATTCTCATTGTTATTCCCATACAACTTCTCACTTGTTCCATGAAATGCCAAGTTATATTTAGAAAAATACTTCACAGTTGCAATAATCCTAAATAGTATTTTCCTGTTTTCAAAAAAAAATAGTACTTTCCTCCAATATTCTTTTTCTTTCAAAAGTTGTTCTTGAGCCACTTTAATTGTCTCATGTTTTTGTAATTTAAGACGCAACTCCATCCAAGTAGTCATATTAGTCATATTCTTGAGCCACTTTAATTGTCTCATGTTTTTGTAATTTAAGACACAACTCCATCCAAGTAGTCATATTAGTCATATGATCTACACTCGTGTCATGCTCTTTAAGTCTAACGCCAATTAAGATGTGTTCAGTCCCTAAAACCTTCATTGACCATAACACTTTTTCCTATACCTTTTTTAAAAAAATCTTGCAACAAAAACAAAACATCTTGTCAAATTCTTTTGAATATACAAGCCAATCTCGATCACACTTCTCTCCATTTGGAAAATATCTTGTGTAAAATGCTGATGAAAATCTTCTAAAGAATTTATCTTTAGAACCTTTATTTATTGATAAATCTCTTTTAAGACAATCTTTCACAAGAATATCTATTAATTTAGAATCAAGGGCATCCCAATTCCTTGGATCATATATATATGTCAAATAAAAGCGAATCATTTGGTTTATCATTGTGACTAACATCATCTAAACAACTATCAACGTTCTTATTATTTTCATTGTCACAATGATACCTATCACCGTTGTGCACACTATCATTTAAAATTTTTCCAATCTCGCAATCATCTTGATCTTCTATATGAAGATTAACATCTAACAATTTTTCCTTGGCATCATCTTTTTGCAAATCTATTTGAGTTTCTTTTATAATGAATTTTTCAAGAGCTCCCTTTTGAGATTGAGTTAGTTGCTCAATTCTTCTTTTCTTTTTATGCTTCTCAAACTCAGATGAATATTTTCTAGAAGACATAATTATAAAATCCTAAAGAAAAAATAAGAATGTATTTAGAAACTCTATGGATAAATAATTAATCAAGAAACAAATTCTTGAATATATTATTTTGAAATCAGTTAGGTCATGTAAATAAAAAAAAAAATAAACAAAAATTATGAAACATTTAGTAATTATAATTACCGAGAATTGAAGAACTTGAGAATTTGTGAATTATCATATGTTTGTCGCTGCTGTTTGTGAATTGTGAGATTTGCGTAATGTATGAACTCAAGCTATGGTACTAATAGGGTAATAGGCCAGGGTTGTGCACTTGCTGACTTGTGCCGATCCGCCGAATAAGAAGCCGAACGAAAAGGGTTGCGCACTTGCGCTTAAATACTAATGAGTTAAGGGCTATTGGCTAATGCTGCATAATGTATAAACTCATTGCCTTATATATTGTATACATAATACATATAATAATTCTTTTTTTAAAAAATATGGGGCCCTCAATTCAAACATTTCAAGTATCAAATCTTAAGTATTTCAAGCTCGAACATTTAAACCGAAGCATTTCAAGTACCAAGTTCTTTGCGCTCAAGCTAAATTTGTCCATAACGAAGTCTATCAAGTATTTCGAAGTTTTTAAGTTCAAGTATTCAAGCCCAAGCATTTTAAGTATCAAATCTTGAGTATCTCAAGTTCGCGTAATCAAAGTCCAAGCATTTCAAAAATCAAGATCGTTGCACTCAAGCCAAATTTGTTTGCAACGAAGTGTTTTAATCCTCAAGTAAATTTCAAACAGATAATCAGGTGTTCGTGAGGTATTCAAATTCAAATCAAGCTAGCAAAGAATCAAAGGATTTCTCCATAGATTATTGTCCCCGCTCTACATAATTATACATTCTTATCTTGTACCAGATTTTTAGAGTTAAGACAATATACTTGAAATTTTATGTGTTTACAAATTGGCACGCCCATTGAAACCACCTCTACTTCTCATCTCTAGCTTTGCTAAGTCCTTTATGACCAAGTTTGTTCAAATGGCTTCAAACAAGCAAATTAATCAAGTTAAGGTTGTTGGTTCCAAGTTCACTGACAAAGAGTAAAGCTAGAGACATGAGAACCCAAACTCTTCAATCCCCTTTAACGGAGGACCCAAGTTTGCAAACTTTTGAAGCAATTACTGATGCTTTAAATGTCGTTCACTAGGTGCTACATGATCTCATCGAGGTTGATGACAACAATCATGTTCTAGAGAAATTGATTAATGATGAAGTAAAAGATTCTGAGTATAAATTTGTTTCACCCTCTTTGGAGAAGATTATTCTAGACTAGTCTCATGTTTACATTGCCATGCCTACTATGACGACAAGTGCTACCTCGATAGAAGAACAATTGCCAAATCTAACAAAAACCTTGGGAGATTTGACGACCCTTGCACTTAATCAAGATAAGAAGTAGCTAAACTGCATAAAAAAACTTGGAAGTACTCTAGAAAGAGAGACAAGCCATGCCTGAGGAAAGCAACATGAAAAACTCGAAGAAGTTGTTTCACAAATACAAATTCCTAGAACTAACATTCAAGTCTCAGATGGTTTGGTTCTAATTGATCAATTGAGGGATTTCATTGTTGGAATAATGAAGGTGAAGTTTGATGAAAGAAGTTCTTCTTATACTTACGCAAAACCCTACCCTCCACGAATTGAGAATTTGAAGATATCTGTAGGTTATCAACCACCTCACTTTCAACAATTTGATGGGAAAAGAAGTTGATTGTAGCATATTTTAACAAACAAATACCGGAGTATTCCGGGGTATCGATCCACAGGGAAGCGGTGCGTATCGAACACTAATTACTAATATATTCTTAAGAAGTTATTCCTAACGTTTACAATGGATAATTGGCAACAAATATGCAAACAAAATAAATAAAACAAGGCAAACGGATCTTTGGATTCAAGAGAGTAAGAACGGGATTTTTGGGGTTCAAAGTGTTTAATCACCTAGTGCCAACTTAAAGTGAAACAATTATTTGGATTAAAACAAGTGTAGAGGATTGCATTCAAAATTGGGAAAGAATTACTCACATAATTCAAACCCATAATAAGAAATCAATCAAGAACAAGCAATCTAAATGAAGTCCCTTAACATATATGCCATCTCCCAAGGTGCAAATGTGGGTGCTCTAATATATGCCCTAACTTCCATCAAGACACAATTATAGCAAGATACAAGTAATTTAGGCCACCAATTACAAGCATCAACAAGATAGAACACAATTGCAACACAAGATATAAAACCCAAATATATATTTCATCAAGGAAATTAAGAACAAAGCATAAAGGTTCATACACACTCTTCAATCCAAAAATCCCAAATAAAAGCTTAGCCAAGTATGGTTATCATAGTTTCAACAACAATCAATTCAAAGGAAGATTTAATAAAACTAAAAGTAAAGAAGAGATGAAGAAATTCTCCCAAATTGTGCTTCAAATCTCTTCTCCTCTCTTGGTGTGAGCTCTTGATACTCCAATCTTCCTTTCAAAGCTTTTGTTCTTCTTCTTCCAAGGTGTGGGATCCCTCCTTCCACCTTTGGAGTGTGAAGAATCACTCCTCTTCACTCAATTTTGTCTTCCAAAACCGCAACCCCCACATTAGGGTTGAGAGGAAATGATGCTTTTATAGTGGGGTGGAGAATGGGGGTAAAATAGACAATTCCGCGCGGCAAAAATATCAGATCTGCGACTTCTCGACGCGCCGAGGCCTTAGATCGATGCGTCGGGACATTATAGAGCCAAAAAACATGGCATTTTGCCAACTCTCGACGCGTCGAGAATCGTCCCTGCGACACTGCTCCAGTTTGTAGGCTGATTTTGATCATTTTCCCTTTCGATTTACACTTTGATGTCTTCATAAGAGTAAGCCCTTGAAGTCTTCTTTCCAATGGTTCAATAATCAGCTCATTTGGATAATCCTAGGAAGAGATATGGTCCGATTACTGAGATGTCGCCATGGTAGCGGGAATTACAATTCTTTGATCTTTTGCTCCACTTTTCCCTTGTTTTGTTCTTATAATCAAATCTATTGCAAGTGCCACTCTTTGACTCCTTTGGAAGTATTTTAGTCATCCTCTTAGCTTCACCTTGACTCCCATTCGCACGAGATTCATTCAAAATGCTCCGAAAGGCATGCATTGTCTTCAATTTAACAATTTACGCAACTAATGATATAAACAAATGAATTAAGGCACATTTTTGCATAAAACCAAAGTATTTATCACTCAAAATAGGCTTATATATGGGGTGAAAACATGTACATAAATGCAATTATCAGAAGTCCAAAGCAGTACATGTCTACACTTTAATTTGTTGAAACATGTAATGATGCAAGAACTTATGACAACCTATTAGTAAAGCAGTTTGTCCATTTCCTAAAAGGCAACACGTTTAATTGATTGGATGGTATACGAATTTGACACTAGGTTCCATTGATAGTTTGAGAAGAAATAGAACACAAGTTTTTGAATTGCTTCTACAACATTAGAAGAGAGGTTATCTTGATGGAGTTAATGAATACTTGCTAATGGAAAGAAGAAACTTAGCTCTCAACTGATGTAAAGATAAGAGAAGTGAAAATTTTGCTATCAACATGCGTATCCAAAGCATGCGTTGGGAACTCTATTATATCCTTCAAGATATTAAACCCAAGACGTTTGAAGAGTTGACTTCCCATGCTCACTACATGGAATTGAGCATGGCATCAATTAAGGAAGAAGTTAGTGGAAGTCATTTCCAAAACTCTCAAAAAGCGAATGCAAGAAGTTAATTAAGGAAGGGACCAAAACCTTGTCTAAGTCAGAAGTTAAAAAGTTCTATGAATGTAACTGTGTCGGTGAGAATTTTTTTTATGAAACTCTACGAACTAAGAAGAGAGTTGTAGAATTAAGTACCTTTTGGAACCTTTAAGTAAACAAGGAAAATCAAAAAGTTTTTGACTTTCCATTATATATTTTCCTCATAAGTAGCTCTTCAACCCCTAATATTACACTTTGATTTAAAAGTACTATTTTTCATTAAAAGTAGCACATTTTTCTTCATAATCATTACACTTTCTCACAAGTAATAATCAATCAATTTATCTCTTATTACTAGTACATTTTTTTCTCATAAGTAATACTTAATTAATTTATCTCTAATTAGTATTATAATTTTCTCATAAGTATTCAATCTCTAAATATTATGTTTTTATTTTAAAAATTTACATTTTTTTCTTAAAAATAGTACACTACTTTCCCTTGTAAGTAACAAACATTTTTCAATTTCAGCATAAGTAACAGGATACAGTCTCACATGAGAGTTAGCCAAGTTAACTCTCTTATTAATTTATTTATTATATAAATAAGAAAAGTAAGAGGTATATATATATATGTCATACTGGGCCCAAGCGCCTATTGCAACCATGATAATAAAAATAAAAATAAAAATAAAAATAAAAAGTAAAATTAATTATAAATTACTATATGTAATTATAAATTAAATACCTTATAATTATAATGCATTAAATTTTTTTAACACCAAAATAAGTTAACAACTTCACATTAAAAAACCTGTGGATACAAGTTCACAATAAACTCATGCCAGAACATGGACACCATTTGAGAGATACCTCTCGCAGCCAAAGTTTGAGCAACAACATTCATTGACCTATGCATGAACTTAAAATTACAATGAACAAAATCAAAAGCATGTTTAAGATAGCCGCCAACAGTACTTGAGAAGTAAAAATTTAGACAATCAGAATGTATATATAGTAGCACAACTTGAGAGATACCTCGATCCTTCAAGGCCTCCCTACAAGCCATTGTTTTAGTCAAATATGGATGGTTACGTTGCATCTCGGGAGCCTACCACAAGTAACAGCTAAAAAGAAACCATCCATATAGCACAAAGAAAAATGATATATATATACTTGTATGGAGACGTGTAATTTAATATATGTATGAATTGAGGAGTATAGTCTTTAGAAGTTAAAAACTGGAAACACCAAAATTCAAATACAAAACAGAAACTAACATTAGCCTATCCTATCCTACCTAATTCTCTCATCTCTGATCTCTATGCGTTGGTTAAGTTTATTGTTGATGATCCCCGAGAGACTGAGAGTCCACCAAGACGCTAGCGGAGACAATCATGGGCAGAATCTTCTCCCTCTTGTTGTGGGCTGCATTCGCGATTTCCTCGGCGCAATCTGAGATTTTCTGCAGAAAGAACGGTTGCCCGTCGGGCGGGATCCCCATGCCGGAAAGCACGCCGGAGACGAAGCCGCAGGGGAGTTTCTCATCATCATCAGGGTCTAGGCGGCGGCACGGTGCCCAGAAGTGCTCCGTTTTGGTGACGCTCTGGAAGCAATTCGGGTCAAAATCCCCATCATCGTCGGCGGCGATTGCGTTCGCAGATGGGGAGAGAAATTCAAGATCGATTCGGATGTAAAAGTATTGATGAGATGTAGTGGACGGTGAAGATTGAAGGAGTTCCGGTGTTCGAAGATATGGAGCTTCCCATGCTGCGCAATAGTACTCATCGATTGGGGTTTCACACTCCATTCTCTCTCTCTCTCTCCCTGGATGAATCAAGAAAACCCTAATAAGGATTTCGCAAAACCAAGGCGGTTACGAGAACTACGCAACTCATATTATGGATGGATGGATGGGAATATATATATATATATATATATATATATATATATATATATATATATATATATATATATATATTACGTGTTTCCTACGGCAAATCGGAATTAGGTTTCTTCATGTCCAAGAAGACTGATTGAAGACCCGCACAAGTTTAACTCACTAGTTTATTTGAGAGAATTGAAAAAGAAAAAGAGTGATTGAGCAGATGAAGCATGAATGATTTTATATTTAGAAATTAAACGTTAAATTTTTATATTAATTATAAAGAAATATTTTTCCTAAATTAATCACCTTGTTTAATAAATGCTTTCTTCTTTTGTTTAACTTTTAGATCTTTTACTCATTTTAACTATTTGACTTAATCAACTAATTAAAGCAGTATTTAGGAAAGGTACTGGGACAAGCATGGAAATCGGAATTAAATACTTGTAATTGTAATTGGTTTATTTAAGTAATAAATAAGAATTGAAATCTAATTAATTAAAATTAAAATGAATAAATATACACGCATGCATATGTGTGTTCATATATTAAAATTCCATATTCAATGCATGTACACTAACTTTTTTATTTTTTATTCCTTTATTCAGAAGTAGATCGAAAATGAGAATGCTAATACGTTTTATGATGACTAAGAAGTTGATATGGAATAATAGGATAGTAAAAGTAGACAAACAAATGTAATAATAAATATCAAATTCGTTTTCAAAAAAAAAATCAAATTCAATAATATATGATGCAAAAGTTTTCAATCAAATGCCACCTAGCTTAAACTCTTAGAGCAACCTCAATCGAGGTTTTTAGAGGGTTTTTTAGTTCTAATGATAAGATCGAGAGAGAGAGAGATAGGTGACAAAGGAGATTAGAGAGAGAGAGAGAGAGAGAGATAGAGGGGTTTGTTAATTAAAACCCTATTGTTCGAAAATGAAAAAAAAATGTGTGCAGTGATACACATAGTCTTTGTGCCCAGTAAGAGGTCTATTGATATAAGGTTCACTTTTAGTATGTTAGTTGAAGATTAATTTATACTATACTTTATATTCCTTTTTAGTGGTTCATTATATTTTGATATATGTTTATTTTTAGTATGTCACAAGTTCGTTTTTAATGTACTATCTAAAAATAAACATGTAGTACACTAAAATTGAACCCGCAATATGTTAAAATGAATATATATCAATGATCCACATTGCAATGCTAACCTTAATTCATGATATAATTTGCTAAAAAAGTTACTCATAGTGTTTCATTTCAACTTTAAAAGGAAAAATTATAAAATTCTTTTAATACCACGTACTTCTTTTCTAAACCTTAGGGTCTCTTCTCCCTATTTCTTAAACTTTTCATTTTAACTAACAGATTTTTATTTTTATTTTTTAAAATTTTAATTTGTTTATTTGATGAAAGTAGTGAGAAAATAAAATCTTTTATTAAATATTCTTAATTATTATGTGTTATTTAATTTTTATAAAGAATTGTATTAATGAAGTTAGTGTTTGTTAATATAAATATTATTTATTAAATGTGTGCTTATTATTATAGGAGTAATTAATAAATTGTTAGTATAAAATATATTCATATCATTGCTTAAAATCATTTAAATGTTATCAACTAACAATTAATGTTACCAAATATTTATTTACAAACAACTAATGATCTTAATTGGTTAAATCAATTAACACAATCAACTAACATTTTTTAACAAATTTTACTAATAGCTAACAACTAATTGTTAAACAAGAGGTGAAACATGCAATATTTCTTCATGTTAATTAAAAGTAAAAAAAAAAATCCACAAATAATCCAGAGTAATATGTAATCAATTATTTGTCAATATATCTTTAAAATATTTAGAATTTCATAATTTTATTTGTAGAGTAACTTTTAGTAATATGGAAAAATAATTAAGTCAATAAATGATATAAAGAAATGAAATAAAAGAAGTTTGTGTATGTTTACTACTGGTAATAAGGAATATAATCCAAATATACCGTCCTACGTATTTTGTACATATATTTGAATTGGTATTGAGTACGAGTATTAGCTAGCCTTATAAAAAGGACCTTAGTCCTTCATTTGGGGGACTTTTTTGCTCACACACACACTCTCTCTCTCCCTCTCTCCCTCTCTCCCTCTCTCTCTAACAAGGAAGCTTCTTCAAGCTATTTTCCATGATCATCTCTACTTTTCATATACATTCTTTACACACTTTTATACCTGAGATGGATTTTTACTATCAAATGGCGTCGTCTGTAGGTGGGGATCGAACTCACGACCACTTGGTTCTCATACCAATTTGCCCGGTTATAGGGCGTTGGGAGTAAGGTGCCCATTTACGATCGTCAAGATCGTTATGACTAAAAGTCAGAAAAAACTACGGGAGTAAGGTGCTCGTTTCGAATGGTCCTCGGACCAATTTGCCCAGTTATAGCGGGTGATGAGAGTAAGGTGCCCATTTCAAGAGTAGTATGGTGCCCGTTTCGAATGGTCCTCGGACTGATTTGCCCGGTTATAGAGTGATGGGAGTAAGGTGCCCATTTCGAGAGTAAGGTGCCCATTTATTTGTCCGGTTGTAGGGTGTTGGGAGCAAGGTGCCCATTTATTTGCCCGGTTATAGGGTGTTGGGAGCAAGGTGCCCATTTACGATCATTAAGATCAGTAAACTTCATCAAATGCTCGAGCCCACCTGTTCGAAGCTGCGACCGAGCAAAGCTAAAATTTTAAAAGCTTGAATTTTTTTTTAATTTGCTTTGTAAGTTGTTACACGATCATGTATGCAAATTAATCGTATACAAAGCCCGATTAGGTTGGTACTACCACCACCAACCTTGTAAGCCCAAAATCGTATCTTGGCATAAGCCCTACGTAGTAGGCAATTAAGTTTGGTTAGGTCAGCATTACCACCACTAACACTATAAGTCCGGTTAAGTCGGCATTGCCACCATCGCCACGATGAGCCCGGGACGAATTCTCAGCATTAAGCCCTACGAAGTAGGCAATTGAGACACTTAGTCACGTTAAAAATTCGATCGCTTGATCGGTAACATTCAATCCCTCTATCTCGTTAGAGGTCCGATCTCTTGATAGTAAATTTAAACCTCGTAAATCCTCAAAGTCCTACAAGTTAGTCAAACCGACCATCAATACTATAAGTATGGTCCGATGCATCAGCACTGTGAACTCAATCAAGTTACTTCCCGATCGCAGTCAATATCGAAAACGAACTCGGGAAGCCATCGTAGCTACTCTCTTGTGCTGGCGATTCTCGCAACATGGGGAGTGGGAGCTACTGTTAGGATTGTAGGGCAACTCCCTCGACCTACGGAGCTCACTAAAGCAATTTCTGATCGTAATGCGCTTCCCGAGCAAAGTGACTCTGGTGACTATAACACACCATAGCATACTTCTTGAGCATAATGACCTTCCTGGTTTCGTTAGACTTTCGAGTTTCCTAGCGTCCCTCCGCTTGGAACTCTTTGTTCGTTCGTGAACTGAGTGCTAAAAGGGGGAATCTCTGCATTCATATAATTTTCGGTTTTCAAAACCCGTCATAGTGATTAATGTGGTAATCAAAACTAATCAAGCATGATCAAATAAGAACGATCTTAAAACCAAGTAATCTGGGTCAAGGTTCGACCGAACTCAAACTAATTACGACCGGTTAGCCCGAGTAGAGGGCATGGGGAGAGGCGTTCCCGCTTATGATCAGTAAGATCAGTAGATGTCACTGGACCATGAATAAATCCAATCTCCTGATTGGTAAGACTTGATCACTAGATCTCATTAAAAGTTCGATCTGCTGATTTGTGAAACCCGATCTCTAAATCGGTAAAAATTTGGTCTCTTAATCATGCTAAAATTTGATCGCCAGATCGTAAGTAATTACAATCCCTTGATTGGTAAAATTGCATCTCTAGACGACTAGAACCCAAACAATTCTTTCCCTCAGTAGTCCAAAAGATTGCACTTGCAGTTGTACTTTTTTTTCTCCTTAGCTAAGTTTTTTTCCCAATGGGTTTTTCTTAGTTTAAGGTTTTTAACGAGGCAACCAGTATAAATCACCCCCCTGTGCTCAACTCAAACTCGAGGAGTTCGTCGCGAACTGTGTACTCATATCATTCAGTCCGTGCCTAATCTCTTGATTGGTGAAATTCGATCTTCGAATCGCAATTAATTCAACCTCCTGATTGTAATTAGTAATCCGATCGCTAGATCGATAAAATTTGATCTCTCAGTCATGTTTCTAATCCGATCTCTAGATCGGAAAAAAATCAGACAACCCTTTATAATTCAAAAGATTGTACTTAAGGTTGTGCTTTTTTTTCCCTTAGCTAAGAAATTTTCACTGCGTTTTTTCTTAACCTAAAGTTTTTACCGAGGCAACTAGTGTAAATCGCGAGCTATATGATCAGTTTTTTCAGCCCAAACTCTTCCTCACTGGCTCGACGTTAGGGCACGAACTAGGGACTACTTGATAAAAAATATACCCCGAATATACCGCCCTATGTATTTTGTACATATATTTGGTACTGGGTACGAGTATTAGCTTTATAAAAAGGACCTTAGTCCTTTTGGGGTCTTTTCGGCTCATCCACTCTCTTTCTCTCCAATATCTCTCTACAACATCGAATAAGAAACAAGGAAGCTTCTTCAAGCTATTTTCTATGATCATATCTACTTTTCATATACATTCTTTACACACTTTTATACGTGAGATAAATTTTTACTATAAACTACATTTTTCAAGCATTAAAGCCAACTATACATAAAATTATATCTAAAAGGCAATGTGAAATATATAAGCATATGTTTTATCCCCAAAAGTTAACAAAAACTTGTGAAAACTGAAGGGAGCAAAGTGCTCAATATATCATGCAGTAGTGTTTTTTTGTTTGAGTGACGAGGGAAACCGCAGCCACCGAGCGTGCGCACTAGATAAACTCTGTCTTATAACCCTAGCCGGTAAAGGACCACAAGGAGGTAAACCAGCATAGGTTATCCATAGCTGACTGACTCAAACCAAGAGGACTGGGATTCGAACTCGTGAGTGACCTTATGGTAACAAGTTTGTATCCTTAGCCATCTTGGTTGGGGTTACCCCTATCATGCAGGGGTTATTGTTGATGGTTGAGCCTGAGTAGCCACCTTGATGAAAACATCCTCCAATGTTGTGTCAGCTAAACCCCAAGACAGTACATTACACCTCTGCTTTGCAAGCTTCACTGTCTGGAAAACATCCGAGATTTTAACCTTATTCTTCGGCACCTCGAATTTCTGTGTCCCACTCAACTGATACGTCTTCTTCGCGTTCCCAGATAGATGTTTAACCAAGTTCTGCACTTCCATCTCGTCTTCTTGAGATGTAGTTACTGTGAACATGTACGATCCTCCATATCTAACCTTCAGCTGTTTCATAAATGCATTTATGATCAGACAAAACGAGATGAATAACTGAAGATCGAGAATATTGAATGATGTTATTTACCTCGTCTGGACTTCCGAGACACTGGAAGTTCCCATCCACAAAGATTCCTATACGGTCGCAAAGATATTCTGCCTCTTCCATGGAATGTGCTGAACCATGGTTGAATTATTATTAGCAAAGTTCAATAACATTTCATTTTGGTTAAACTTATTTAGTTAGATTAGTAAGACTATACACTTTGTAATGATCCTCTTTTTTCTTGCATGGAAAAGCTTATTAAAGACAAGAATGGATTCAGTTTGTTCAGTTCAAATGCCTACAGGCTCAACACGAAATGATTTTTATTTAAAAATAGTTAATACCAGCTAGATAGGGTCGAGTATAGTGGCAGTGCCACGTTTAGTCCTAAACTTTCAATTTAACCACCAGTGGTCCTTCAACTTTCAAATTTAATCATATGCGGTCCTTCCGTTAGTTTAAGTAAGGGCAAAGTTAGGACCATAGATGCTTAATAATTTAAAAGTTGAAGGAGCATGTGAGTGACTAAATGTGACGGTGCTATTATACTCGGAGGACCCCAGCTAGTATTAACTCTTCAAAAAACAAAACGCTAGGAATGCTAAGAACATGTATATTAAAACAAAGAGAAGTTGTATACTGGTGAGAACAATGGATCTATCTTGTTTTGCACGCTTAACAACATCCCACAACAGTTTTCTTGAAGCTGGATCAAGGCCAGTGCTGGGCTCATCCAGATACACAATCTTCAAATTTTCAAGATTTGTATGCAATAATCAGTCAGCTAGCTTCTCAAAGTGGCAAAACCTCAAAACATGTACAAGTTGTCATACGCAATTGAGAAGCTAAGAATGTATACATACCTTGGGATCCCCGATCAAAGCAATCGCTACACTGAGTCTTCGCCTCATGCCTCCACTATATTTCCCCGCAAGTCTATCAGCAACTCCTCCGTGGAACAGGTTAAAGCTTTTGAGAGATTCTTCCACTGCCTGTCGTGATGAAACTGGATCGGTCATAAACTTGCAGACTATATGATTTTCTCGTGAAGGGTTAGACTCACTCACCTGGATTAAGGCAGCCCCTTTGAGATTTTTGAGTCTACCATAGAAAAGTAAGTGCTCCCTTCCAGTTAGGTTGCCCCATAACAAGCTATATAATCATTCAAGAAATGAATAAAATGGTGTGAGTTCAAAAGAAAAGTGTGGCTTTGGAAAAACTTCCTTGACAGAACAAAAACATGATAGTATGTACCTGTCTTGGGGACAAATACCCATGCTCTGGTATATTTGCCCCATTTGACTTCGCAAATCAAGACCCTCAACATATGCTGTCCCAGAGCTCGGATTCAAGAGTCCAGTCATCTATCATTTAAAACCAAATTACTACAAAGAAACTAGTTAACAACCATGAGTTGTAGTGCTGCTTCATATCTTTACTAACCATACTAATAAAAGTAGTTTTGCCTGCACCGTTTGGACCGAGCATACCAAAACACTCCCCTCGTTTTAATGCTAGAGTTAATCCTTTTACTGCAAACTTTTCAGGATTCCCGTCCTTTCCTGGATACACCTTTTTGAGGTTATAGCAGATGGTGGTATAATTTGGATTCTTTTCACTTAGCAGTTGCTCAACCTTCCTCCTCTGGAAAGCAATGAAGTTTATGGTTAAAAATGATGTGTTCTTTTGGAATATTTCACCAAAAAATGAAAAGATACGATGCCTTGAAACCAGATAAAAGGAACACGAAAAACGCAATTGTGTAAAGAATATTTTACCAATGTTGCTAAAAACAAACTAAGGGGAAGCAGAAACAGCCTGCCAATCATATCAATGTAAGATCTATACAAGTATAACCCTTTAAGTGGTGTGTTAATCTGCCTTAAAGCATGCTCATATGAATCTTTTCTTATTAGCCAGCTTATATTTGATTTACTATAACTTCCGTAATACAAACTCATATTTAACCAGTGTTGTAAAAATCGGCCTAGGCAATTTCAGCCATAGGCGGCTTTTAGTCAGTTGACCAACTAACTGGCCGACTTGCCGAGTTGAGCACCTAACTCGGGCGAGTTGAAAGCCAACTCGGCCGAGTGAATTTTTTTGCCTGTTCAGCTACTCCTCTTCTATATTTCTCCAGCTATGCACTCAACTAACCATTTAACATATGCAGTTGACTTGTTTGGGGGATTATAACAGTCTAACAAATCCTAGCCCTGAGTGGGAAAAGTGGAGATGATATACTCAGATTACTCGGCCGCCTAGGTGCTCCCTAGGCGCCCGACTAGAGCCTAGCGCCTAGCGCCTTCTGCAACATTGTATTTAACAAAAGCATTACAAGCTACCTCTTGTGCCACATCATCATTTTCCATTTCTATAGCAGATTCATCGTTCTGAGGAGGTTTTTGAACCGATGATAAAAGCTGCTTTGGAGATTTTCGCAAACAAAATAGCGGACTTCTAGCGACGCCACTTCCAGATGATATGACTTGATCTAGGTAGTATGCAATGACTAGAAACACCAACCATTCCGTGGTTGTGATAATCAGAACCTCTCGCATTCCATTTGTGCTATAACTTAGATATTCCCAGAGCATCCCAAAAGTCCCAACTTTATATCCACCTTCTGCATATTTGGAGAGCTCATACAACCCTCTATACAGAGAGAATCCAGGGTATAGTTCAATAATTATAATCCAACTTCCTATAATAAAGAAAAACCTCTGTTATTTGTCTTTTATGACAAGTATTACTACAAATATACCTCACTAAATAGATACTGCAAATTATGTTCTGGGGACAACATTTATCAGATGCACTATAAGAAGATCCCAAACTCAGTGAAAGTTGCAACAAGAGCTACATTATGCACTAAATGTCTAAACGCATATTGAATTACAATGATCACTTGGAAAATGTACATTTTAAATATACTAAAGGTACATTATTTGAGTACTGAATGTACATTATTTTGTATACTATCAAATAAGGAAAAATTGTATTTTTCGTCCCCAAGTTATAGGGTAATTGTAGAGTTCGTCTCTAAGTGTTGGTCATACTCACTTTTCGTCCCTAAGTTATCATTGATGTTGCACTTTTTTTCCTTATGTTAATAAAACATTAGGTATGAAATTTGCAATTTTAATATAACTTAGGGATGAAAAGTGAGCATGACCAATATTTAGGGACAAATTCTACAATTACCCTATAACTTAGGGACGAAAAGTGTAATTTTCCATCAAATAATGTACATTCAGTACATAAATAATGTACATTTAGTATATTAAAAATATACGTTTTATTTATAGTTTATTTATTCATGGTCCACACAACTATCCAAAAAATTTGACATTAAATCCTAGGTATGTAAACCTATAGTTAAGAGGGGCTATTAGACTAGTATCAAGCTGAACTTAAACTAACCCTACAATGTCACTCTCAATTTTTCATCAATCCTAAACTGACCCGAGGCCAACCCAAACCATCCCTACAATGTCACTCTCAATTTTCCATCAATTCAAAACTTACCCGAGACCAACCCAAACCATAGGACTAGTGGTTCGAGTGAAGTCATCCCTTGGGGAAGACTCAACCCAACTTATGTTCACCTCTACCTAAAACTCTTGCACACACATTTTCAATCAATTCACCCAATTTGTGATACCCATTTTCAAAAATTTGTTACTACTACTATCGACCTCAGCCTATGAACTTAACTTATCATAAAAAATGAAAATTTCTCACTCTGTTTGTAGCAGTTTAAGAAACAGTTGATGGTTGATACTTCTGAAATAAGAGTATGTTGTATATTTCTCTTATTGATTCACTACACACTGATTACATATATATACATCTAAGGATGGAGACAAATGGGGACACTTTTCCTGAAAAAAATACACTAACTACACCCCTGGAAACACTCCAGGAAACACTCCAGATTTTGCTCCATAATATTTCACACTCCCCCTCAAGCTGGAGAATATAAATTATATACACCAAGCTTGTTACAAATATACTCAACTCTAGGAGCTCTAAGGGACTTAGTTAGGATATCAGCTAACTGATCAGTAGAATTGACGAAACTGGTTGTAATACATCCAGACACAATCTTTTCTCTGATGAAGTGGCAATCAACCTCGATATGTTTGGTCCTTTCATGAAAAACTGGATTTGAGGCGATATGTAGTGCTGCTTGGTTATCACATATTAATGTCATTTGAGCAACATCACCACACTGCAACTCTTGGAGTAAGTGCTTCAGCCATATGAGTTCACATGTAGCTAAAGCCATAGCTCGGTATTCAGCTTCGGCACTAGATCTGGCAACCACATCCTGCTTCTTACTTTTCCAAGATATAAGATTACCACCAATGAGTACACAATAACCTGAAGTAGAGCGCCTGTCAAATGGACAACCGGCCCAATCTGCATCAGAATACCCAACAACCTGAGTATGCCCTCTATCTTCATATAGTAGACCTTGTCCTGGTGATCCCTTGATATATTTTAGAACCCGAACAGCAGCATCCCAATGAGTATCACAAGGGTTCTCAAGAAACTGACTCAATACACTGACTGCAAAAGAGATATCTGGTCGTGTGATAGTGAGATAATTCAATTTTCCAATTAATCTCCTATATCGTTCTCGATCAGACAATGGCTCCCCCTGTCCTGGTAGAAGTTTAACATTAGGATCCATTGGATTACCCACAGGTTTACAATCCAACATACCAGTCTCTTCTAAAATGTCCAAAGCATACTTTCTTTGAGAAATGACTATACCACTGTCAGACTGGGCTACTTCAATTCCGAGAAAATACTTTAGCTTGCCTAAATCCTTGGTCTGGAACCGACTGAAAAGATACTCTTTCAATTGAGATATGCCATCTTGATCACTCCCTGTAATAACAATGTCATCCACATATACTATAAGGTATATGCATTTCCCATTAGAATGACGATAGAAAACAGAATGATCAACTTCACTTCTAGTCATACCAAACTCACATAACACAGAGCTAAATCTCCCAAACCAAGCTCGTGGAGATTGCTTTAAACCATATAAGGAGCGATGAAGTTTACATACCAAACCAGAC
>NC_044917.1:11655071-11682178 GCF_003576645.1 Ipomoea triloba | reverse complement strand
CGGCAACCCGCGACTGTTTTTTTTTTAGAAGAAGTAATAGCCTGGAACAGGCTCTGATACCATCTGAAATAAGAGTATGTTGTATATTTCTCTTATTGATTCACTACACACTGATTACATATATATACATCTAAGGATGGAGACAAATGGGGACACTTTTCCTGAAAAAAATACACTAACTACACCCCTGGAAACACTCCAGGAAACACTCCAGATTTTGCTCCATAATATTTCACAATACTTACGAGGAAAGTTAGGATCGTCAACCAAGGGCTGGAAAACAAGAGTAGCCAGGATGCCAGATCCAAAGACAATTATATAAGCAACCACTGCATGCAACATTTACGGTTACAATTAAAATCCATGTGAAATAGTGAAAAAAGGATCAAATAGATCCTCTAACTTTACACGAAAATGCAATTAAGTCTTTAAATTTTTGAAAAATACAATTAAACACTTCAACTTGTCATTTTGGTGCATCTGGACCTAATAGGCGGTTAATGACCTATAATAGCAGGTCATTAGGGTTCCGACAGTGCTCCGGGAGAAAAATCGATGACCAGCAACCAACGAACGATCATTGGTTGCCTTCTTTGAAGAAAAGGCAACCGGAGAAGGTGACCACGTATGGTGATATGGTCGCCTTCAATCGAAGCCTTCTATCTGAAGAAGGCAACTAGACTGGTCTCCTTCTTCAAGGCGAGCAGTCCAGTCCTTATTTTTTGTGAAAGGCAATCAAAGGCGTGCTTACTAGTAACCAACAGTAAATTGGACTTATTTGACCGATTTTAATAAATTAGAAAGTTTAATTATACCGTTCATAAGTTCAAGGGTCTAATTGCACTTTCGTGTAAAGTTGGAGGGCCTATTTGACTCTTTTTCCTGTGAAATATTGTATCTACTGCCTTTTCTTTTCTTTTTTTAATCAATCTTTGCCCAAAAATTGCAGCTAGTTTTGTACAAACATTACCTGTAGCAGCCTTTAGACTTCTGAAGAATGCAGCAAACAGAAAGGCCATTGATATTTGCAAGTTTGTAAAGATGAAGTAAAAGACGCATTGGACAGCATAAGAATTCAATCTGAAGATTATCAGCCCTGCAAAGCAATCAAATGCGTCGGAGCATATTTAGATCGATGCATAGATGGGAAACAATCTAGTTCACTTGCTCGGTTATTACCTGTCAATGAACCGACCAAAACGAAGCAGAACATGTAGACTAAACATACTGCGAAGAAATACAGGTACATATTCACCCAATAAGGAGCTTCTCCAAGACCATGCATTTTCATCATTATTCGCAAGTTTTGTTGCTTCTCATAAACTAGAGCTGATAATACAACCTGGAAAATTTTACAAGAGAGAAAAATAAGAAATCAAGGACGAAATTGGCTATTGGCTAACTTGAGAATTCATGAATGAATATTAAGTTATAAAGACCAAAAAAAAAAAACACAATTTCATCAGCGTAGCTATACAAATTCAAAAAAATAAACACTGGTGGAGAAGAACTTCACAGAGATGTACGACATAAGCATTCAATGCAAACAAAGCCATATATTTACCGGGAATAATTGCAGAATGACCCAAGTAAAAAAGATCGAGCTAATCGTCGATGATGCCACATCATCTGGCCTGTTAAGTCCACCAGGTGTGGGCATTTCTCCCACCGACTCTAAAACCACCTCCATGGAGGGGCCTCGGAGAAATTGGAGGTAGGCGTTTGAAGCCTGCATGCGTGGAAAGGATAGCAAGTCACTCACACATTTGCATTAAAATCATAGAAGTAGACCAAATTGTACGTAAAACCAATAGCGATAACTAAACATATTAAATAAAAATGGTCGTTTTTAAAAATGCAAAGAGAATTTGGGAACGCAATCTTGACTCTTCAAGAATTTGTGAGTTGATAAAGAAGCACAGAAATTAGGGCGCTCATAAAGCATACCATATTCTCAGAACGTGATACCCGCAATAGATTAACATCACCAGAATCCATGCCTGCATAAGTGGAATTGTACGCTATGTGGATATTGAAATTCTTGTCACTTGTATCCAGGAAGTCGTAAGCTGTGTTGGAAGAAGAATAATAAAAAACTGTACTCATATCCAAATATGTACGTCCAGAACCAAAGTACATGCCCGTGGAACTCACCAGCCATTATCTCATTTATACTCCCCTCTGTATTCCCATCTTTGTACCCTTTGGAAAGCTCATCGTTAATCTCTGAATAGCTTTTGCGCCAAACATGCTGTCCTTGAACACAAAGGACTTCTAAATCTATGATAGACATAAGTGTAAAGATATGTTATTTCATTGAGATAGAATCCCAGAGAGACGGCAACCGTACATCCATTTCAAAGAAAATAGAGCAACAAACGGATCAAATTAAACTTAGGCCTGGAGTCAGATGTTCTGAAATACCTTTCACATCGTCAAATGAGTTCACCGGGACTGAAATAGTGGAAAAATTTGTGCATTGTGATTGTATATGATAGATTGGAATTTCAAAAGGAACAATGTCTTCATACGGGATGGAGAAGCTATAGTTAGTCCCCTGGAATATTTTTCAAATCATAGAGCACAAAGAAAGAACAAAAATCGTGAGACTAATAGTGCTACCACCAGAAATACAGCCCGAAATTTGAAGTCAAAACATGAGAACATCAAACCGAAAGACATAGAGAAACACGAAATCAAAAAGTAAACGAAAGAAAACTTACAAAAAAGCCTCTAGCAATACTATCTTTATCAATGGAGGAATTCAGATTCAAAGAATCTGTAAACATTTTTCCAGCCACGCCTACCAAAATCCAATGCTTAATGTCAGGGAGAAAAAAAAAAAAAAAAAAAAAAAGTGATTTCACAATACTATTCTTCTCTATAATTGTAATCCAAGAAATACGAGAATGCGTACTTTCTCCTAGAGTTATGTTGTTTCCGGTGACAAGTACAGTTGCTGGACATGAACCAGTTTCCCGGCACGAAGCATCGGGCAAATCTGGAAATGGAATAGAGCCATCCCTCACAGCTCGAAACTGGGGAGAAGGAACTTGCAACAATGGGGGAATCTCATTAGGGATTCTTGCAGAAATCTCATCGCGTTTGATCCTCTTGGTGATGATTTGCAAAATAAGAAGCAATATAAAGAGGACAACAGGGAAGAAGAAGGCCTTCAAATGTGACCTCAATCGTCGCTTCTGAAATAGGTTGAAAATCAATTCACAATATTTAGAAGTCATGAACCCTCAAATTTAAAACTTCCCTAGTTTTGAACCTATCAATTCCTTTCCCAGAAAAATTAAAATCTTAGATTTAAATAATAGGTTAGAGCTGACTAGTTAGCTCAGGTGATAGGTATCACCTTATACTTCTGATGACTACCAAGATTCACACACACACACACACACACAAGCAAGAAATTCTCAATCTCATCAAGCTGTAAACATTTAAAATTATGACAAGATAATTCTAGGTCCAATGACCCATGTCACTCCTACTATACATTTGATGGATTACCAGGAAAGCAATAAAACCCTAACAAATAAAACTAATATCTGCACTGTAAAATCATTGAGAATAAAAGAAAAGTATTAATAAAAATTGGGTATTAGTGATGTACTTGATAAGTGAGGTTTTTTCTGAACAAAGCGTTTGCTTGATTCCCAAAGCCTGCCATTGATGAACTCTGTCAGGGGAAGAAGAAACAGTCAAACAGATATCAGAAAACATCAAAATATACAATGACATAATCACACAATGTACATATATATGTATAAATATAGACAAATGATGTCTTTATCAATTCGCCTTGCTAAATAGATGTATCCAAAGTTAAATTCCACTTAGGTGATGTTCTGTAAGCCAGTTTTAAGTTGACGCCGTGACTTTTATCGAAGTAAAAGAATTTTAATTTTTTTTTCTTCTTGAATACTGGAAGGGTTTGATCCCACTGGACCACAAGGTCATTGGCAAAGAATTTTAATTTCATTTAAGTGTAAATTTAATTAGATAAACACGCAAGATTCTTTACAATATACAATATGTTCTATATTTTTCTAATCCTTTTGAGCTCAAAGAATCAATATAATGTTCCACCCATTTGAAATGATAATAAATGTACTATCACACTACATGATAGCTAATTAGATAATTTTAATTTTATTATTTATGAGTATTTAATTTGAATTATATGTTCTCAAAAAAAAAATAAATAAATTATATTGATTCCATTAGTTACAAATAAAATATTCATACTTACAATATTGAGGAAAAAAACAATTACTCTTGCTACTACTATTATATCTACTAGTATTTTCACCTGTGCGATGCACGGAATGGATTTGTTATAAGATATTAAGAATATTTGGATCGATATATAATTATATAAATTATAACATCAAATATTATATAGTACAATTGAATATATGCTTTGGATCGATTATGTTTTCTGATGCTATCTTTGTTTGAAATCCAACAAATAATTTCTTAATTAATAGCTAATGTGTAGATGTACGCATGCGGTGTTGGAATTTTAGAGATTTTATATATCATTGTTTAGGATTTTAATAAATTGGGCAAATAGGAATTGTATTACCATATTTACAATATTACGCAATCCTTAATAGTATAGGAGTGTTTTGGGCGGGAAGTTAAAGTTGAGGATATTGTTTTTATTAATAGTATAGATATAGATTACATTGTAGGGAAATATATGTACTGTATTATTACGCTTAGTAATATTAATCAAGAATTGTATTACGAATAAGAACGTAGGGAAAATATATTTTATTAAAAATTGTATTACCATATTTAAATGTACAAATTTATTACAAATAGGAATTGTATTGCCATATAACGTTATAACTAGGTGCACGTAATGTTATAACTAGGTGCACATAGGTGCACCCAGGTGCATAAATGTTAATAAAGTAAATTACTTGCACCTGTAAGTGAAAATAGGTGCACACGTGCAAGTAAACTGTATTACAAGTGCAAGTAAATTGTACAATGAGCATTAATACTAAGTGCGCCTAATGTTATAACTAGGTGCATCTAATGTTATAACTAGGTGCACCTAATGTTATAACTAGGTGCACCTAGGTGCATGAATGTTAACAAAGTAAATTACTTGCACAAGTTCAACTAAAATGTATTGCAGATACAAGTAAAATGTATTACAGGTGCAAGTGAATTGTACAGTGAGCATCAATACTAAGTGCACGTAATGTTATAACTAGGTGCACCTAATGTTATAACTAGGTGCAACCTATGTTAAAACTAGGTGCACCTAGGTTGTATCCAGGTGCATGAGTATTAACAAGATAAATTTACTTGCATTTGTAAGTGAAAATATTTGCGAATATAGGTACATGAATATTAAGAAGGTAAATTACTCACTTGTAAGTGAAAATAGGTACGAAAATATGTGCACTTGTATGTGAAACTAGGTGCACTTTTAAGTGAAACTAGGTGCACTTATAAGTGAAACTAGGTGCACCAAAGTTCCAGTTATTTACGAAAATGTCACCGCGTCATTTTTTTAAAATTGCATCTGATTCGTTAATCTGGACACGTGAACGGCTGTGGAGCGTTCTCATTTCCTACCTGGGCGAGAGTTCGCACGAGAGTGCAACCCTATATATATATATATATATATATATATATATATATATATATATAATACTGCCAGTAAACTAAAACGATAATTCATACCAAAGCACGATATGAAATCTCTAATGTTTACGATACAACCCTAAGCAGGAAGGTAAATACTTCTTGTTTCATAAGAAAGGAAATGAAGCAACCGAAAATATCGTAAAACTTTGGTAGACAATTGTGAGATGACCAAAAAAAGAAAGACATAATACTTTTAAAAACTACTCTTTAACATGGAGTCAGGGTGCGAAAGAAACCAATTGTGAGATGCATACCTGATTCTTGTTCACATCTTCAAGAACAACATTTGTTAACTTCGACTGCAATTTAGAGTTTTTGTTCTTTACACCTTCCTACTCAAATAAAAATATAAAAGATATTAAAAAACAAAAGAGAAAAGAACAAATGTAGAATACAATGGAATAGTACTCCTTCTGTCCCATTTTAACTATCCTATTTACTATTTATTGGTCAAACCAACTCTGTTTATTTTATTTATTATTTTTTTACTTATTTTTAATTTTGATTTTTTTGTGTTTAATAGTACTTTTAGGGTATGTAGTTTCTAAATATATAAATTTTGTATACTAATACTAAACTTAATATTATGAAAAATTGAATTAAAAATAACTTTAGTCAAGTCTCGTTAACCGAACCAGACACATAAAATGAGACGGAGGGAGTAATAATCAAAGATATTAAAATGTAGTTTCTCGCTTCAATTTGCTGGGTAATGAGTTATTTGAGTACTTTCATTGTCAACAAATCTCCCAATTAGTTAATATGATTGGTTTCAAACTATTCTTTTTTATTTTTTTCATAGTATTAAAGAAATACATATATATCATTTTTTGGTGTAACTACTAATTTATTTAATTCAATAAGAGTAAAATAGAGCGATTCCGCTTCAATTTATTGGGTTATTTGAGTATTCTCTTTGTCAACCAATCCCCTAGTAGTTAATATAATTAGCTTCAAATTATTTTAAATTTTTTTTTCATAGTATTAATAAAATACTTGGTAAATAAATATATAACATTATTTTGTACTATAACTTTGATATTTAATTACAAGATATTGTAAAAATAAGATAATTGAAAATGTAATGGATATCAATTGATAAATTTGAATGTAAAGAATCTTTGCATGAGAGAAAATAAAGACAATATAACTAATGAAATTATTTCTCTTATTTAATTTAATTTTTTGATAATGAATAATTTTTCAAATAAAGGTATTGTAGACACATAATTCTAAATTAAATAAATACATATATATCATTTTTTGTTGTAGCTACTAATTTATTTCTACACTTATAATAAGAGCCAATAATGTTAGACTCTTAATTGTAACTAAAAAAATGTTGGTGTAATAGTTTGCTATAACATATTGTACTTTGTGTTCTTTTTATTGTGCAACCTCTAATTAAATTCCTAATATATCCTAATCTTTTATAATTTTACCAAATTTTTTCGTTAAATATAACGGAAGTTTAACATTAAATTCTTTAGGTAATTTGTTTCTTTATTGCAGTATTTAAACAAATTGGTAGTATTTTATAATATAATTCTGTATAGATTCCTAACTTAAAATTAGAATATTGAAGTCTTAATAAGATTCTATAATACAATTTTGTATAGATTTATAACTGAACCATTATTCTAACCAAAACAACAGTATATAAACCCATCATCTTCTCACTGGTATTCACCCAAAACTAAACCTAACATATTCTACAACACACCATATACTTGACATTCTATAGGTATGATTGTCAAAATATTATCATGCTAATTCTATTATTTGTATTTGTACTCATAATTATTACAATTTTTTCAAAAAAAAAAAATCAATGATGGTATACTCATTAATTAGTATAACTTCAATATTGTTATGTAAATATATCTATTGTATAATATGTTCATCTATACTTGTATCCTTGTATGTAATGTTGTGATTCATTCTCATTATATTCCTCTATAATCTACACATTTTAGTTACTCCTAACTCTCTAATCTATGGTTTTTGAATTTATGTTGTGGTTCAATTATATTATTTCATAACATCCTTTATGAACATATTTTAATTTTCATGACACAAGGATAGTTGTAATGACAAATGCAGTAAAGTTAATTGATATTGGCACACAAACTGTGGGTTGGAGTTGTACAGTTCATGTCATTAAGAAAAACGAACCAAAAACGATATTGGAATGCCTGAGAAAAAGTATATGCTCATCGTACTTGAGGATGAAACAGTAAGTAAATAGTAAAATTTTTCCCCCTTTATTATTATTATTATTATTATTATTTTATTTTTATCATTATTAGTATTATTATTATTATTATTATGAAGATTCTCTAATTCACCACCAACATCATTGTAAATGATATATCTAAATGCAAGGAACTCGGGTTCAATCAATAGTGTTCGATAATGACATTGGAATGTATGATATCACTTTACAAACCAACAAATGGTACATCATCTCAAATATCATTGTCAAACCTATCCAGACGAACTATAAAGTACTTGATCACAAATACAATTACACAAGAATTTTAAATGGTCGGACCGGTGTCCAAACAAATGACAATGATGACACACCATTTCCTCCCATGTAAGTGATTTATTTGTTTCTACTTATTTTAGTTGCAATTTAGCTATTTACAATTTCGTTATGTTTTATTAAAATATATATAAACATCGAGACTATTTCTTTGATTTTTATTAATTTAGCATTTTTTTCTCACTACTTTAACCAATTAAGAAACACTAATTTAAAAATACGCATTGGGCATTAGTTTAATCGTGCAATGCGCGTGTGATAACTAGTAATTTAATAAGAGTAAATAGAGTGAGAAACTTAATTATGTCAAATTTGATTGAGATGAGGTTCGAACCTAAAATCTTTCTTATAGAAATTAATGGTAAGTTAAAAGTTAACGAAATATTAACGGAGAAGAGAATATTTAACGGAAAACTTAACGGATAATCATAAAAGTAAGGTTAAATTAGGTAATCTCTATTAATAATATTAATCTGAATTATCTTAACCATCTATTTGATTAAATAATTCATCTAAACCATCCATTTGATCAAATAATTTGACCGCCATTTTTTCTACCCATTTTAGGCCTAACTCTCTTTGGCTCTTATTAGTATAGTAGAAGTATAGTAGATATATATCTACATATACACTTTTAATAAGAGCCAATAATATTAGACCCCTAACTGGAATTAAAAAATGTTGGCGTAATAGTATGCTATAATATATTGTACTTTGTGTCCTTCTTATTGTGCAACCTCCAATTAAATTCCTAATATATCCTAATCTTTTATAATTTTACCAAATTCTTTCCATCAAATATAACGGAAGTTTAACATCAAACTCTTTAGGCAATTTGTTTCTTTATTGCGGTTTTAAAACAAATTGGCCATTTGTTTCTTAATAATCACAACTTCTCATGTGTACTTAAAATTATAATATTGAAGTTTTAATAGGATTCTATAATACAATTTTGTATAGATTCCTAAGTAAACCATTATTCTATCCAAAACAACAGTATATAAACCCCTCCTGGTATTCACCCAAAACTAAACCTAATATATTCTACAACACACTTCTACGCGACATTCTATATGTATGATTATCAAAATCTTATCATGCTGATTCTATTATTTGCATTTGTACTCATAATGATTACAATTTTTTTTTACATCAATGATGGTATACTCATTAATTAGTATAACTTCAATATCATTATGTAAATATATCTATTGTATAATATGTTCATCTATACTTGTATCCTTGTATGTAATGTTGTGGTTCTCATTATATTCCTCTATAATCTACACATTTTAGTTACTCTTTATGTTTTATTAACATATATAAGCATCGAGATTATTTCTTTGATTTTTATTAATTTATTAGCATTTCTTTCTCTCATTATTATGACTACTTTAACTAATTAAGGAACACTAATTTAAAATTACGCATTGGGCACTGATTTAATCGCGCAACGCGCGTGTGATAACTAGTATATATATATATAATTCGTCATATACGAACTTCAATAATGTGCATTGGAAGAAGGGAAAATGTTCACTAGAGGCACAAAGATGTGAAACAATTATTGAAAAAATTAAATTTAATATAGGATCATCATCACAGATCATAAACGACCATAAATAATAAACAAACAAGCAATATTCAACTCAAATTAGTAATTAGTGATCAAGATTAATTGATCTTTTTAAAAAAAGTTCGTCATCTACAATTAAAAAAAGAAAAAGGTCTTGGAAGGCACAATAATGTGCAATGGAAGAAGGAACAACTTGCACTGTATGGCATAACAATGTGCTCTGGTAGAATGAACAATGTGCACTGTATGACATAACAATGTGCACTAGAAGAATGAAAAATGTGCACTGGAAGAAGGAACAATGTGCACTAGAAGAAGGGAAAATGTGCACTATATGGTATAATGTGCACTGGAAGAAGGAAAAATGTGCACTGGAAGGCAAACAAAACAAAACTTACACAAAATTACAATAATGCTACCGCATTTATTAATATTATTTTTAAATCTCCAATTTGGACCCTTGATCTGGACTCAATCTACGGATACAATTTCATCCTATTTGGACGGAAGTTTAAACTTTTACATGAATTTAAGGTTTTGAATTTTTAGGGTGTGTTTGGTAACCTGGAAAATGATTTTCGAAAATCATTTTCCGGGCTTTTGGTGTTTGGCAACGTCCGGAAAATGTGGTCAACGAAAAATTTGACCAAGGAAAACACACTCATTTTACCGGAAAACAACTTCCAGACAAAAAAATCTGGAGTCATTTTTCGGATATGGAAAAATGACCACCGTGCGAGGGATGGTCGTCCCTCTCTGCGTTTCGGCAGACTGGTTTTCGCCAAAAACCAGTTCGCTCGAGCTCTTGCTCTAGTTTCCGGCAAACCAGAGCAAGCGCTTTTTTTTTTTTAATTATATATTATTATTATTATTATTATAAAGATTATTATTTATATAATTTTATATATTTTGAATATAATAATAAAACTATATAATTATATAATTCTACTCATTTTCCGAAAAATGAACCAAACACATAAACAGTTTTTCAGGATGCAATCAAACACAGAAAATGAAACTATTTTCCGAAAAATGACTCATTTTTTCATAAATCATTTTCCAGCTTTTCAAACACAGCCTTAATCATAACCATTTTTTTTTGAAGATAAACGTAGCTATTCCATTAATTCATAACATAAAACGTTTACATCAACGATCAATGAAATGGTAAACCATTCCTTACAGTCAGACATAGAAACAACTTTTCTAACTATGCTATAGAAAACTTGAATCGCAGACTGTTTCATAACTAGGAAGCTATGTTCCTTCGAGGAGCTTAAAGCTTCATCAAAGATCTGGGTCTTCATCATCATTCTTTTTTGCTCGCCCAGGATAAGATCAACACTTGCCGAAACCAAACTAAACGATTTATGCGAATGATAATGAAAAGCTCGTGAAAGTAACGAGAGGAAAAAGCCCGTGAAAGTAACGAGAGGAAAACACAATAATAGAGAAAATAAAAAGTGGTAAAACCAAAGTAGGGTTGGGAGTTCAAGATTACCAACACAAACCCCAATACCTACCTACTATTATTTTATTCAAAGGGAAAGAAAACGGAAGAAGAAGATCTGTGGCGGTGGTCGGAGGCGGACGGAGCTGCGACGGTGGTCGGGGCGGAAGAAGAGCGAGAGTAAACGTAGAAGGTGACCAAAACCATCAGCTCAAAACTCCATTAGAGCTCCGGCCGGAGGCCGGCGGTGGAAGCCGAAGTTGAGCAACAGAGAAAAGCTTTTTGTTTTAATTGCAAGGCTGGAGGTTTTAATCATAACCATTGATTATGTCTAAAATTTGTCTTTAATTTTGATGTGAGTGGGTATTCAATATTCTCATGGCTAAGATTTGCAAAATCTAGATCCCAACTCATAGAAATAATGTATTACATGCACATTAATTGTGTCCGTATTGGATGACAAATATAATGCCTGTGGGAGACAAACTAGAAGTTGACGACAAAATTTTACAAACTATAATGTTACATACACAATAAAAACATTTACAGTCTACAAGTTGATGAACGTAACAGATTTTTGTTTCTAACAGAATGTTGTGGCCTGGCACCATCTGCACGACTTTGACGCTTCTTCCTATATCTCCATGCAACTTGAATGCACCTTGCTGCATGACCTCTCCAATAAGGAGATGCATACCTGCATATATATTATATAAGACGACACATTTTAAGTAAATGAGATTATCATTAAGGAAACATTAAGTTAGATGAAACAATTAAGAAGAGTTCTGACACTTTTAATTTGAATTGTTAAACCTTAATATCTAATACGGAGTATATTTCATAAGATGGAGCTCATCCAAGAATATATATAATACCTTATGGCACCTTGAACCCGCGGGCTCCTCAAAAATCTTGCAAACCGAGAAGTGACTTCTTCAATATCTGCTGCCCGCAATATAAATGCTTCGACGTTGGTTAGGCACTCGACACCCCGATTACTAAGCAGCCTGCTTCCTGGAATTCTGATCTTTTTTCCATCTGATGGATGAAACACAGAATGAAACAATTCAGTGTTACACAGTCTACATGCTTGTCATGTCTGTCATTATATATATTCTACCAAATTAACAGGCCTATGCCCAACAAATCCGGCAAATTATTGTGTGGACTATGAATATAATGTACATTTTTATTATACTAAAAGTACATTATTTTTGTACTACAACTACTTTATCAACTTACTGAAGCACAACGAGTCAACAATTGACTCCAATGAGGCTCGAACCCACTTCCATCATCCATGTGAGAGTGTTAATCGGGACACCGGATGCCACTTGACCACAAGGTCTTTGGCCAACAAATAGTTCCTTAATTGATAGAATATAAGTTGTTGAAAGGATTTAAGTACCTTTATTTACGGAAGAATGCTCTAGGCACCATGTGAGGAGTTCTTTCCCACAAGCATCCCCTTCAGACAATATGGTCGCATTTCCATCCTCTCCGGTGCTTTCCATCTTTCCTCGGGTGATGAAAACCATCTTGTCGATGAGACCACCTTGGTACAAAACTCTGCTTCCTCTTATATACTTCTTTTGTCTTACTCTTTCACAAATGGCATCTAAGATTGGATCATCTAGCCATGCAAAAATGTGGACCTGCGGGCCGGGCATGCATATTAACACATACATACACGGTAAGGAATTGAAGACATATATATATATAGGGTCACACTTGTGTGAGACTGTCTCACGGATCCTTATTCGTGAGACGGGTCGGGTCAAAGCACCATGCAAATGTCATACTTATATGTGCAAATCTCACACTTATATGCTCAAATATAACACTAATAAAAAATACAATTTTTGTTACTTATAAGAGAAAAAGTAATACATTTTTCATAATAAGTAATGTTGACAAGTGTCTCTCACTTAAAAGGGCAAATATAATACTTTTGAGGAAAAATGTAATACTTTTAAATCGAAATGTAAAAGTATTGTATTTTTCCGTAAAAGAATATTATATTTACCTTAATAAGTAACAAAAATTTTATTCCTGATTAGTATTACATTTGAGCATATAAGTATGACATTTGTGCATATAAGTGTTACATTTGTATCTTGATCCGACCCGACCCGACCCGTCTCATGGTGAGACGGTCTCACACAAGTTTTTGCCATATATATATATATATATATATATATATATATATATATATATAAAGTTTGCATGATTGATTTCATATGATGAATTAAGTATTCTTCACAAGGAAAGCTATGACCCTCAAGAAGAGTTCGAGAATAATGACAATTAAGGAAGGCGTACTATTAACTCAATCAAAATCACCTTCTTGATATATTTAAACAGATGCCTTCGTATATCTCTTTGGATGTCTTCAGGTAGATCCTCTAACAGCCTTTCTTCATTGACCCCTCTCGTAACTGCCCAAGTATAGCGTTCAGCTTGTCGAACTCGCCTACAAGGAATTAAATAAAAACGGTGCTATATATATACATGCATTTTTAAATGAAGCTGGCCAATAATTAATTTAAGAAAACCGGCCTAAAAGGTACCTTCTTAAGTCATTCGACAAGCCCTGGTGGCTCATCCACTGCTCAACATCACGACGCCTCAGTGACATTTCCAACAGGGTGTAACTGTAACATAAAATATTTTCCAACAAACAAGGAAGCTAAGCACCAGTGTATGATTCTGTATTTTATTTGCTCTCATGATTTTTATTTTTATTTTGGGTTTTCTAAATCTATCTCTATATTTTGTTAAACCGCGCATAACAGAAGTAACAGATAGATGTACCTGCGATCAAGTGACTGTAGAAAGTTTTGCATGTTTCCAATGAGTAGAGCAAAAAGTAGAATACCCAATCCAATAATGCCCATAGTGAAAAGAACTTCCCACTCAAAATAACTTGGAACTTGATTCCCAGCAAGTGTACTTATTTGCTAACCACCAACAAATAGTAATAATAATATAAGATGGAAATTATTTGCAGCAGAAGTAAATTTTATAATGCAATTAAAGAAATGAAAAGTGAGATCGAGTGCCTATAAGTAAAATCCACAATGAAATGTGAAAACTATCTTGTTAGGCGGAGGCCGGTGAAGGGCGAAGTCTAGCACCCTGTCTCTCGAAATTGTGATGGTGGTTAGGAAATAAAGTTGCGCCTTCGCTGCTAGCTATAGCTTTTGGAGTAGTGGTAAATGTTTGATTTTAACATGTGGATATCAGAGCCAGGTCACGGAACTGCATAATTAAAACTGGCAAGTGCTGGGAGAGAGAATTGTTGGGCGGAGGCCAGTAAAGGGCCAAGTCCATCAATTGGTGGCCTCTCAAAAATGTGATGGCGGTATATAAAGAAATAAAGTTGCACCTTTGCTACTAGCTATAAATACCTGAAAGCCCCAAAACAACGAGTAAACGTATCTAGTAACAATACTATCCTTTGTGGTGAGATTGACTGCCTGGCCATATATTCCATAATAACCATCCTTGTAATCCTTGTTAAGGCAAGCGGTTGCATTTACATTTGTTGTCCAGTTATGCCATGAGAAATCTCGGGAGTAACTATGCCCACAGTCAATGAAGTCCCGGCAGTGTTCTATTTGCGAATCATGACACGCATCACGAAGACATTGGTTCACCCTCTGGAGCAGGAAAAAGAAAAATAAGTGCACATCGAGCTTATTAAGTCATATACGCCACCAAAATCTACAAATATATATCTCCAATTCTCCATTAGTTTGTTCTTACCTGTAAGCCAAAAAGGTACCAACATGACCCAACGACATGGCCAGCCAACACAAAAGTTAAAAAATTTTTCACAAAGTTAGCCCATGCTGACTCGAATATGAAGCCACTTGAAGACCGCCCCGTGATCAAAGGCAGAAACCGAAACAATCTAGGCACATATTGAACCAAAATTGCTGCTGCAAAATTTGCACCAGATCTCATTGATCTAGGTAAAATCAACAATATAATGATCTGCAGATGTGAAATACGCGCACAAACTTAGTAGTTAACGGAAATCCATGCTATGCTTAGCTTTACCATGAAATAAGTTAAAGACGCAAGGTCGGTCGAAAGGATACTAATTGCGTATATTTAATTTTAGTATAACTAAACTAAAATAAGATCGAAACTACAATCCTGTATTTATGGTGATCCATAATGCAATTACAACACGTTACTATTAGTATATAATAGAGTAATGTTATCTGCATATATAATGCATTTTGATACAAGTTCAAATGCACATAACTCATATTATGAAATATGAAGTACTGTCTGAATGGGATATTCGACAAGTTGGCTAAGGTAGTCCAAGGCCGGGAGCCCATCATATTTTATGATTTAAGAAAAGTAGAAAAAGAGAACATATGGCACACAAATAGAAGTTTATAAGTGGAAAGGAAGGGGGGGTTTTACCTGAGGAAATGGCAATATAATAAAGATATCAATAAAAAAATATCCTTTAAGGTAATGGAGAACGATACTCTTGGGGTGATCAACTAAATCACCTGCTCCGAAAACCCTGGATTCAGGATTAACATAAGCCAACCTGAACTGCAAATTAAAATTGATATTAGATAGGGTAATAATTAGCACAATAATCAAGCCAACTGATCGAAAGTATCCAATGTAATCTGAAGTACGTACTAATTATAATGAAGACCCGAATACCAGTCAAGTCCAAAATAAAGTGTTTCACATGCATAATTGGAAGAAGGATTTTTGAAATTTTACTTTTTAAAATTTTTGTGATAGCTAACTGGGATGGAAGAAGAAAATTGCTAACATAACATTTGAAAATAGTCACGTACCTGAAGAAGCATGTGTATTAAGTATATGAAATCAGTCAAGCTCCTTAAAATCACAACTGTGGTCGTCAGGGGCCAGTTTAGTACTATGCATTTGTTATCCTAGAACCAAAAGGAGAAATTAAAGGCAATTCTAAATGCAATAGGCATGTGATTAAATCAGTTGAAGTCTAAGAGATATCTAAGACAAGCACAATTAAGTCGGTACCTTATTCACAGTCAGCAAAAANTCGGTACCTTATTCACAGTCAGCAAAAACAAGAACAAGGGATCTATGAAAACTGCAAATAAGCATGAGATGGCAAAGAATTTGTTCCACCGTTGCACCACCTTAGTATGTGGATTCATGACACCTGGAATTTGTGAAGACAAAAAAGAACAAATTTTCTTCGTCCAACCTTTTGCGTCTCCATATATCATATTATGGAACTGCACAGTCACATTAGATTCAACATTAGAGCACTTTAGGTAGCATAGGCCAGGCAAACTCTCCGGCCAGCTGAAGAGTGGATAAAAATGACCATTTACATAAAGCAGAATACCTTGTGATCATATATCTCTGATGATTTTGACTTTTTGTTCTGCTCATTTAAGATGTCAATGGCTAGGTATGGATCGTTGCACATTCCCAGTTGCCCAGATCTTAAGAGATGTTCATTTTGCCCAGAATAGTCATCATTGGCCCAACCATTTGATTCCCTGCCAGCAACAGAAGGATATTTTTCCATTGTTGGTCCAGTTGACATACGTCCTAAAGTTACTTGAGACGGTCTAAGGTTGCTCTCAGGCTTGTGGCTAACATACAAGGGCCCACTCATCTGTACTAAAGGAGTCCGCCTTTCATTCCTCAGGGGACCAGTAAATCCAAGAAGAGCATTTTCAGTATAATATGACTCCATGGAGTTCGCTGGAATAGGCAGCGATGCACTCCTTGCCCTAGAGGAAAACCTCCGATGATATCTATTGTCATCACTTTCATCAGTTTGTGAATCTGTGGCTGATAATATTGGTACTACATCTTTCTCAGAAGCAGCCATTTCTAAATAGTTGAGCTGTAAAATGTTTTAAAATATTGGGGTTAAAAGAAAAAAGACTTTAGAATTTGCAGAAAGGAAAGTGTTGAGATTAAGCCCTTATCATTAAGCCAAAAGCTATAGCTAATAGCGAAGGCCCAACAATCCCCTAGCCACAATCTTGATTTTATGTCAAATTAACACAAAAAAATTTGCATCTTTTAAACAAAAATAGTTTACCATAATTAGTAGAAGTCAACTACCAATTTACCCTGGTCTTACAATAATTTCAATTTTCAATCATTAAACCCCTCATAAAAAAGCATCAATTTCTCCCTCACAGACTGACTCTCTGCAGCATTCAATCGAGCATGATTCTGACTTGATGATAGCCAGAAGAGACAACAAAAATTTCAAATTCCAATCTTAACCTCAACAGGTATAGAAACCTTATAAGAAACCCGTAGGGTAGTTCATATACAGTGTACTGAAGAAATGATCAAAATCTCTCAACTACAATAACAAACAGAAGAAAAATACTAAAAGAAAACATTAACTTACTTGAGCACTCATCATAATTCCAAAGATACACAAAATTGAAGTGTAAAGTTGTAAACTTTATCTTTTTTTTCAGAAAAAAACAAAGTGTAGAGTAGAGTGTGAGGTAAAAGAACCTATTTTGCAGTAGAGGTATGAGCGGAAGTCGGCTTCAGCATTCGGACGAATTGAAAAGGTGAGAGAAAACAATGGTAATAGAGCGAGCAGTAGAGCAGTGGTTGAGAATCTTAAAGGCTGAGTAAGAACTGAAAGCCTTAAGAAGAAGACTTGACCATAACTCAATGAGAAAGCGAATGTACAGAGAAACTTAACCGCAAATACCAAGAAAGGGCTAGCGAAGACTTTGAGGGGAAAGATGAGCAGAGCAGAGCTCACCCTCATCATAACCCCGAATGGGCACAATAATGACAGTGGATCCCACAAATATCTAAAGCTGTTCACAATGTTCCAATTACGAATAAGATTACGGAACACTTCTATTTAATATTTCTATTCTTTTCCATAATTAATAATTTATTATTGTGAAGTTCACATGTGCTTTTTCCAAAGTTAAATCTTATTTTTTCGGGAAAAGTATCAAATTGGCCCCCTAAGTGGAGTGGATAGTGCAATTAGGTCCCCTAACTGAAAAAAGCTCCATTCAAGCCCCCTAAACCGGCAAAAAAGTGCAATTGAGTCCTAAATGACTTGTTTATCAGGTTACTAGTCCTTGGACTGAAATTAAGTGCAAAACTTTTTTAATTTGTATCACATTTGGTCATAATGTCAAATTAATTTGTATTCTATAAATAATTTTAATAATTTAAAATTTTTTTTAAACAAAAAAAACCAAAAAAAAAAAAAACAAAAGTGGGACTGCCGACTTTTTTTTTCTTTTTTTTTTCAAAAACATTATTTAAATAATTATTTTTATATTATTAAAAAAGTTTTGTAAAATTATTTTAAATAATTTAAAAATAATTATTTTAAATAATTTAAAAAAACAAAAAATAGAAAATTACATTTTTGTCTCTAAAGGAGAAGTGAGCACAAAAGAACGAAAAATGCAATGCCAACATATTCGTCCGTGAGTTATACTAAAATTGTAAATTTCGTCCCTAATGTTTTATTAATAAAGGCACAAAAAGTGCAACATCAATTATAACTTAAGAACGAAAAATGCGTATGGCCAACACTTGGGGACGAATTCTACAAATTAATTTGACAGTAGGACCAAATTATTAAACGGCCGGTGGCTGTTTTTTAATTTTTTATTTATAATAAGTAATATTTTTAATAAAAATATTTTTTTTGAACTGAAATAAATAAAAAATATTTGTTTTGAAAAATAAAATTAAAAAAAAAATGAAAAGTGTCAAATTAGCCCCTAAACTGGGTGGATAGTGCAATTTGGCCCCCTAACTGAATTTGACCTGATAAACAAGTCATTTAGGACTCAATTGCACTTTTTTACCGGTTTAAGGGGCTTGAATGGAGCTTTTTTCAGTTAGGGGGCCTAATTGCACTATCCATCCGACTTAGGGGGCCAATTTGACACTTTTCTCTATTTTTTCTATACCGTATGCTATTTATATATTTAATTCGCACACAGAATAAGAAATAAATAGAAGGGAAATAATTTTCTCCAAAAGTATAATGGAAAACGATGTGTGATTAGAATAATTTTCTCCAAGTGTTCTTTTATAAAGGTTTTGTTTATTGCAAGTGTTCTTTTATAAAGGTTTTGTTTATTGCTTGTCCCGTTAAGGCAGCCCCATCCGAAAATTATACCGTGGACCATGATCCAGTTTCTTTTAGTAAAAAGAAACGGCATCTGTCCGCGTCGTTCTAAATAAAGTAACGCTATTTGTGTAACATATTCAGTTTTATTTTATATACACTTAAATATGTGAAACTATTATTCAGTTTCATTTTATATATATTATAGTTTCATTACAACATAATTACAGTATTATTTCGATATAACTACAGTTTCATTGGACAATATGCACTTAAATATGTGAAACTGTTATTCAGTTTCATTTTATATACACAGCAGTTTCATTTCAATACAACTACAGTTTCATTTCGATATAACTACAGTTTTATTCAACATTATACAGTCAAGTATGTGAAACTATTATTCAGTTTCATTACAACACAACTACAGTATCATTTCGATACAACTACAGTTTTGTTGGACAATATACACTCAAATATGTGAAACTTTTATTCAGTTTCATTTTATATATACTGCAATTTCATTTCAACACAACTAATGTTGTTGCAAATGCACCTGCGAACTGGAATGCGAATGGGAACATAAATGGAAACGCCAACGAAAATGTGGTCATGATCGCTCAGGAAGTCGACCACGCTTCAGTGGGGGACCTACGAGAGTAATTAAGTCGTCCACCACCCAATCTACGACAGCAGCTCAGTCGCCGAAACTCGGCTGAGCAGTCGGTGGCTGGAAACGAGCAGCCAGTCATTCCTCCATCAGTAGTGCCGGTTGTAGCGCCAAACCCTCCGGCAGCTCCCGTGCAAGGTATCACTGAGGTAATTGCCCAAGTAATCGTGGCTTGTGGGAGAGCAGGACAAGGCGTCTTGTCCTTACCACCCGAGCAGCAAGTGCCACCCCTAATCGCCCCCAATTGAGCAGAGTAGGCATGTGCCCTCTCAGGATATTAATCGCTCGGATCATTCAGACGGTCACACTATTAGCCGAAGTCAGACTCGGCGGCCAGTTCAATCACGCCAAGGTCTTGCAGCTCTCGCTCGGTCAATCATGGATCGACTAAGTGGTTGAGCCAAATGTCACTCGCCCAACTAACCAATTGGAAGGAGGAGGGGGGGGGGCTAGAGAGCACTCTGAAGTGGGACTCAGGCAGGACGATTTGTGTAGGCACCTGGTTAACTAGCATGGCCGGGAGGCCGAGGCCCACGATGTGGAGAATAGTGGTGAAACGGCGGCTAGGAGAGCGCGCGCCCAACCTGGTGAGCCTGGCGTTGCGGATCTAGCAAAAGAAGTTAGGGACTTGAAACACAAGATGGAAGAGAAAGAGAGGCGGATCACCAAGCTCCTCCTGATCGCTTCTCCGTTCATGATGGAAGTAAGATACTATAAGGCGCCCTCAGATTTCAAGTTACTCGAGCACCCTACATATGCCAACTCTAGAGATCTGCGTGATCATGTGATTAGCTACCAGGCTAAGATGCAGGTGGTTGGGCACGGCTGACAAATTAATTTTATAAAGTCCCTTCTTTTCATCCTTATATTACCAGACTGCCTGAAGGAGTAATATTGCCTGGAAAGGTATGTGACTTTTATCCTCTGTTTTACTCCTCTCTATTCTAATTCGGGTCTTTATAAATCTAAATCTCATTGCATAACTTGTAAGCTATATATATTTTTGTATATCAGGCTATCAAAAAGCATGACATCAAGCCACCTCCAATGCTGTGGCATGAGAAGACTGCCATTACCACAGGGAGAGTCACCGTAAGGTGAGAAATTCTATTATGTTTGCAACGAGTTATGAATAGTTCTATAAAGGAATCATGCTTTTGAGCTCTAATATCTTTTACTTGACAAACCATTCTAGGCCTATGCCTCCCAAGTCTATATCAGGATCTTGTTTGGCGAGGTTAGCTCATCGGCTTGTTTCGGACAATCTTATTGTGCAGCGACAAGGAGATGGGGTTAACATGGCATTGCAAGCACCTTTGTCAAACCAGACATGTCCTGTCGATGAAAACCTTGATGAATGCAGGAAGAGGAAGCGTAGGGCTGAAAAAAGAAAGGCTCAGCACGAACGCAAGAGACAGAAACTTAAACAACAGGAGGATGCCATTGTTGACCCTTCACAAAAGAGTTCCATTGGACCGGCAGTGTCTGCTTGCAATAACGCTCCCGAGCAATGTGTGTCGGCAAAGAATGTTGCAGCAGCCATAATTAGGCAAATATCAACAATTGACAAAGAATTAGGCAAGTCAAAAAGGGTTAGGCATGGAGTTAGGCACCTACCAAAATATTTATTATTTGGTCCCTAAACTTTGGACTAACTACAAAATGACCCCAATTTCTCAACTATAAATAGGGAGGTCATTTTGCCATTCTAGTCATCCCAAATCATTCTATTCTTCCCTCATATACTAGAGATATTAGAGAGTTTGTTAAGTGTATTTCTCCTTCCTAGCAAGAGAGAATTATCCTTGTTTTCTCCTTGTTAGTTAGAGAGTGGTTGTAACTCCTATTTTCTCATAGTGAAATTCTTCTACCCTTGCCCGTGGTTTTTACCCTAATTTGTTTAGGGGTTTTCCACGTAAAATCTGTGCCTCATTTATTTTTCTTTCTCAAATTATTGTTGCAATCTGATCTATCCCACTTCCGCGGGCGCAACAATTGGTATCAGAGCCTTTAGATATATTGTTCAGAATTTGTTTCAAGAACAATATGGAAGCGAAATTTGAGATTGAAAAATTCAATGGGAAAAATTTCTCATTGTGGAAATTGAAGGTGAAGGCTATCCTGAGGAAAGACAACTGTCTAGCGGCTATCAGTGAAAGGCCGGTGGATTTTACTGATGACAAAAAATGGAGCGAGATGAACGAGGATGCTATGGCGGATCTATACCTATCAATAGCAGATGGAGTATTGTCAAGCATCGACGAGAAGAAGACGGCCAAGGAGATTTGGGATCACCTCAACCAGTTGTACGAGGCCAAGTCACTGCACAACAAAATTTTCCTTAAGAGGAAATTATATACTCTTCGTATGTCAGAATCTACTTCAGTGACGGAACACTTAAATACGCTGAATACTCTATTTTCCCAGCTTACATCTCTAAGCTGTAAAATAGAGCCACAGGAGCGTGCGGAATTTCTACTTCAGAGTCTACCTGATTCGTATGATCAACTCATCATCAACTTAACAAACAACATCCTTACAGACTATCTAGTCTTCGATGATGTTGCAGTTGCGGTTCTTGAAGAAGAAAGTCGGCGCAAGAACAAGGAGGACAGACAAGTTAATCTGCAACAGGCAGAGGCGTTAACGGTGATGAGAGGAAGGTCAACAGAACATGGCCAAAGCAGTGGTCGTGGTAGATCAAAATCAAGTAAGAAGAATTTAAAGTGTTACAACTGTGGAAAGAAGGGTCACCTGAAGAAAGATTGTTGGAATTTAGCTCAAAATTCCAATCCTCAAGGAAATGTTGTAAGTACCTCAGATGATGGAAGTGCTCTCTGTTGTGAAGCATCAATAGCCAGGGAAGGCAGAAAAAGGTTCGCGGATATATGGCTCATAGACTCGGGAGCCACATATCACATGACCTCAAGGAAAGGATGGTTCCATCATTATGAACCAATCTCAGGAGGATCTGTGTACAGCTGCGACGATCATGCCTTGGAGATTATCGGCATTGGAACCATCAAGCTGAAGATGTACGATGGAACAGTCCAAACTGTTCAGGATGTGCGGCACGTGAAGGGCTTGAAGAAAAATCTATTATCCTATGGAATATTGGATAATAGTGCAACCAAGATTGAAACACAGAAAGGAGTCATGAAGATTTTCCAAGGAGCGCTTGTGGTGATGAAAGGGGAGAAGATAGCTGCAAATCTATACATGCTGAAGGGAGAGACTTTGCAAGAAGCAGAGGCATCGGTTGCCGCATGTAGTCTAGACTTTACGCTGCTATGGCATCAGAAACTTGGGCACATGTCAGAACAAGGAATGAAGATTCTTGTGGAGCAAAAGCTACTTCCGGGGTTAACAAAGGTATCACTTCCTTTGTGTGAGCATTGTATAACAAGTAAGCAACATCGTCTTAAATTCAGCACATCAAATTCTAGAGGCAAGGCTGTTCTAGAATTGGTTCACTCTGATGTGTGGCAAGCACCGGTTCCATCCCTAGGAGGGGCAAGTATTTTGTCTCATTCATCGACGATTACTCTTGGAGATGCTGGGTGTACCCTATCAAGAGAAAGTCAGATGTGTTTGCGACTTTCAAAGCCTTCAAAGCACGGGTGGAACTTGATTCCGGGAAGAAGATCAAGTGTTTCAGGACAGATAATGGAGGGGAATATACAAGTGAGGAATTTGATGACTTCTGCAAGAAGGAAGGCATCAAAAGGCAGTTCACGGTGGCATACACTCCTCAACAAAATGGAGTGGCAGAGCGGATGAACAGAACCTTGCTGGAAAGGACAAGAGCAATGTTGAGGGCTGCGGGCTTAGAAAAATCATTCTGGGCAGAAGCAGTCAATACCGCCTGTTATTTGGTGAATCGAGCTCCATCAACTGCAATCGAGCTGAAGACACCAATGGAGATGTGGACTGGTAAGCCTGTTGATTATTCAAACCTCCATATATTTGGAAACATTGTGTATGCAATGTACAATGCCCAGGAAATTACAAAGTTGGATCCGAAGTCCAGGATGTTAGGAACATCATGTAATAGGTTTTGATGATACCAACTGTTAAGTAGAAATCCCCAAGTCTCGATACATAGGCAAAACACTGTAAGTTCGACAAGTAAACCAAGAGCGAAAATACAACCGGGTAACTTTGAGCTCAACTCGGAAAATATTTAAGCTCAAGGTAAATTTGTTTGAACATCTTAGAAGTCTCGTGTTGTAATCCTATAGACAAATCAGAAGAAGGCACGGGACAACTCTGGAGGAATAAGGGTCTGCGAGACATCAACTAAGTCTCGAGACATAAGCAGAGTTCGAGAGATAGGATCTCTCGTTACAGCAATCCAGTTCGGGACATAAGCAGAGTTCGAGAGGTAGACCTCTCGATGCTTGGATTCGAGACATCAAACAATCGAGACATCAACCTTGGTCTCGATAAACTGACACTTCTCCAGTAATGCTGAATGACGGTCAGGAAGCATACTTAAAGTTTGGAGAAGAAGAATATCATGGAGATAGAATAATGAAGAGGTGCCGAACGTGAGTTTTCAAAATGGACGGAAATGGATGACACATCAGATTTCCACCACAAACGGTCAAAAGGTACACCAATGCTGAAGTGGTCTGATTCCCCACAAACAAGGAATGATGGGAATATAAAAAGAGTAACTTTTACCAAAAGACGAAAGTGGAGCATGGACTCAAGAAAGTGAAATATAGAATATTCACTACCAGACAAAAGGTTCAAGTTACAAGACCACCACTCCATGAAAAATGCTGAAAATACGCAAGACCCATGATCGGCATGGGAGACAGATTTCAAACGGAATAATTTTCCCTCCAACGGAATTATTCCTCAAACTCTCATATATAAGGACGTGAAGACACAGTGAAAAAAGGGGTTGGTTCATTCGAAATTCTAAAGAGGTGTCTGATTCAAACGTTCAAGTGCAAGCATTCAATTTGGAATATCATCCAGATATTCAATACAGCGAGAAAAACACATCTTAGTGTTTGAGAGAGTTACATAGCTTAAACTGCCACATATCTAGAAGGTGACCGAAGCTGCTCTACATCGAAATTGATTCAACGATAGCTTTTGGTCAGATTGGAGTTTGTTACACTCAACTGTGACAACCAAAGGTCCTTGCTTTGGATTAAGCAAGAAGAGGCGGAGTAACCTGGCAGCTGTCTAGTGAAGATCCTGAGGCTTGAGGCGGGCTTGGTGATCAAAGCTCAAGTGCTCGAGAGGTGGAGTAACTGGAAGCGGGGAGAAAAACCTGAGGACAGGCGGAGTAACCTGGGAGCTGTCTTGTGAAGATCCTGAGGCTTGAGGCGGGCTTGGTGATCAAAGCTCAAGTGCTCGATAGGTGGAGTAACAAGAAGCGGGGCGAAAAACCTGAGGCTTGAGGCGGGCTTCGTGATCAAAGCTCAAGCGCTCGATATTGTACTAAAAAGGGAAGTTTTTAGTGCAATCCTTCCAGGGAGTTTCTGGAAGAAGAGTGGACGTAGGCGGGTTGGCCGAACCACTTAAAAATCTCTCTTGCATTTACTTACTGCTTTTATCTCTCGCTAACCTCTCGCTTGCACTGCATATAAACACACCTCTCGAACTAACTCAAACTCGTGCTAACTAAAAGGGGATAACATTTCCGCTGCGCATAAAACTTTGTCTTCTCCTCGTGAGGTATCGAACCTAAACATCCTAAGTTCAATACACACGAGAGGTTGAAAAGATTTGCAAAATCTTATACAAGTCTATTCACCCCCCCTCTAGACTTGTACCCCATCCCCTTGGGACCAACACAGGAAATGTAGATTCTTGGGGTATGCTGATGGAGTAAAGGGGTATCGCTTGTGGGATCCCACTGCCCACAAAGTTGTCATCAACAGGGATGTTATCTTTGTAGAGGACAGGCTACAAAGAGGAGAAGTTGATGATAGCACGGAAAAAGAAAAGCCAGAAACTACTCAGATACAGGTAGAGGAGGAATTTGAACAAGATTCTTCTGAAGCAGAACCGGCGCACGAGGAACCAGAACCAGAACGTGTTGGTCCCAAGGGGATGGGGTACAAGTCTAGAGGGGGGGGTGAATAGACTTGTATAAGATTTTGCAAATCTTTTCAACCTCTCGTGTGTATTGAACTTAGGATGTTTAGGTTCGATACCTCACGAGGAGAAGACAAAGTTTTATGCGCAGCGAAAATGTTATCCCCTTTTTGTTAGCACGAGTTTGAGTTAGTTCGAGAGGTGTGTTTATGTGCAGTGCAATCGAGAGGTTAGCGAGAGATAAATACAGAAGGTAAATGTGAGAGAGATTTTTAAGTGGTTCGGCCAACCCGCCTACGTCCACTTTTCTTCCAGAAACTCCCTGGAAGGATTGCACTAAAACTTCCCTTTTTAGTACAATATCGAGCGCTTGAGCTTTGATCACGAAGCCCGCCTCAAGCCTCAGGATTTTCACAAGACAGCTCCCAGGTTACTCCGCCTCTCCAAGGTCTTTCTCCCCACTTCCAGTTACTCCACCTCTCGAGCACTTGACCTTTGATCACCAAGCCCGCGTCAAGCCTCAGGTTTCTTTCACTCGGACAGCTGCCAGGTTACTCCACCTCTCTTGCTTAATCCAAAGCAAGGTGTTTTTGGTTGTCACAGTTGAATGTAACAAACTCCAATCTGACCAAAAGCTATCGTTGAATCAACTTCGATGTAGAGCAGCTTCGGTCACCTTCTAGATGTATAGCAGTTTAAGCTTTGTAACTCTCTCAAACACTAAGATGTGTTTTCTCGCTGTTTTGAATATCAGGATGATATTCCAAGTTAAGCACTTGCACTTGAACGTTTGAATCAGACACCTCTTTCGAATAAACCAGCTTCTTTGAACTCTTGAACTCTTCTGTGTCTTCACGTCCTTATATATGAGAGTAGAGGAATAATTCCGTTGGAGGGAAAACTATTCCGTTTGAAATTTGTCTCCCATGCCGATCATGGGTCTTGCATATTTTCAGCATATTTCATGGAGTGGTGATCTTGTAACTTGAACCTCTT
>NC_044917.1:11597719-11655048 GCF_003576645.1 Ipomoea triloba | reverse complement strand
TTCTGTGTCTTTACGTCCTTATATATGAGAGTAGAAGAATAGTTCCGTTGGAGGGAAAACTATTCCGTTTGAAATTGGTCTCCCACGCCGAACATGGGTCTTTGCACAATTTCAGCATTTTTCATGGAGTAGTGGTCTTGTAACTTGAGCCTTTTGTTTTGTAGTGAATATTCCATATTCCACTTTCTTGAGTTCATGCTTCACTTGCTTCTTTTGGATAAAGTTACTCTTTTTATGTTCCCATCATTCCTTGTTTGGGGAATCTGACCACTTCAGGATTGGTGCACTTCTTGACCGTTTGTGGTGGAGGTCTGACGTGTCATCCACTTCCGTCCATTTTGAAACCTCCCGCTCAGCACCTCTTCAATATTTTATCTCCATGATATTCTTCTTCTCCAAACTTAGAGTATTTTATCTGCACATGTTGACTAACATTCAGCCTCTTGGAGAAGTGCCGGTTTATCGAGACCATAAAAGATGTCTCGACCACTTGATGTTTCAATCCCATGTATCGAGAGGTCTATCTCTCGAATATTCTTTACGTCTCGAACTCGATAGGTATATCGAGAGGTCCTTACCTCTCGAACTTGGCTTGTGTCTCGAGACTTAGTTGATGTCTCGTAGACCCTTATTCCTCCAGAGTTGTCTCGTGCCTGCTTCTGATCTATCTGTTTGCTTACAACACGAAAACTTCTAAGTTGTTCAAACAAGTTTACCTTAAGCTTAAATATTTTCCGAGTTGAGCTCAAAGTTACCCGGTTGTATTTTCGCTCTTAGTTTACTTGTCGAACTTACAGCGTTTTGCCTATGTATCGAGACTTGGGGATTTCTACTTAACAGTTGGTATCATCAAAACCTATTACATGATGTTCCTAACAGAACGCTCTGGAGCTCCAACAACTCGTCAATCAGACCGTGAAAGAAGACGTCCCACTTGGCACTCAGATTATGTTATGGAAAGGAATGTTGCATACTGCCTTCTAACAGAGGATGGTGAGCCATCAACCTTTCAGGAGGCGATAAACAGCTTAGATGTTTCTCAATGGACGGCAGCAATGCAGGAAGAAATAGAAGCTCTCCATAAAAATAATACATGGGAACTTGTGCCACTACCACAAGGAAGGAAGCCAATTGGTAACAAATGGGTCTTCAAAATCAAAAGGAATGGTGACGATCAAGTGGAGCGGTATCGTGCAAGACTGGTGGTGAAGGGATATGCTCAGAAAGAAGGTATTGATTTCAATGAAATATTTTCACCTGTGGTTCGACTAACAACAGTTCGTGTAGTTTTGGCGATGTGTGCTACATTCAACTTACATCTAGAGCAGCTAGATGTGAAAACGGCTTTTCTTCATGGAGATCTTGAAGAAGAGATATATATGCTCTAGCCTGAAGGATTTGAAGACAAAGAGAATCAGAACTTGGTTTGCAGGTTGAACAAATCTCTATACGGTTTAAAGCAGGCGCCAAGGTGTTGGTATAAGAGATTTGATTCCTTCATCATGTGCCTTGGATACAACAGACTGAATGCAGACCCTTGTGCATATTTCAAGAGGTTTGGAAAAGATAACTTTGTTATATTGCTGTTGTATGTAGATGACATGTTGGTCGCAGGCCCCAACAAAGATCACATTGATGAATTGAAGGCACAACTGGCTAGGGAATTCGAAATGAAGGACTTGGGACCAGCAAACAAGATTCTAGGGATGCAAATTCACCGAGACAGAGGTAATAGGAAGATTTGGCTTTCTCAAAAGAATTATTTAAAGAAAATCTTGTCACGTTTCAACATGTAAGATTGTAAGCCAATTTCTACCCCTCTTCCTATTAATCTCAAAGTATCCTCAAGTATGAGTCCTAGCAATGAAGAAGGGAGGATGGAGATGTCTCGAGTACCGTATGCATCAGCGGTGGGGAGTCTAATGTTCGCTATGATATGTACAAGACCAGACATTGCGCAAGCAGTGGGAGTAGTTAGTCGGTACATGGCGAATCCAGGCAGAGAGCATTGGAACTGTGTGAAGAGGGTCCTAAGATACATTAAGGGGACCTCAGATGTTGCATTATGTTATGGAGGATCAGACTTTCTTATCAACGGGTATGTGGATTCTGACTATGCAGGGGATTTGGATAAAAGTAAATCTACGACAGGATATGTGTTCAAAGTTGCTGGTGGAGCTGTAAGCTGGGTTTCAAAACTGCAAGCAGTTGTGGCTACGTCAACAACAGAAGCAGAATATGTAGCAGCTACACAAGCCAGTAAAGAAGCAATTTGGTTGAAAATGCTATTGGAGGAGCTCGGGCACAAACAAGAGTTTGTCTCTTTGTTTTGTGACAGTCAGAGTTCCTTGCATCTAGCAAGGAATCCTGCATTTCATTCAAGGACGAAACACATACGAGTGCAGTACCATTTCATCCGAGAGAAGGTGGAAGAAGGGACAGTAGATTTGCAGAAAATCCATACCACGAACAACGTAGCAGATTTCCTGTGGCCTGATAGAGACGTAAGCGACATGGAAAGTGCAAGGTAGAAAGAATGGTGTGAAGATATGATTGTTACAATCTAATCTTCAAGTGGGAGATTGTCGGCAAAGAATGTTGCAGCAGCCATAATTAGGCAAATATCAACAATTGACAAAGAATTAGGCAAGTCAAAAAGGGTTAGGCATGGAGTTAGGCACTTACCAAAATATTTATTATTTGGTCCCTAAACTTTGGACTAACTACAAAATGACCCAATTTCTCAACTATAAATAGGGAGGTCATTTTGCCATTCTAGTCATCCCAAATCATTCTATTCTTCCCTCATATACTAGAGATATTAGAGAGTTTGTTAAGTGTATTTCTCCTTCCTAGCAAGAGAGAATTATCCTTGTTTTCTCCTGGTTAGTTAGAGAGTAGTTGTAACTCCTATTTTCTTATAGTGAAATTTTCTACCCTTGCCCGTGGTTTTTACCCTAATTTGTTTAGGGGTTTTCCACGTAAAATCTGTGCCTCATTTATTTTTCTTTCTCAAATTATTGTTGCAATCTGATCTATCCCACTTCCGCGGGCGCAACAATGTGCAGCGATTTTAGGAAAAATCTCTGGGGATATATCAACCTGCGCGTAATCAGGAGTGCCTGGCATTACAAAAGACCAGAGCACTTGTTTGCAGGTATTCAAATTCTGGATGGTTCAATTACTTCTTGCTATTGTGCAGGAGACATCTATACAAATTTGAGTCCATTGATTTCCCAACCTACCTGAAGCTGCTGCATTTGAGGTGTTGTATGTTTTAGTATTGTGTAGCTGTAGCTGTTGGCCATTGCTTCAATTTTGTTCTGTTGACCCCTTGAGTCCTAACACCCATACCGGTACTGGAAACATAAAATTTTCTACTGAGTAGTAACATTCCTGAATGTACGAGTTTGATTTTGATATATATTGTTGGGTAATGTTAGAATCCAAGATTTGGTCAAAGTCATTCCCATGTGTGGTTAACAGTTTGCATCAACTCTCAACATTTTCTTTTTCTTGGGATAATATCCTCTCGGTTGTGTTTAATTTCAAATTTAAATACATGCTCTGTCATTCTCAAAATATATATATATATATATATATATATATATATATATATATATATATATGCTCTGTCTCAGTTTAAATTGATAGTGAAACTACATATTTATAATTTGTGTAGTATATATGTCTCAAAAAATTGCATTTCAGATTATCATGTGCTTCTTTAGACGTCTTGGCAAAAGAATTTTGTAGGAATGATACAAAAAACCTTTGTATCAGTTCATAGAGAAAGAAATGCAGATGTGTAAATGTGCAATGCTGCTATATGTATGACCAAAAAAAAAAACTTACAACAAAAAAACCTATCATCAATTCGGCATGCTTGCCAGGAGGGAGTCGACATCTGGAGTCATAACAGTCTGCTAATTTCCTCGACGTTGCAGCAGTTCTTCTCTTCTGTGTTCATTGCGACAACATCCTGAGAGAACACGCAATTTATACCGAGAGAAACCTGTACGTGTTCAAACATAAACATAGATTTTCTATGGTTCTTTCCATAATGTTTTTACCTTTCATAAAAGATTAAGAGTTTTGATGCAATGCAGGAAGGGTGCGAACTTACATCATAAAGCGTTTCATCTTGATAGCTCCACTCTTGTATACCACCATTTTACCAAGATAGCCTCCGGGCAAATCATCAAATTTACAGGCCCTAGCCCTCATCGCCCTCGGGTTGTTGCTGGCTGTCTCGCTGCCTTCTGCCTTCGCTGGTTGCTTGAACATATTGATAGTGTAAATTGAACCGGGGGTGATGATTATGCTACTAATACAAAGGTAGTGAACAAGTAAAACGACGCTTAGTAAATTAGTCGGTAGGACTGGTTGGTCGGTTAGTTTGCCCAATGGACGACTAGAATGACTAATAAGACTTTGTTGTATTATATATAGAGTAGAAGATGGTTATAGGTGGACTTGAGTTACAATGTAGTATTTAGTAGTGAATATGATAGTTGAAGGAGGACCCCTCTATTTATACTAATGAGGTTGGCTAAGTCATTTAATGCTCCAACTCCTCCAAGTACCAATTACTTGACATGGCGTGCTCCCGTTGGTCTAGTTCATCAGCCGCCCTCCAACTGTGTGTAGGTTGACTACCTTAGGCAACAGATCCATCATTCATGCACGTCGTCAGCCGCCCCTCCTGCAAGGGCTAGTAGGTCTTCTTTAATTTACTTGTAGTCCATGCTAGACTCTCCAATCCTCTAAGCCGAGCACGAATTGAAATTGGCCGACCAGGCGAAGTACTTGACCAGATGGTCTCGGGGCAGGTGATTCCACAAGCAATCCCAGAGCCTATTTATTACCCATCAAATATAGAAACTCATATTTTATCTATTTGGACGGAAGTTTAAACTTTTACATGAATTTAAGGTTTTGACTTTTAATCATAACCATTTGATCGTTTATTTTTTATGGCTAAAATGTGTCTTTAATTTATATGTGAGAGGGTATTCAGTATTCTCATGGCTAAGATTTGCAAAATCTAGATCCCAACTCATAGAAATAATGTATTACATGCACACTAATTCGGTCTATATTGGATGACAAATATAATGCCTGTGGGAGAACACAAACTAGAAGCTGACGACAAAATTTTACAAACTATAATGTTACATACACAACAAAAACATTTACAGTCTACAAGTTGATGAACAGATTTTCGTCTCTAAGAAGAGAATGTTGTGGGCTGGCGCCATCTGCACGACTTTGACGCTTCTTCCTATATCTCCATGCAACTTGAATGCACCTTGCTGCACGACCTCTCCAATAAGGAGATGCATACCTGCATATATATTATATAAGACAACACATTTTAAGTAAATGGGATTATCATTAATAAGGAAACCTTAATATCTAATATATTTTAAAAGATGGAGCTCATCCAAGAATAGATATATAATACCTTATGGCACCTTGAACCCGCGGGCTCCTCAAAAATCTTGCAAACAGAGAAGTGACTTCTTCAATATCTGCTGCCCGCAATATAAATGCTTCGACGTTGGTTAGGCACTCGACACCCCGATTACTAAGCAGCCTGTGTCCTGGAATTCTGATCTTTCTTCTATCTGGTGTATGAAACACAAATTTAAGAATGAAACAATTCAGTGTTACACAGTTTACATTCTTGTCTTGTCATGTCTGTCATTGTTGTATATATTCTACCTAATTAAGTAGTGTTCTGTTGGAATAATGTTTAGGTTGTCCCTAAATCGAGTTAAGTAGTTAGGTTGCCTAAAATCAAGTTTAGGAAATTCAATTATGAAGTTGAAGTTCAAGTAGCAGTGTTAAGATTAAGCGCTTAACACTACACCAAAAGTTCGAAGGAAGGCACAACTTTATTTCCTTATTTACTGCCACCACATTTTCGAGAGGCAGGGTGCTAGACTTGGCCCTTCATAGGCCTCTGCCCAACAATCCTTTAGCCACCAATTGCTGGATTTGCCATTCACCGGCCTCTGCCCGACAAGTAGTTCCTTAATTGATAGAATATAAGTTGTTGAACAGATTTATGTACCTTTATTTACAGAAGAATGCTCTAGGCACCATGAGAGTAGTTCTTCCCCACAAGCATCCCCTTCAGACAATATGGTCGCATTTCCATCCTCTCCGGTGCTTTCCATGTTTCCCCGGATGATGAAAACCATCTTGTCGATGAGACCACCTTGGTACAAAACTCTGCTTCCTTTTATATATGTCTTTTGTCTTAATCTTTCACAAATGGCATCTAAGATTGGCTCATCTAGCATTGCAAAAATGTGGACCTGCCCCCGGGCATATATATCAACACATACATATAGTAAGGAATTGAAGCCATATATATATTACCGTTCAACAATAGATCATTACCGTTAGCACACACTTCAACTTAGCATCTTAAATCAATCTAAACTATTAAATTATTAAATGGATGCACAAGATCTGATCTCGCGATCTTACCTAAACAAGTGATCATGATCCTAACTCTATATATATATAAAGTTTGCATGATTGATTTCAAATGATGAATTAAGTATTCTTCACAAGGAAAGCAATGACCCTCAAGAAGAGATCGAGAATAATGACAATTAAGGAAAATGTACTATTAACTCGATCAAACTCACCTTCTTGACAAATCTAAACAGATGCCTTCTTATATCTCTTTGGATGTCTTCAGGTAGATTCTCTAACAGCCTTTCTTCATTGACCCCTCTTGTAGCTGCCCAAGTATAGCGTTCAGCTTGTCGAACTCGCCTACAAGGAATTGAACGAAAATGATGCTATATACATACATGCATTTTTAAATGAAGCAGGCCAATAATTAATTTAAGAAAACCAGCCTAAAAGGTACCTACCTTCTTAAATCATCTGACAAGCGCCGATGGCTCATCCACTGCTCAACATCACGACGCCTCAGTGACATTTCCAACTGCCTGTATTAGACAATGCAGGGTGCAACCGTAACATAATGCTTCTTTTGCTTGAAAACATTCTTGCATAATAAAATATTTTCCAAAAAACAAGGAAGCTAAGCACCAGTATATGATTCTGTATTTTATTTGCTCTCATGATTTAAAAAAAAAGATTAAAAAATTGGGTTTTCTAAATCTATCCCTATATTTTGTTAAGCAGCCCATAACAGAAGTAACAGATAGATTTACCTGCGACCAAGCGACTGTAGAAAGTTTTGCATGTTTCCAATGAGTAGAGCAAAAAGTAGAAGACCCAATCCAATAATGCCCATAGTGAAAAGAACTTCCCACTCAAAATAACTTGGAACTTGATTCCCAGCAAGTGTACTTATTTGCTAACCACCAACAAATAATAATAATAATAATATAAGATGGAAATAATTTGCAGCAAAATAAAAGTAAATTTATAATGCAATTAAAGAAATGAAAAGTGAGATTGAGTGCCTATAAGTAAAATCGACAATGAAATGTGAAAACTATCTTGTTAGGCGGAGGCCGGTAAGGGCCAAGTCCATCAATTAGTAGCTAGGGGATTGTTGGGCAAAGGCCGATGAAAGAGCCAAGTCTAGCACCCTGTCTCTCGAAATTGTGATGGCAGTCAGGAAATAAAGTTGCACCTTCGCTACTAGTTATAGCTTTTGGCGTAGTGGCAAGCGTTTGATTTTAACATTTGGTATCAGAGCCAGATCACGGAACTACGCAGTTAAAACTGGTGTAGGAGAGGGAATTGTTGGGCGGAGGCCAGTAAAGGACCAAGTCCATCAATTGGTGGCCTCTCAAAATTGTGATGGGCGGTCTATAAGAAAATAAAATTGCGCCTTTGCTACTAGCTGTAAATACCTGAAAGCCCCAAAACAACGAGTAAACGTATCTCGTAACAATACTATGCTTTGTGGTGAGATTGACTGCCTGGCCATATATTCCATAATAACCATCCTTGTAATCCTTGTCAAAGCAAGCAGTTGCATTTACATTTCTTGTCCAGTTAGACCATGATGAATAATTTGAGAATTCTCGGGCGGAGTAACTATGCCCACAGTCAATGAAGCGCCGGCAGTATTCTATATGCGAATCATGACACGCATCACGAAGACATTGGTTCACCCTCTGGAGCAGGAAAAAGAAAAATTAGTGCAGATTGAGTTTATTAAGTCATATACGCCACCAAAATCTACAAATATATATCTCCATTAGTTCGTTCTTACCTGTAAGCCAAAAAGGTACCAACATGACCCAACGACATGGCCAGCCAACACAAAAGTTAGAAGATTTATCACAAAGTTAGCCCATGCTGACTCGAAAATGAAGCCACTTGAAGACTGCCCCGCGATCAAAGGCAGAAACCGAAACAATCTAGGCACATATTGAACCAAAATTGCTGCTCGCAAAAGGTTTTTTGCAAAATTTGCACCAGACCTCATTGATCTAGGTAAAATCAACAATATAATGATCTGCAGATGTGAAATACGCACACAAACTTAGTAGTTAACAGAAATCCATGCTATGCTTAGCTTTACCATGAAATAAGTTAAAGACCCAAGGTCGATCAAAAGGATACTAATTGCGTATATTTAATTTTAGTATAACTAAACTAAAATAAGATCGAAACTACAATCCTGTATTTATCGTGATCCATAATGCAATTACAACATGTTACTAGTAGTATATAATAGAGTAATGTTATCTACATATATAATGCATTTTGATACAAGTTCAAATGCACATAACTCACATTATCAAGTACTGTCTGAATGGGAAATTCGACAAGATGGCTAAGGTAGTCGAAGGCCGGGACAAGAACTAGATCTATATATATATATATATATTCGGTAAAAACAAATAGCATATATCTAGAGCCCATCATATTTTATGATTTAAGAAAAGTAGAAAAAGAGAACATATGGCACACAAATAGAAGTTTATAAGTGGAATGGAACTGGGGGTTTACCTGAGGAAATGGCAATATAATAAAGAAATCAATAACAAAATATCCTTTAAGGTAATGGAGAGCGATTTTCTTGGGGTGATCAACTAAATCACCTGCTCCGACAACCCTGGATTCAGGATTAACATAAGCCAACCTGAACTGCAAATTAAAATTGATAGGGTAATAATTAGCACAATAATCAAGCCAACTGATCGAAAGTGTCCAATGTAATCTGAAGTACGTACTAATGAAGACACGAATACCAGTCAAGTCCAAAAGAATCTGTTTCGCATGCATAATTGGAAGAAGGTTTTGTGAAATTTTACTTTTTAAAATTTTTGTGATAACTAACTGGGATGGAAGAAGAAAATTGCTAACATAACATTTCTAACTAAATTAACCAAAAATTAAAGGACCTATACATTATGCACTTATACAACAGCCAATACTCTGACCAGAAAAAAGAAGCAGGTAGCAACATTGTAATAGCAATATATGTGTGTGTGTGTGTGCGTGTGTAAAATGCATCTTAGTGCACGAGGAGAATAGTTACGTACCTGAAGAAGCATGTTTATTAAGTGTATGAAATCAGTCAAGCTCCTTAAAATCACAATTGTGGTTGTCAGGGGCCAGTTTAGTACTATGCATTTGTTATCCTAGAACCAAAAGGAGAAATTAAAGGCAATTCTAAATGCAATAGGCATGTGATTAAATCAGTTGAAGTCTAAGAGATATCTAAGACAAGCACAATTAAGTCGGTACCTTATTCACAGTCAGCAAAAACAAGAACAAGGGATCTATGAAAACTGCAAATAAGCATGAGATGGCAAAGAATTTGTTCCACCATTGCACCACCTTAGTATGTGGATTCATGACACCTGGAATGCGTGAAGACAAAAAAGAACAAATTTTCTTCGCACAACCTTTTGCGTCTCCATATATCATATTATGGAACTGCACAGTCACATTAGATTCAACATTAGAGCACTTTAGGTAGCATGGGCCAGGCAAACTCTCCCGGCCAGCTGGAGAGTGGATAAAAACGACCATTTACATAAAGCAGAATACCTTGTGATCATATATCTCTGATGGTTTTGACTTTTTCTTCTGCGCATTTAAGATGTCTATGGCTGGGCATGTCGTGCAGTATGGATCATTGCACATTCCCAGCTGCCCAGATCTTAAGAGATGTTCATTTTTCCCGAAATAGTCATCATTGGCCCAACCATTTGATTCCCTCCCAGCCACAGAAGGATATTTTTCCATTGTTAGTCCAGTTGACTTGCGTCCTAAAGTTACTTGAGATGGTCTAAGGTTGCTCTCAGGCTTGTGGCCACCATACAAGGGCCCACTCATCTGTACAAAAGGAGTCCGCCTTTCATTTCTCAGGGGACCAGTAAATCCAAGAAGAGCATTTTCAGTATAATATGACTCCATGGAGTTCGCTGGAATAGACATTGATGCACTCCTTGCCCTAGAGGAAAACCTTCGATGATATCCATGTTCATCACTTTCATCAGTCTGTGAATCTGTGGCTGATAACATTGGTACTACATCTTTCTCAGAAGCAGCCATTTCTAAATAGTTGAGCTGCAAAATGTTTTAAAATATTGGGGAAGGAAAAAAAACAAAAAGAGTTTAGAATTTGTTGAGATTAAGTCGTTTATCACTACGCCAAAAGCTATAGCTAATAGCGAAGGCCCAACAATCCCCAAGCCACCAATTGCTGGACTTGGCCCGTTACCAGCTAGTAGCGAGGCATAACTTTATTTTATTTCCTTATAGACTGCCATCACATTTCTGGACTTGGCTCTTCACCGGCCTCAACCCAGCAATTCCCTAGCCACCAATTGCTGGACTTGGCCTGTTACCCGCCTCCGCCCAACAGAAAGGCTCATGAGCTCACAAAATTCAGCATCAAAACAACATTATGACAATGAGTTTGAAGCACAGAGTACTAATCTAATAGCAGCAACAAAACTAGGATTTTGAGTCCCCCTGGATAAGGTATTAAGGTGTAGACAGCATTCCTATCTCTCCTCTTACCCACAATCTTGATTTTATGTCAAATTAACACAAAAAATTTGCATATTTAAAAAAAAAAAAAAGTTTACCATAATTAGTAGAACTGTAAAAGTCAACTACCAATTCACCCTGGCCTTAAAATAATTTCAATTTTCAATCATTAAACCCCTCATAAAAAAACATCAATTTCTCCCTCACAGACTGACTCTCTGCAGCTCTCAATCGAGCATGATTCTGACTTGATGATAGCCAGAAGAGACAACAAAAATTTCAAATTCCAATCTTAACCTCAACAGGTACAGAAACCTTATAAGCAACCCGTAGGGCAATTCATATACAGTGTACTGAAGAAATGATCAAAATCCCTCAACTACAATAACAAACAGAAGAAAAATACTAAAAGAACAAAAACAAAAAAAAACATTAACTTACTTGATCACTCATCATAATTCCAAAGATACACAAAATTAAAGTGTAAAGTTGTAAACTTTAATCATTTTTCAAGAAAAAAACAAAGTGTAGAGTAGAGTGTGAGGTAAAAGAACCTATGTTGCAGTAGAGGTATGAGCGGAAGTCGCCTTCAGCATTCGGACAAAAAGGTGAGAGAAAACAATGGTAATAGAACGAGCAGTAGAGAAGTGGTTGAGAATCTTAAAGGCTGATCGAGTTAGAAATGAAAGGCTTAAGAAGAAGAGTTGGCCATAACTCAGTGAGAAAGGGAATGTACAGAGAAACTTAACCGCAAATACCAAGACAGAGGTAGCGAAGACTTTGAGGGGAGAGATGAGCAGAGCAGAGCTGACTCCTTCAAACAAGAGTAGAACATTAATTTTAGATTTGAGTAATTAGTTGCCACTTATTGAGCGATGTTGGTGAAAGTAATTTTAGATGTTTGGTTGACAGATTTTTAGAACATTAATTTTAATTACTTTATTAATTGTAAAATTTATTTTTTAATAAAATAAGGATTTCATTTTTCGTCATCCTCTTCTTCTCAATCATTAATAATCATTCTTATTCTACCAAACTACCAAACATGTAAAATACTTTTATTAAAATCTATTATTATTACTAAGTATTTGATATCCATCCCGATTCTGATTCTCATGTGCGAACCAAACACATTTTCAATTTCATACAGAGTATTTCTTAAAAATGTAGTGCTAGTATTAGAATATAAGATAATAAAATTGTGTCTTCATTATGATCAACTAAAGGTGACAAGTGCTTGGAGGGAAATTGTTTGGCAGACGGTAGTAAAATGCCAAGTTCAGCAATTGGTGGCTAGAAGTATTGTTGGGTGGAGATAGGTGAAAAGCCTCTGAAAAAATGTAGTGGTTGTACAAGGGAATAAAGTTGGCCTTAACTATGAGCTATACCGTTTGCATTGTGGTAAGCTCAAGTTCGAGTCCCAACAAACGTAAAAAATTGTGCAGTTAAGGCTGATAGTGTTAGAAGGAAAATTGTTAGGCAGACTGGCGGAGGATGGTAAAATGCCAAGTTCAGTAATTGGTGACTATAGATATTATTGGGCGAAAGTAAAGTCAAGTCCAGCATTTTGCTTATTAAAAATGTGATGACTATATAAAAAAAATAAAGTTGCGTTTTTATTGTAAGTTATAATTTTTAACGTAATAGTAAGTCCATGATCCTAACATTAATTAATACTACCTCCGTCCCATTTTGTTTGTCTGATTCGGTTAACGAGGTTGAAAAATGTAATGCGCAGCACACAGAGATGTTAAAACAATAGTTGTAACACAAGAGACTTGATAACGCAGTTTGGGAAAAACCCTATTCTGCGAGGCACTTCTCAGTCTTGAGAATTTGCCTAAATCCACTAAAAGCTTAATATTCAAAGTACATAGTTTTGGGACCAGAAATTACACAATAGATTGATCTTCTCCTATCTAATCTATTGTAACCTAAACACATGTACTACTTTCTAGGGGAATTTAGAATCCTCTCGAACTCTCTTATGCCTCACAATATTAGCTAGGGAATTCGTGAATGGTGTAATGGTGAGAGGTCCTTTAAATAGCCAACTAATAAGAACCAAAACAGTATTGGTGTTATTCCTAGTTTGTTTGGGATTTGATTTCTAATCTTGGTGTACTCCTTTTTCTGACTTGAATTGGAATTTCTTTTTGCCAAAAAATTGTGATCAACCTTTTGATTCAACATTCTCCCCCTTTGTCAAATTTTTGGCAAAAACCTTGATTTCTCCCCCTTAGTTGATTCTCCTGTATTTCCTCTTTTGGTCCTTAATCTTCTGTTTGAGTCTTTGTGACTTCAGGTCAATATGGTAGTTTTTGAGAGAAAGAGGAAATGATTATAGTAGTACCAATTAGTGAGTAGATTCATCAGCATCAGATTTCATCATCAACAGATCTTCAGTAGATCAACAAAAAAATTTCATCATCAATAGTTCTTCAGTAGATCAAAAAGAGTCAGAATTGAATTTGTTTCGATTTCATCATCAACAGATCTTCAGTAGATCAACAAAAAATTTCATCATCAATAGTTCTTCAGTAGATCAACAAAAAGAGTCAGAATTGAATTTGTTTCTCCCCTTTTTTTGCTCAAAATTTTCTGAAGATGTTGAAACAGAAGTTTCAACATTTCTTTCTGGAGTCTTTTCTTCTTCTTGCCTTTCTTCTCCTTGATTTTCTTCTTGACTGTTTGTTGCTACTGTGTCTTTTGTTAGTGCTTTCACCCACTGCCTTACCTCTGATTTTTCTTCTTTGAGTTCCAATTGCCTTGTGGAGATCCAACTTTCTTCTTGTTCAATTTCTATAAGTTTTTTCTGGAAGTACTTGAGGAGTGTTGTCTCGTCAGTTGGATATTCCTTAGGGGTGGTTGTTTTCAGGTCATTTTGATGAGTTCCCCGTCTCAGTTTAACTGATATGGAGAGTAACTTCACTGAAACTGTGGGTTTTTGGAGTTTGAACTTCTCTCACGTAGACTTTTCCATACATGGGATCACTCGGTGTTGTTGTCCCGGTGCCTAAGTTGTTGTAAAATTCATAGATGACATTCTCTTCATAAGGTTCAATATTTGTGACTATCCCAAGCATTTGACTGTTGAGTATGGCTTCTGAGATTTGTTCATTGTCTTCCAACTTTTCTAGCACTAGTATTTTCTGATTTATGATTTTCCTTGCTAAGATGTTGTCCCACTTGGTGGCATTTTGTTTGGTCAGGAATTTCTTACTGTGAGGTTTTGGAAAACATGATGGACTGTCCTGTACATCACTGTCTTCAACTACTACCCTTTTTCCCTTTTCTTTGGTTGTGAGTTTTTCTTGATGCTGTTTTCTCACGTGTTCTTGGACCCGCATAGTCAAATATTTCTTCAGTTTCTCCTTCTTTTTCCTCACTATTCCAGCTCTTTTCTTTTCTTTTCTTTTATCCTTTTTTTGAACTATATTTGGCATAAGCCAATTTCGGATCTCAACTTTGTGAATATGTTTCCATGGGATTGGCTTGATATCTGGCACATATCCCTACTCCAAAACTTAAATCTGGTCTGCTGGCTGTTAAATAGAGTAGGCCACATATCATGCTTCGATACAAAGTGTGTTCCACCTGTTTTCCTTCTGGATCTTTAGAGATCCTCTCTGTTGTTGGAACAGGTGTTTTAACAGCTTTGCTTTCTGTTTGAGTAGGTCTAAAGAGGTCCATGTGGAGAAGTTCCATAATCTTTGAAGTATGAACTCCTAGTGTTCTTTTATGGCTACTTCTTGTCATTTTGTTTTCAAGACACGCATCACATTTTCTATTTTCATCAATGTCCAGTTTTGGAACACCTCGGTATGCCCCCCTTTGTAGTCCATCTTTCATATCATGAAAATTTATATGCCCCATACGTTGATGCCACTGAAGTGTTTGATTGATAGTGACTTGGTTGCAGGTTAAATGACTATCCCATGTATAGCATTTATCTGATGACCTTTTTCCCATCATGACGCATTCATGTCCTTGGTTGTACACTTTGCAATTTTCTTTTGAGAATTCTACCCTTAGTTTATCTTCACACAGCTGACTTATACTAATAAGGTTTGCTTTTAAGCCTTGTACCAAGAAGACTCTTGGTAATCTGGGTAGACCATGGACATTTAGTGTTCCGCTAGCAATGATTTGCCCCCTTTCTCCATCTCCAAAGGTTACATGTCCTTCACTTTTGTAATGAATGTCCTCTAGATTGTTTGGGTTTCCGGTCATGTGTCTTGAACACCCACTGTCAAAGTACCAAACACTTGTTTCTTTACTGATTTTTGAAGTATAAGCTGCGACTGGTGTTTGATTTTTTCTGACCCAGACTCTTTGGGCTGGTTTTTGTTCTTGCTTTGCCCAGATTCTGTTATGGAGATCATTTTGTCTTTTGTAGCAGTGTGCCTTGATGTGTCCCAATCTGTGACAGTAGTAACATCTGATTCTTCTACGGTGTTGAAAGTGATGTTGTAACACTTCTCTGTTTTCGACTACAGAATCTTTCCTTGTTGCTAAGTCTGGTTGTATTGCATTTTCAGTTAGTCTTCTTATTTCCTGTAGCAACTTGTCTTCCTCTTTTAGTGATTTCATTAACTTTTCTTGGGTTTCTTTGTGAAGAAGTATTTCCTTTTCCTTTTCACTTTTAAGGAAGTGATTTTCTTGCATGAGATTTAAGTTTACTTTGATGATTTCTTCCCACTTGGCGTGCAACTGTGTATAGGAGTTTAATAGATCTTGCATGTCCTCCTTTGATTCATCATCGCCTTCATGATTTGTGAAAAAGGCCACAAAATTTGTGTTGTTTTCTTCTTCACTATGTGAGTCATCACTCAAGGTTGTTACATATGTTTTGTTCTTCTTCCTTAGGTAATTTGGACATTCTGACTGAGTATGTCTATATCCCTTGCATTCATAGCACTGGATTCCATCTGGGTTTGGATTCCCTTTCTTTTTGGGATTGACGGATTGGTTTGGTGCAAATGATGGACTCTCTTGATTATTTGAGAAACTCTTGTTCTTATTTATGAATTTGTTAAATTTTTTGAGAACTCTGTTGAAGTTTTTTGTTAACAAATCAATATATTCTTCCATTTTTTCAGTATCTTCATCTGAGTTGGTGTCTTGTTTTGATTGAAAAGCTATTCCTTTGCCATTAGGCTTTTTGTTCTGCAACATCTCAAGCTCATATGTTTTAAGGTTTCCTATTAGATCACTTAGTTTGCAGGTATTGAGATCTTTGCTTTCTTGAATAGCTGTTACTTTCATCATAAATCTCTCTGGTAGTGATCGCAACACCTTTTTCACTAACCGATTTTCAGGAATGGGTTCTCCTAAGTTATAGGCTTCCCCAGCAATTTCGAGTATTCTTCCATTAAATTGTGTGATATCTTCTTCTTCCTCCATCTTTAGATTTTCAAACTGTGTTTGGACCATTTGTAGTTTTGATTGTTTGACTGTTGAGTTTCCTTCATGATGATCACACAATATATCCCATGCTGTTTTTGCTATGTTTGTGGCAGCGATCAATTTGAATGTTTCTTCACTTACGGCTCCGTAGATAGCATTCATAGCTTTTGAGTTATAGTCGAACTCTTTGAGTTCTTCTTCGCCCAATCAGCACGACCTTTTGCTTTGTTATTGTCATCAAGGGGATGTTTCCATTCGTTTTCAACAGCCCTTCACACTCTTTCTCCTTGGGCTAATATGTAGATTTTCATTCTAGCTTTCCAATAGGAGTAGTTTGTACTACTTAGGGCTGGTGGTCTGTTGTTTGATAGTCCTTCCCTGAGAAACTCCATTAGGATCCTGCTAATAACTTAAGCAGTTTGGCTCTGATACCAATTGAAAAATGTAATGCGCAGCACACAGAGATGTTAAAACAATAGTTGTAACACAAGAGACTTGATAACGCAGTTTGGGAAAAACCCTATTCTGCGAGGCACTTCTCAGTCTTGATAATTTGCCTAAATCCACTAAAAGCTTAATATTCAAAGTACATAGTTTTGGGACCAGAAATTACACAATAGATTGATCTTCTCCTATCTAATCTATTGTAACCTAAACACATGTACTACTTTCTAGGGGAATTTAGAATCCTCTCAAACTCTCTTATGCCTCACAATATTAGCTAGGGAATTCGTGAATGGTGTAATGGTGAGAGGTCCTTTAAATAGCCAACTAATCAGAACCAAAACAGTATTGGTGTTATTCCTAGTTTGTTTGGGATTTGATTTCTAATCTTGGTGTACTCCTTTTTCTGACTTGAATTGGAATTTCTTTTTGCCAAAAAATTGTGATCAACCTTTTGATTCAACAGAGGTTTGACTGAAGTTATTTTTAATTCAATTTTTTATAATATTAAATTTAATATTAATATATAAAATTTATATATTTAGAAACTACATTAAAAGTACTATTAAATACAAAAAATCAAATTTAAAAATAATTAAAAATTACTAAAAAAAAACAATAAAGAAAGAGTTGATTTGACCAATGAATAGTAAACAGGACAGGTAAAATGGGACAGAGGGAGTACAAAATTGGAGTGACTACTTAAGCTATGCTTAAAAAACGATTCACATCAACCGTATTTGTGTACAAGGTGGACGACAACTTCAAAGTATGACTTATCTGTGTACAATGTTACGATTACGATTACGTAAAGTGTAAACATGCACAACGTACTTATATTTAATATTTATATTCTTTTCCATAATTATTAGTGATGTTCACATGTGTTTTTTTTTAAAGTTAAATCTTGTTTTCTCTATACCGTATGCTATTTATATATTTAATTTATTACCATTACCACGAATTTGATACTCATTCCAATTTTGATTTTCATGTGCGAACCATGAGCTATACCTTTTGGCATTGGTTAACAGATCCGATATGTTGTCTTTTGACTTCACAAAGTCAACCGAGACAACACCAGTTCTGAGAAGTTGTTTAATGGTCAGTGGCGGAGCCAGAAAAAATTTACAGTGGGGGCGAAAAGTGAAACACTTAAGAATATAGGCATAAATATTGTTGGATATGGACGGAAAATATAACACATCAAAACTTCATAAAAATATTCATAACAATATATGAAACATAATTAATTTGATTAAATAATTCAAATAGAAAACACATTATAAATTACACATCTCATTATTAAATTTTTAAAAAAGCTTTTTAAATATATATATATATATATATATATATATATATATATATATATATATATATATATATATATATATATATAAAGCTTGGAATGAAAACAAGCTGCATAAAAAAGACTTGAAGAGGTCGACAAAGGAAGTTGAGCCTAACAGGATTCAAAACCTTCGCCCTTTTCTCAGTAAAATTACAGACAAACCAACTCAACCAACTAATCAATTGTTTATACATATTTGTTTTATTATACTTATATCTAAAGATGTACTATATATACATATATACATACAATGACTATATATAGGGTGGGGGTGAAGTGAGTGGGGGCAGCTGCCCCATACTGGCTCCGCCAGTGTTAATGGTATTATGTCTACACGTATATGTCGAGACTTACAATTATACACATGACTCTGTACTCTATCAATTGTGGCTTGACTATCAGAATGTACACATATTGGATCGGAGGTACATGTATTTCCTAACTAGGAATATCCTCAAGAAAATAGCGTAGCCATTCAGTCTCTTCACAACACTTATCTAAGGCTATCATCTCAGATTCCATAGTGGATCTGACAATCACAGTCTGTTTAGAGGATTTCCATGCAACAACTGCATTGGCTAGTGTAAACATGTAGTCACTCGTGGACTTAGAGTCCTTAATATCAGATATCCAATTAGCATCGAGAAATGTTAAACATAAAAGTTATGGAGAATTGTCTAAGTTTTCCATGGACTTTTAACTTCAATTGGACTTTGTATGAGGGAGATATTACCAAAATACTATCAATATGTTGCAAGGTCATGTTTCTGGACGCGTTGATATATATCTACCTTGCTTTGCCACCTTGGTTTCTCCCAAATATTTAAAAACTCAATCTAAACATGAAAGATATAGAGAATCGTCTACTATTTCAATTTACATATGAATCACCTTAATTATACTTCATATGAAAGAGAAATGACCAAAACTCTTTCAATTACCCCAATTGGACTCCGTAGGACATAGTTATGGTCAAGATGTTCCCAACTTGTCATAGAGTGTCATGCTTTATCAGTTTTGCTCAGAAGTTCTTGAAATCAAATGTTAACGAACTAGACACCAAATTTTATGGAGGTGAAAAAGAAATAGCCCAAATTTAGCACACTTTCTACAACAAAAAGACTTGATGACAACAAGACATTCAAGTAAGTAGCAAAACTTCGATAAGTAGAAGCTTATAATAGTAAAGGATGATAAGCACTAAAACTATCTTAAGCCTTTTATCCATTCATGTTTTTAGTGGGACTTGAACCCCACATGATGGAGGCAACAAGGTAGACGACAAACCACTACACTAAGTCCCAGTAACAGTTGTATATTTTATTTATTTATTATTATTAATACCTTATATATTCTGTTTTTTTTTCCACATTTTTCTCATTTTGATATTAAAGATGATGAAAAAAGACAAAAAAAATGTATTTATTAATATGTATTTTTTTTATACTTGTATTATTTTTCAAGTTAAAAAATGAAATTATTTGAAATGCAATTGGATTTTTTTCTTAAATTTTAATCTACAAAGGTTAGTTATAAGTAACAATAATATTGAGTGGCATGAGCTAATGCATGCATGTTTGGATTAGGTCGGTGATATCTAAATTTTATTTTAAATATTTAAACTTTTGAGTGGTGAGTTTTAATTCCAAAACATTTATGGATGGCAATGGGTTGGATCAATCGTTATATCGTGGACCATGGTAGACATAATACACATAATCATTATCTAGAATACACAAAATGTTTGCCTAGAATACAAAGAATATTTGCCTAGATACACAGAATATTGACACAAAATATACAGAACTCATGCTCCAAACATTCGAATGCTCAAACACATCACAGCCTGCGTTAATAACATGAATACACAAAATATTGACACAAAATACACAGAACTCATCCTTCTAAACATTTGAATGCACAAACACATCACAGCATGTGTTACTAACATGAATACACAGAACGGTTGCCTAGAATACACAGAATGATTGTCTGGAATACCCAGAACGATTACCTAGAATACACAGAATATTAACATAAATACAGAGACCGGCCGAAACGGGAAACGTAATTTCCAAAAGAAGGGACGGTTAGTTTACAATGCTCAAAACGACGTCATTTACGTACGTGGTGAACATTGCTATGTGCACCGTGGTTCGCTGTATAATTTTCTGGGTTGGATAATATTAGCTAGTTACTCGAAATCTTTTTTAACCTTACTAATATGATGATGGGTTTGGGGTTGGTTTAGGTAATAATGAAACTCCCATACCCAATACTCAATATCTGTTAGCGCGTCTTTTTTTTTTTTTAAACAAAAATATATTAAATGGACTGTTGGATGATTTCGAGTACCTTACATGTAGTGTCAAATGAATTTTGTACAAATATGTTCAATATCCATTAAATTCAGGTTTGGGATAGGTTTTGGCAGTTTAAATGTATTCATGTTCGAATTTAGAAAATGGCTAAACAAGTAGGTATTGTACCTATTGTCATCCCAACTAATATTTGTTTGTACTCTATTTCAAGTTAATATTTGTTCTATCCTTCTATATTTGTTGCAGCTCAAAGAATCAATATCCCACCACTGGAGTTTGGTCCTGTGACCTTTCCTCAAAAAAGTGCCCCAAATGTACTATCTGAGCACAAGGTGCTTGGTCCAAAAGGGGTGGTTGAATGGATGAATAACTACTCTTGTACTTGGAGGTTACAAGTTTGATTCTTGCTAACAATCTCTCAATTGAGTCCGCATGACCTTCTTAGTGTAATTTAGTGAATTTACATCTCATGTACATGTGGGTTATTACATAGGAGCAAATTTACCATTGCACATCCTCGAGTGTAGTGGCTGCAAGTTTCCTTCGTCACCCAAAAATAATATATAATTCAAAGTGTAGGTAAGTATATTACATTGAGATAAGTAGATGAAAATAGAGTAGATAAATGTTGGTTGGTAAAGTTACAAAAAATGACATTAAATATAGTTATAGTGGTGAGTATATAGATAGTAGGAACAATGGTGGTGATGAAACTTGAAAGGATAATTAGATTAGAGGTAATGCACTGGTAGTAAGTGGTGGTAGGGATGTATTGATAGGTGAGTGTGTATAGTGGATGTTAAGAGTAGATATGTAAGTGAATGTGAAGTTAATAGGTATTGATAACTGTAATCACAGATGAACTTACTTATAGCATAGGCATTCACTTTACATTATGGACTCTGATCTAAAAATTATGTATCTAAATGTCATTTTGGAACAAAATTCACAATACAATGTGGATTCTGATTCATGATATAATTTGTCAGGAAATTGTGTGTGTTTTTGTATTTGAAAATATTAAGAAAATTAAAAAAAAAAAGGTGTTTTCTAAATCTTTTGTTAAGTTGGAAAAAATGTTTTCTGAATGTAAAAATGTAAAACAGTGTTATAAACATATGCTTTATTTTCATTTAAAAAAAAAGAAAAGAAAAAAGAAAAAAGAAGAGAAAAATATGGTTCAAAGTATGTACTTTTATATCTTGGAGTTATGGGGTATAGAGGTTTTTATCCTTCAATTATTAGGCCCATTTGATTCGCGGAAAATATTTTAGAGGGAATGAAATTGAAATTTCATAGAAAAATAATTACTCTGAAGATGAACTTCATTGTTTGGTTTGTAGAAGAAAAAATTATTAAGAATATTGATTACATTGTTTGGTTGGATTTGGAATTGTAAAGAATAACAAGTATAAAGACTTATATGTCCCTACAAAATAATAAATGTAATAATAATCAAAGAAAGAACCATAAGGATAAAATTGTCAAGCCACCTCATTTTTTCTTCCCAACTCCAATGGAAAACAAAATTCCATGTCCTACAAGGATTTTGTTTTCCTCAAGGAGGTGTTTGGTTGGATGAAAAATATTTTTCAAGGAAAATGTTTTCCTAAAAGTTAAGGAAAATATAGTTTTATGGTGTTTGGTTCATGGAATTCACTTTCTTTCTTCAAAGTTGAGGAAAATGAATTTTTTTGCAAAGGGGTTTGTGTTTCACAAGGCTTGGGAAAAAAACAAATAACATGATTGGACCATTTTACCCTTATGAAAATTTCTTAATTACATAGATACTGTTTTATTTATTCTTCTTTTTAGGAACATATTGATCTTTATATTCAATATTCCTTATCTTTCTAAATCCAATCAAACAATGGAATCCACATTCATAGTAATTTCTTTTCTACTAACCAAACAATGAAATCTATTTTCAATGGAATTTCAATTCCAGTTCTCTTTAAATATTTTTTAGCGAACCAAACGGGCTGATGTGAGGAATTCATTTTCCAATGAAAAATTAATTCTGTGAACCAAACACCAAAAAACAACATTTTCCTTCACTTTAAGGAAAATATTTTCATGAAAAAACTTTTTTATCGAACGAACTTTTCGCCCCTCAATCCTTATTGATTGGATCACTACTAAGGTCAACCAACTCAATCTCACCTAATCTAAAGGCAGAGATATGGAGAGACAACAATGAATCAGATAGTTCAAATGAACACTTTAATTTGTATGTGGATAGATTGGCCAAGGAAGTGAATGAAGCGACGTCGCATGCAACATTCATGACATACAGAGACAATAAGGATGCAAAGAGATCATTGGATCAAGCTATGCAAAAGCATGTACCACTCTTTCAACTTTCTCACTTTGTAGAGGAATTGCATAGGAAAACAATGGTGAAAGGCTAAGAAGGGAGATGGAGAAATCACAAAATCACATATGATCCAATGGCACAAAAGCTAAAATTGAGGTTTTAAAATAGAGAAACATCATCGAACTTTACTTAAAAAGTTACTTAAGTCCTTACACTTTTTAAAGTTACAATTAAACCCATCAATATTCATTTTTAGACAATGAAGTCTAAAAATCGATTTAGTTATCATATGCCATTAGTTAAGATTTCGGTCAATATTCTGACGACATATGTAATAATAAATTGATTGGTGACCGTAACAGAACGGTCAGGCGGTGGATTTTGAATTAACAGGCAATTGAGTTTATGGTTTATTTCTAAACTACCCTTTGAGTTGTTGACTACTCATCTACTGTACGTTAAACTCCGGATAGGATAGGAATAGGATGTCCTAATTCAAATTCAAAATTCGAAATTCGAAATTACGAGCGTTCTAAATGGACCCCATACGGGCCCAGCCCAACAAGCCGTTCCTTATAATGTTCTTCCCCACTTTTTTTTTTTTTGCTTTAATATTTTTTTTTTGAGAATCACTCACATTTCCCGCCCATTTGCCAACTGGCAGCCCTTAAAACTCTGTTAACTGCATACATACTCTCTCTCTCTCTCTCTCACCATATATACTCACGCTTTCCTTCCATCGTTCTCCTCATATCTGCATACGCAATTCTCTCTCTGAATTTGCAGTTAATCTTCTCTCTCTACACTAGAAGTTTCGGAAATCCTCCATGGAAGAGGCTGCCAAAGAACAGACATCTGCTTCTGGTAAAATGTTTTGATTCTTCTTTCCTTTCGGTCTGCATGTGTAAATTGATGTGATTTTGCATTTCGTGTGACGAATAGGTTTTTTTTGCAGCTAGTGCTAGGCGATCTTCTTCGAGGCTGCTTCGGTATCCGCTGCGATCGGCTGGAAAGCTCAAGGAGGAGAAGCCGCCTCTCGCTGATTCCTCTAACACCTCTGCTCCCAGGAGGTTTATCTCTCTCACATATGCGCTTCTGATTCTCTGTTTCTGTTGTATGTTGGTGTGTGTATGTCTGTGCGTTTTTGGTTCTGGATTGTGATGAATCTTGTGGAATTTTGATGTTTTTGAAGTCAAGTCAGTATATGCAACTTAGTGCAGTTCCTTGAACGATCACTCTGCCATCATAAAATGGGTTTATCGCTGATTTTTGCAATTTTGATTTAGTTTTGTATCCTTGCTCTTTTGGTCTAAATTTTTTCTTCCATTCCCCCTATGTGTGGGTGTTTTCTGCTGAATATGGTAGAATTCTGCTTCCCGTATTGCCTAAAAAATTAATTAAAAAAGGAATATACAGGGGAGTGGCAAGAGATGTATGCAATTAGAAAGATTTTGTCGGTTCATTTGTTTGACATTTTATTGTAAAGAATTAACTGCTGGGCTCATTTTGATTGAGACTTGATGGAGTTGATGCTATTAGTGGTCTATAAGGCTCCTACTTGATGTTTTGCACTCAAATTATTTAAATTCAAGTAGACTGTAATTTGAGAATATTTGTATGCAACTTTGAAGTTATCTAATTAACCAGTCAGAATATTCTGCAGTTGTAATGTGCACACTGAGATACTAAGATTTGTAGACGATCTAATTTCTCTCCCAATGAATTTAATTAGCAAAAGAATCAGTATGATTGATTCAAAGAAGATGGAAATTTTACAAATACCAGTCAATACTTTGTTGCAGTTCTTACGTGCATACTGAGATACTACATTGCTACATGACCTAATTTTCTTCAAATGAATCTTGTGAATTAAATCTGTACACTTGCCTGATAATGCATCTCTTGTATTCAACTGCAACTAGGGGAAAGCCTGCACCATCTGTGAGCAAGAGTGTTGGTGTCCTCGACCTGAATGGCAAGGACAAACCTGCTAAGCCTCCAAGAAGGATGTCCGTTCCCTCCAAGTCAATTGCTAGTCCTGCTTCAGGACAAGTTGGAAACATCACTCCAATTGCTGAGGCTAGATCAAGAAGATCCATTCGTAATGAAGGGAAAAGTGATACCCCACTTTCAGATGTTTCAAAGTCTTTAACCAGAAGGAAATTCAATGTTATATCCTCAGCATCATACTGGCTAAATCAGATCAAGCTTTCTGAATCTGCGGCAAAACACTCTGTTTCCCTTGGTTTTTTCAAACTTGGCTTAGAAGCTGGATGTGAGGTACAAAAATATATGTCTTGCTTTATGATTTCAGAGCTTTATGGAATTAATACACAAAACAGTGATCTATTTTTAGTCCCCAAAGAATAATGTTCATGGTTTATAATGTCTTTTCAACTGAAAACTAACTATACTGAGGCACATTTTATTTTCAGCACAGAGAAACCAGTGTCTTATGAATTAATGCTCTGCTATGATGGACATAGATTAATAAGTTGAATTAAGTTGTTTATTAGATGTTTTGCTCATGTATCTACATGTGATAATACTAACCATTTCCAGTGTTTGTTTTACAAAATGTGTCAATAGCCTCTTCAGCGAATGAGGGATGAGCTTAAAGCATATACACAACGTCATAACCTTGTGGAACTTGGAGAGCCTCTGAAACAACTGTTTGAAAGCTATAACATTTTGCCAGACTTTGAGCACTTGCAAGTGTCTGAGACTTGCTCCCATGTGCCTGAAGAGAGCACACGATCTTCAGATGATGAAATACACAGCACTTCATCTGTGGTGGACTTTGAGAAAGTGGTGCCAAAACCCTCCACTAAAGAGACTGCAGAAACTGGCCAAGCAAAGGAGTCAACTAGGAATACTACATTGAAGAGTGATACTGCAACAAAGAAAAACCGGTCTGAGAAGAAAGTAGTTGCTGCAGGCTCAGGAACTCGTGGTCGCACCACCCAAAAGAAGCAACAAAAACCAATTAAGAATAATGATAAGGTGAAAAGTCAGGGAAAGAAAAGTGCAAATGAAGGTAATAGCATTTTTCCATCCTATCCATAATCTGAATCTACTAGGCATCTGCTAACATTTTGTTACTGATAATCATCATAGGGCTTATTGATGCTCCCGCTCCAGAGAAGGTGCTAGAAGAGAACAAAGAAAACTCGGTAAACTTTTCTGAAATACCTTGAAGAAGACTTAATTCTATCTCTATTTCAAGGTTTTAAATTATTGTTGACTCTGTCCAATGTGATGTATTTTAGGATGCTCTCCAAACAGAAGCAATCAGTTGCACAGATGAGTAGAGATGGGCATTAAACCAAGAAATAGTGGAATGTTTGCTTGATCGTTCTATTTCAGCTTTAGCTGAAGACACTGAAGTCATAGCTTGTGGTTTGGTATTTTTTTACTTTGGCCAGACTTGTTTGCTTTGTTACTATTATACACCTGTGTTTTCACAGTATACTAAACTTTGTCATCTAATGGGTTTGTAATTATATTATATTTGCTTAAATGATTATTCATATGAGAATTGGATGCAAATCAGCTTAATTGTTAGGCTAGGAAAGTAGTGGATGGCTTGGCTTTATCTAGGAAATGGACTGTGCAGGTGATTTTACTTGCATCGCCCCCTCGGAGTCCATGTAAGGGTGCATTACGTAAATATGCAATTGTTATACATGTACTAGTTCAAAACCATGTTGAATGATGTGTCTTTAGTTAATAAGTTAAACATTTATAAATAGACCCTCAAACTATAGTGCATTGAATTTGGTCATCGAAATTTGGTTGGAGGTTCGCCGGAATTTGAATCAACATGTAATTATAAGTTGTAAATGAGTTAAAGGGTTTATTTGTTCTAAAATAACAAGTTTGAGAGTTTAATTAAAGTTTTTTGTAGTTTGAGGGCCTAATTGTACATTGCACTATAGATTGAGGGTCTATTTGACTTTTTTTTTTTTTTTTTTTTTTAATTTTATTTTAAATTTCCATTCATTGTTGAGAAAAACTTTTGTGACAATTACTATTACTATCTTAATAGAAGATGATAATAAATAATTCAAAATATATGGTTACAATAGATATTGTTATAATGATGTAAAAATTAATTTTTATAACATTGAACACTAGAAGAAATGCATTTAAGCATAAAAAGATTAAATGAATACTTATATACGGTGGATCATGATCTACACCGAATTATTTTTTTGAGTAGTACTGATTATCTTACAATGTAGTATTTTTTTAAAAATTACTTTCTCAACTTATTAAAGCACAAATAGGTATGTTAGCGAACAAAACTTTTGATAAACTATTCGTGTTCGGCAAATGTTTGTTAAGCTCGGTTCATAAACGAACAGAGTCTGAATAGTGATAAACTCGTTTGCTAAGAGATCGTGACCAAACTCGTTTGTATTCGTTTAATAATGTTCGCGAACGTAGGTTACGTGTTGTTCATGAACGAATTTTGATCATGAACATATGTAGGTGTTTGGTTATTCATTGTTCATGAACGCTCATAAACATGGACATGAACATGTTGGTTAACATGTTTGTGACTCGGTTCGTTAACAACCCTAAGCACAAAGAGTCAATACTACCCTCATTGGGACTCGAACCCATGACCTTCAATTTCTCCGTGCCACTAGCCCTCTATAATATACTACTTAAAAATGAATTTATAGCACAGTGGTTACGTTTAACAAACTTTATCTTGTAATATAAAATTAAAGCTATTCAATATGATCTAGGGGGAACACAAATTAGACAAGTTCTTTGTTAGCCTAGAGATAAATCATATAGTCAATCTTGTGCTTACATACATGAACAAAACATGCATGTAAAAAGATGTCGCACATTCATGTCGAAATCAATCTCACTTGTGGATGAATGCCGAGGGAATATAGTTCTGACTCTCAGCTCGTGTGTACACTGATAAGGAATTATATATGGTCATAACATATTGGAAAGAAAATAAAAATAGTGTAAAGCTATTGTATTTGGATTTCCATGGAAGATTGTGTTTAGTATTGTAGCTTGGATGAATTAGTTCTAGAGGAATGGATCTTTATTTTGGGTGGCCTAGACGAGATGCAAAACATTTTGGGTAATGAATATTAAGGATGCTTGGGATGAATTTATATAAGGTAAATGCATGTAGATGGTAGTGTTAAGGGGTAATTAAGAAAATTGGTTTCAGGGGAGTGTTGCAAGATTGTCGGGAGAGTGTATCTATGGCTATGTGATTTTTACTACAAGGTTAAAGTAGCTTGTAATTTGACAACATACCTCTGGATAATCTATCATAATTTGTTATAAAGTTGGGTAAGAGGTTAAACAAAAGTGATTCCCAAATAACAATTGAATATGTGAAACAAGGAGGTAAAAATACATTATCAAACTCTGAAAGCCGCAATTTGGACTTACACCTAATGTGGTGGGCTCCCTGTAGGCACTAAACTTTGTCTTTTCTGGGCAAACAAAGAGGCAAGGAGATGGATCATCATCTTCATATAGTTAAAGCTATTAACGAGCTTACTAAAAGGGTTTTGCATTGTTGCATTAAATATATTCATCTAGAGGCGAATACTTGCATGCATTAGACAGCTACAAATGAGCTTCAGTTGTAACTGAGGAAGGTATATATATTCATCTATCTCTTGATAGCAAATTGCATTGGTATTGTATGACTATGATTTTTTTTTTTTAAATTGATTTATATTTCTTTATTTTTTACTAAGAAGAAGTCGTTTTCCTATGGCCTCGCTAGGGCTTGATATTAAAAGATGTTAAAATTGTCAATGGCTTGCTGCTTGCACTATCCAAAGTGATGGCTAATTAAATCATACACATACATCGATCACCTTTGACCTTTTATTTTAGACTAAGTCCATATGCTCCACTTTGATTCTTTGAGTATACCCTACAACACTTGGTATCAACTTCTAGCATTTTTGTCCGTAAGGACAGCCCAGGTGATAAGAGTGCTCTACCTACAGCCGAGAGGTTGGAGGTTCGATTCTCAAACCCCTGGGTTTGAGCCGGTCAGTTATGGGTAATTTAAGCTGGTTTACCTCCTTGTGGTCCTTTGCCGGCTAAGGTCACAAGGCGAGGAGAGAACCTCGTTAAAAGAACTTCTACCATTTCTCTCCCCTTTTTGTAGGTTTTTAGGAATTAATTACAAAACATAACAATTGAGAACTGAACCTCTAACATTATTACAAACGACGAAAAATTTGACAATAATTGAAAAATTTGTTATAATTAAATTGTTAACATATGAAAAGATATAAGAACAACTTAACAATTATTAGTTGGCAATTTGAGCTCAACAAGCAAATTTCGTAAATTGGGCTCATACCATTTTTTATGTAGAAAGACACAACCCACTTTACATCGAGTGTTGGACAAAATGCATTTAATTTTATTTTCAAATATACATAAAACTCTACTAATTAAACAGAAGCGTTTCTTTCCCCTACACATAATTTGTACAAGTGGCTTTATTAACAATTTCTTGGCGAAGGATAGTAAATGTAAATCTATGAAAATTTATGGAGTTTACTTAGTACATACTCTTGAATAATGATTGTGGAATTTTTCTCCGCACAAAAAAAAAACCACCAGTATACTAAGCTGAGGAAGTTATTCCACTTTTTCCAGTTTTGCATGACTTCATTGAATGGAGCAACTTGGATTGGAGTCGTATACGGGTTGACACACCGGGTAGTACTGTACGCATGGATTGTTGTAACCTAGCGGGGGACACGGACAAGAACAACGACAAATTTTGCAGCATTCATCTTTCTTGTTCTTCTCCTCTCCCTTCTTTTCATCTTTCTGCTTCACTTCTTCAATGGAGACAATGCTGGCGCATTTGAATTTTTTCTTCAAGCACTTCATCAACGCAAAGGAATCGACGCCGTCGCCGGTAACCACCAACTGATTTTTATCTGCACCACTAGTAACCGAGATCACCCCTGCATCACATCCAAACACCATTACTTCCTTTTGGTCCTTTGCGACAAGATGAGTTTATCTTGTGCATACTTTAAGTAGTAATAAGTTTTAATTTCCTGGTCACTCAAAAGAAATTAAGAATGGGGTAGTCAAGATGACTAAGGATACACACTTATAACTCCAATTAGGGATTTCAATTGCGCCAGTCCGTTTGGATTCGGGCTAGCCCTATCGGGTCGTCGGACTAATTGGTTCGGGCAAATTGATTATTTTATTATTTTATTTTCGGGTTTGGTTTGACCCTAACCCTAAACTTTGGGTTGTCAGGTTAATCGGGCGGGTCGAACCATCTGAACTAAAATTGGAAAGTGAAAGTGAGTACCATATTTAGAGCTATAAAAACAAACTCGATTTGCCAAGTTGAGCTCATTCAGCTTTTGTTTAAGCATGTTGGGTTTTATTTTATCTGATCCGATCCGATCCAAATGGGTTGTCCTGTTTAGCCCTTAAGGGCTACCCGTGTTATACATGTTGGTCTCATGACCTATATAACCCGCGGGCACACCTGTATAACCCACCAGCCTTAGTTATACCTCAATCATAAGTGTATTTAAATGTTTATTAGTTTAAATGTATTTGTAATTTTGCATTAGAATTTAAAAATAATATTAATAGTAAGAATTGAACTCTTAATTTTTCATTTATTCTTAACATATCAAGATCAATTAAATGCTAAAAGCATTTATTAAAATTTTTTGTATAGCAACATATTTAATTTGTTTAAATCTTTCACTAACATTATATATATATTTATATAATTATATAACACACACACATATTAATAATCAAATGAGAACCACCCCATAGGTGAGAACGTGAGAATCAACATGAATGTAAACAATCTACTCCAAGGTAGATTGTGTGCATTTATATTGTAGTTCGCAGTTCTCACCTAAGGAGCGGTGTTAACTTAGTCATATTAAGATTGTTAAATTTTACACGAATTAATACGTTTAGTTGTAAGTTTATATTAAAATTAATATAATTATATATGTAAATAATGTAAATTTTATTTATTACATAACTTGATAATATTATAATTATAAAGTAAAAATAAAATATTACATATAAAATAAATCAATGTTAAATAAATTATAAGTATCTTTCAAACTAGGACATATATACTAATAAATATAAACTTATACATAATTCAATTAATCTAACTTCGCATTTCTAAATTCTAACTAAAAATAATTAATATACTTACGCTCAGTGGCGGAGCCAGAAAATTCTTCCAGTGGGGGCGAAACATTAATACAAAAGAGATAGTTAAAGAAAAACACTTAAGAAGTACTGTATAATCATAAATATTGTTAGATATAAGCTAAAAATAAAATATATCAAAACTACTTTATAAAAATATTTATAACAAAATATAAAACATAATTAATTTGATAAAGTAATTCAAATAGAAAACACATTATAAATTACACATCTCACTATTAATAAAAAAAATTATATATATATATATATATATATATATATATATATAATATAAATTCAAAACATTTTGTTGAAGGAATAAGGAATAAGGATAAACGCATCAGCCACCTAGTCTAGCAAATCCATCGTTAATTATATCCGTTTTTAAATATTTATAATAAAACATGTACTATATATACATATATACATACAAAGGCTATATATGGGGTAGGTGTGGGGTAAGTGGGGGCAGCTGCCCCCATGCTGGATTCGCCAGTGTACACAGTTACACTATAATATAATATTTACAGTAGGTTTTTAACTTTTCATTATTTTTTTGAGTGCTATTGACTGTATTACATTGTAAATGTACTTTTCATTATTTATTATTGTAAAAATAATTTATATTGTAATATATTTATTAAAATTTTATTTAAAAATGTATCCTAGTAATAAAAAAAAAATACTAAAGATGAACTCATCTATAACTTTCATGTATGTTATGTTTCACATCACTTCTATAATAAATAATAGTTTTCAATAGTTCGAGTTATCCGGCTAGCCCATTTAATTTCAGGCTAGCACTATCGGGCCATCGGATTTATCGGTTTCGAACTCATCGGGTTAGCCCGTTCAGGCCATAGCCCTGTCGGTTTCGGGTTTTGTCGGGTTAGCCATCGGGTTCGGGCTTGATTGACATCCCTAACTCCAATGTCACGAGTTGGAATTCCAACCTTCTTTGTTTGAGTTGGTCAGTTATAGACAACATAAGATGGTTTACTTCTTTGTCAGTTACGGTCACAAGATGGGGTTTAACCGGTAAATACCCTCGAATAGTAACCACAAGTTTTACTCATCACCCAAAAGAGAAAAAGAAAACAAAGAACTGGTATTTTGTGATGTTATGTTATGAAATGAGTATGTATAACTTATTTACCTGGAGTAGATACTGCAATTTTCATAGCCTTTGTCCGACATTTATCGATGTTTACCGTCAGACTGATCGTGATTTTTTGCTAAACTCAATCATAAACATATATATATAAGAACACAAATCAATCATGGCTGTTATAAAACGTTAAAGATTATATATATTGATATATATGTAAGTGATTTGGAATAAAACTAACATACAAACCTTCATGTTGTTTTCTTACGTTTTCTTCTAGCTTTTCCCGACCTAGCTAGTAGCCTGGGGGCTGTTTATGGATGTTTATATAGAGTAATATATAGCAGTGGCTGATCTAGAGGGGGCAATGGAGGCAGTTGTCCCCCTCACTCACCCAGCCACTATATATAGATTATATAGGTATATGTTTTAGTAAAAATAAATAATGTAATCTTATGTATAAAATTTACTGTTACTAGATCAAGTTGATAGCTCAGTAGGTACTTACCTAATTTTATCTCATCTTAATCCACTTAAAATATATGTTTATACTTTAATTTTATCTTTCTCTAACACACTTTGAATATGTAATTATATTTTAATATAAAAATGTATTCCATATTTTGTAAATATAATTTTTATGAATTATCTATTCAATATAATCTAAAAGTTTTAAATTTGTGTCATCGTATTTAAACTATCCTAGATATATTTAGAGTTGGACTAATTAAAATATAAATTATCTATGAATATCGTATTAATAGATATGATATAAGATTTATTACAATCATTTCATATTTTGCCACAACTATTTTTATATTTCAATTCGCCTACTAAATGAAATTTCTGGATCAATGGATCCGCTCCTACGTGTAGCAGTGCAAGCAAATTATTGTGTGGACCATGATCCACATAGTGTTGTATGAACCATAACAAAAAGTATATTATTTGTGTATTAAATGTAAATTCAATACACAAATAATGTACAACTTTTGAATACAATGTACATTTTTAATATATTAAAAGTATATTATTTTTATACTGAATGTACATTATTTGATAGTATGATCTGCGCGTGGACCATGATTGCATATAATATATATAACTCCATAAGTGTGTAATAATTATTCTAAGCAAGTAGGAGTAGGACCAATGTACACTAGTTTGACATATATTAATTTAGGATTTAGAAACCTACGTACCTAACTAGACGGATTCAACCTGATCGATGGGGTGGCAAATTATAGTACTAATTAATGCAATTCTTGTGGGGTGAATCTTATTAATCTAATATTACATGCACTCCAAGTTTTACTTAATGTTTTTACATCATGTTGATGTAGTATACTATAATTAATTCATTAAAGAAAAATGAAGTGAACAACACTTGCTATAAAAAATCATGACATATATGTGTTAAAGATTATAGGAAAAAGTGTCAAATAGGTCACTGAACTTATCGCTTTTGTGCAATTGGGCCATTGAACTTAAAAAGTGTGCAATTCAACCATCAAACAATCAAAATTTGTGCAATTGGATCATTTTTACAAAAATTTTTTGGTAAAATCCAATTATATTACTAACATATATGTATTAAGAGTGGCATTTTCTTCTACCATACTAGTTGGGAGTCAATATTAAATTGTTTTTAACTCAAATTGAATTAAAAATTTTTTGTAAAAATGGTCCAATTGCACAATTTTTGCTTGTTTGATGGTTGAATTGCACACTTTTTAAGTTCAATGGCCTAATTGCACAAAAACGATAAGTTCAGTGGCTTATTTGACACTTTTTCGAAGATTATAGTCCAATCTCAAATAACAAAAGTATCAATTTGCATGGCTGAAAGATAGTGAACTTTTGAGCACTCCCAAAAAATAGATTTTTAAAATTGTTTCAACCATCATCTTAGGTGGTCATAAATTTCAATCATTATTAAAAGTTGATCGAAATATTTAAAGACCATATAAATTCGAAACCGGTCTAGACGTGTGTTGGGTTTCTTGACTAAACCCAAACGCTAAGAAACGCACCATTGGTGGGTTCCTCTTATCAATTTTATGCCGAAATCTATCAAAAGCTTTTGCCATTGTTACAGGAGAAATTTTTGCACAACCATGGCTACGTTTCACTACAAGAACAATGGACATAGACAACGGTTAAAAACCATTATCTATTAGGTAAAAAATCTATTGTTGAAATCATTGTTGTTGTAAGTCACGCTCAAAGAGAATAACTTTTAACCATTGTCTTATATAGCAAAGATAACAGTTAAAAACTATTAGTCTATTGAGTGTTGTTGAAAGTCACGCTCATAGACAACGATTTTTAACTGTTATCTTATCTATCAAGACAACGGTTAAATTAAAAACCATTGTCTATTGAATGTTGTTAAAAGTCACGCGCATAGATAACGATTTTTAACTGTTATCTTATATATATCAAAGACAACAACAGTTAAAAACCGTTACGTTGTCTGTTGAGTGTTGTTCTAAGTCACGCTCATAGACGACGATTTTTAACCGTTGTCTTATATATATCAAAGACTATTGATTGTCTTTGAAGCTGGTGTTGTTATAAATCACGCTCAAAGACAACGGTTTAAAACAGTTGTCTTATATATCAAAGACAACAGTTAAGAACCGTTGTTTTTAGATTGTTACGTTGTTGAAACTGGTGTTAGTCAAAGACCAGCTAATTTAAAGACAACGCTTTTAAATCGTAGTCTTTAACATGGAAAATTGTTGTAATACATATTTCAAATTCCACAAATACACCAAACAATAAAAATTTAATTACATATATGTCAAATACAATGTTTGTAGTACAATCATAAATATTAATCCAAATTAAAACAATTAAGTTAATCCATAGGCATGACTTAATCTACAATGTTTGTAGTAAAATAATAAATATTAATCCAAATTAAAACAATTAAGTTAATCCATAGGCATGCATGACTTGATCTAAATCCAAACTAATTAAAAAACACCTTTTGGTTAAGATAGGCTAAAACCTTCCCATATCTTTTTTTCTTATAGTACCTGCAAATCATATGAAATTAAATTACATAGTGTAATATCTTATAGTACCTACAAATCATAGGAAATTATATTATATAGTGTACATATATCACACTAAAGAAGAGAATAAAACAACAATTTTTTTTTTCATGTACTGTTCAGTTGGCTTAGGTGGCTGCAAAACTACTTTGAGTCTTTGATTGCTGCATCAAACATTGCCTTCACATTCTGAAAATGAAATTTCACATGCATAACAAGGCATCATTGTACACTAAAAAACAAGAATACTATGAAGTATAACACTTTTATCTATGAAAGATCATCATCAGGAATAATAGGGCCATTTTGAAAACAAAATGAGGAAAAAGAACAACACATTCAAAGCAAGGGGGTATAAGAAATAGGAAAAAAAATGATGATCAGACAGCTTAAAAGGGAAAAATGTAAAGGAACATTCAAGATTCCTTCATGTCAGCTGTCAATATATGCTATTATGTATACTTACACAGATACATTTTCTGTATCTGTACCAAATGAATTCATTACTATAAACTGAAACATATGGACAGACAGGATCATACTTCAGCAAAAACAAAAAATTAAGTACCCTTTTACAGACACCATTAACAGAGAACAAATGAGATGATTGGAAATTATATTTGGGTCCTCTTTGGTAACATAGTAGCCTATCAGCCAATTTTGACTTATTTGAGCACTATTAGCTATTTGATTTGGTTAAACAATCAATATTAGTGTTTGATTAATTAGCTTTTGTAATAGTTTATTACTCTAAATTAAAACGCTAAAATTCAAAAAGTTGCTCAAGTCATTTTGCATGTAATGCTATTTATACTATCAGGTAATGCTATTAACTAGTCAAACTCACTAACCCAATTAGCTATCAGCTATTTACCAAACACCCATTGATATAATTACATAACAACCATTCATTTTGATTAAAAAAAAACAAGAAAATGAGGCCTGGTTACTTCCGGATTGTCATAACCCGTGTATCACGACTCCGATCCGGAACGTAACCTGGTTACTTAAATGCTCCTTTGGTGAAGTCTCTTCTTTGTCGTGGACTGCTGTTTGGAAAATGAATATCCCCCGAAGATTGAATGCCTTTTGTGGGCTTTATGTAGGTTGAGAATTCCAAGTAAAGATAAGAGGTAGGTTGCATGTGTGGAATTGAGCGGAGACAGCTAGCGGTTCATTTGTTTGGTAACTACTGAGATTGCTATTTGGTTGCAGTTGGGTTGAGGAAATGGTAGGTGGAGAATGAAGGTTATTGTAATTTGGTGGGACAGTCGGATGGAAGTCTATGATCTGATGGCGCTACAGGCTTGGCGGTCTGCAAATATTATATTATCCACTTCACTGTAATGAGTGGTGCCTTCCACCTGATGCCGATGCTGTAGTGAATTGAATTGAAGGGGGAAGTGTCATCTCATTAGCTGGGATCACCCAAAGAATGCGGTGGCCTTCATGAGTAAACTCGGGTGGAGGCTGCTTAACGAAGGTGATAAGCAAGCTCTATTCTGGGCCATCTCTAAATACGTACCCGCGTGAGAAATGATAAATGATGGAATCTACCACAAGTAACGTTAACATGGGCAGAGACACCAGCTTCTGGAAACAAACCTTTGCTTTCTTCCGTATGAGAGAGGTATCAACAATGACCACCTCACATGTGGAATATATATTACCAGTGGCTGGAATAGGGAAATGTGGAAAATGAATACAATTCTCCCCTCTAAACATATGCCCAAATGTCTAATGACAAACAACAAGTGAAACCATAATATGCTTGAAACAGGAACCACATTCTCAATGTTCTTGATATAGAAAATTTTACTTTACAGAAGCCTGGCAACACAATGCAGCAAATCTTACCTAGTATCTTCACTTGCTATAGTAAGGTAAAAACAAATGTGTTCAATTAAAGAAACCCAGGAAGAAGAAGATTTTCCAATTCAGAAAATGTTTGTTGCATAAAGAGCTCTAAGCCCTCCAGATAGATGGCTACATATCAGTCTGCAGTCCAGCTTTGTTCAACAATCTCTCGTACTTTGCGGTTGTATTCACGCTTGTTCTCACTGAATAAACGAGCAGCTTCAGAATTTGCAGGAGAATTTGGATTTGGATCACATAGCAGTGACTGCAGCATAAAACAAGTGGGATTAGTAAAGGTACACACTAATTGCAAGCCAAACAATAAGCTCCTGCCTGTGTGTATTATTAATCATCTCTGCACTAACCATGGAAAATCTCCCTCTCTCTCCAGCACACATGCATGTGTATGGACATAAGAGAAAAAGGGGGTGGGGAGTTGGGAGAGAGAGGACATATACACTAGAATGCTCCTTCACTCCCTCTCTTGTGCATACATGCTTTTGTGTACCCTTCCTCCATTCTAAGTACATACTCTCTTTTGTACATGCAGATTGATTGTTTGAAACCTCCTCTCCCTTTCAATCATTCTAGTACATTCATGATTGTTTGACCCTTTTCCCCAAAATTTGTGCAGAAATCATATTTACCTACTTCTACCATAAGATCAGAACATCTATCACATTATATATAGCATAGTACATACAAGGTTTAAAAAGGCGAATTTGAGGCGCGCCTCAGTACGAGGCGTAGGCAGTGAGCACTGAGGCTTACGCCTCTTTCGCAGGAATAGAGGCGTACGACCAGACACGCCTCAGGGCGTGTTTGAGGCGGAATGTTGAGGCGAAATGGCAATCCCAAACAATTTTTCAAGCCCAATTTTTTTCTATAGCCCAATAAAAAAGACCCAACCCTATTACCCATTTACCCTAACGAGTAACGAATAAAGAAGAAAGAAGCTACTGCGAAGAAGAAAGAACAAGACTGCGACTCTGTGAGAGAAGAAAGAAGTGAACTCCACGTCTCCTCGGCTCCACTTTCTGGCGTCTTCACTCTCCCTCCGCCGGCGACCTCCACTGACCGGCTGCCGTCGACCTCCAAGCTTAGCTGCTTAGGCAATGCCTTGTTTTCTCCTAAATAATTTTTTTTCTTGTGTATGTTGTTTGATATATATATATATATATATATATATATATATATATAAAATACATTCTGCCACTTGGAAGGCAATGAGCTAGACAACTTAGTGAGGCAGTGAGTGTGTGTGGGCAGTGTGGCTGGCAGGTGGCAGCTAGTTAGGCACAGAGCATTATTTTTGTAAAAAAATTGTATAAATATTTATTATTTGGAATATATAAAATTAACTTCTGTATAAAAGTCGAGGCTTACGCCTCGACTCAAATTACAAAACGCCTCAAGGCATGCCTCCGCCTTTTCAAACTTTGAGTACATAGACACAGTTTGGTCCATGCAAATGTATTTGCATGTGGAAATTTGTCTCCACTGACATGGAATTTGTAGTAAGGTATAAAATGAACTTGTAGAACACAGAATTTGAAAATGGAAATTACTGAAGTCTCTTGATGATTTGACCACCATGAAAAGAAACAGGTTTCAATATTTAATCTAAAGAGTCAAGTTGCAAACAATGATTTGGCTATTAGCAGGTACCTGTATAGATGTGAGTATAGCTGCAACATCATATATAGGACTCCACTGATTCTGAAGAATGTCCAAGCATATGCTTCCATCAGCATAGACTAACAAAAGAAAAATTGAATACAAATGTATAAAACCTCATTTGCCATTTAACTAAAAGTCATTGAAGAAATACAAAATTCCAATTCCAACATACTATTTGGATGAAACATGCGAGAAACGAACCGCACTGTTGGTGGCTTGTTTGGGTAGTCTTCAGTGAATATAAGTGTCAACTTAAACGTCCCTGAACTCAACGGGTATTTCAAAAATTAAAGTTCCACATTTATATACCACAGATAAATACAAGCACCAATATAGAAAGAACTGCTTCAGAATAGAAATCACATAGCAGAATGACATCTTCTACTTCCATTAAGGCAAACCATGAGAAACTATCCAGTTACTATTTCAAAGTTTTTGCACCACAGTTGAGGGAAGAAAAGTTTGAAAATTTTAGCTTCAGGGTGTGAGTGCATCCACTGAAAAACTCAACCAGTGCACAAAATCCATTCTATAAATGTGATATCTATATAGCACAAAAGAATTCAAAATCAATGTCCAACAAAGAAGTCATCAAAACAAGTTTTCTTGAAGTTCTCAAGAGTCAGCATCAATTTAGCTGAATGACAAGGTCAATCTATCATTATAGATATGGCCCTGTTTGGTAAATGGCTATTAGCTGATAACTGTTAGTTGATTGGGTTAGAGGGTATAACTAGTTGATAACATTAGCTGATTGTAGAAAGGTGTTTAGTAAATTAGTTGTTAGCAGATAGTTGTTTGGTATAATTTCTTTTCTCAAAAAGCTAATTGAAAAAGTTGCTTTGAGCAGTGTTTTGAATTTTAGCATTTTGGAATTACAAAAATTTGATTAACCAAACACTTATATTATTTTTTTAACCAAATCAAACAGCTAATAATGGTCAAATAAGCCAAAATTGACTGATAAGCTAACTATTTTACCAAACAGGGCCTAAACTTTTGAATGAAAAACAAATATTCCTGCAAACCAGTACACCCTTGCATATAAGGACAGTGAAAATGGGCTGATATGAATGCAATTTTTGGAAAGATTTCTATGCTACGATAATTTAGGGTGTTTGGTGTGTTTTTCCGTTACAAAAGATCCCAACATCTACCACATTATTATTATTATTGATTGATAATAATGAAGATGAATTTCATAAGAATTCCATCAAAAGAACTGAATTAGTTGTGAATATTGATACATTAAAAGTAACTATAGAGAACAAAAGGAGCTCCCTTCTTATGCAGTGGGGGCAAGAAGGATATTGTAATTAGAATCATTCAGCAAAATGATTGAAGTGCTCTTTTCATGGAGACACTCACATCCCAAGTTGGTATCATAGTACCATGTAGCTGAAAGACAGATATATCACACAATCATCATAAAACAAGACACTAATTAGCACACATTAAAATTCAGATGAGGGGAGGCTTTCCCAATATAGGGCCATGGCATACTGCAGGCCTCACAGAGGACTTCGAAATCACCCACCACAAGGGACTGTTGGTAGCAAGAATTGGTCTTAAGTCATTTCTGAGTCTAGCAAATGGTCCTTACCAACTCAACCAACCCCCATTGGCACATTAAATAATAAGATGACACTAAATCCATATATATGCAGAATATGTCTAAGCAAAGAACTCAATTGTGTAATTCATCAGTTAATTTAGGTTTTCAAAAGCAAGAACAACTCACCTCCATCCCAAGGGGTATCATCAGGACTGCAATCCAAACAAAACAAAAATGAAAGAACAATTCATCTAACTACATACCACAAATAACCAAAAGAATGCAGCACTAGACACATTTTTATGCATTTCCATACCACCACTCACCCAAATATAACAGCATTCCAAAGCATAATATTGTTATCTTGAGGTGCACCACTTATTCCCGCAGGAGGATCCTGTTGCAACCTCTTGAAATCCCTCATAAGCCTCTTCCTAGCTGGAGTCGACATTGTAACCACCTGCATATCCCCAATATTAATGTATTATTCAGAATTATTGGTTTCAATAACTTAATCTGCCTCGGTTTGCAGCTAAGAATCTGAAATTCCATCAAAATGTATAACACCCCCAACCCCTACCGAAATTCAGTAATATACTCTAGGGACTGAGCTCAATTTCTTGCGATAATCAAGAACTCCTCCGGTAACTTCCACAGAATAAAATCACTACCTAGCGGGGGGTTGAGGTACTAATTTTGGCAACAAAAATTCATTTCCAATTGAACAAAAAAGGGAGCAGTAAATAATGTAAATTCTAAGCTCAGATAGATGGATTATTTTTCAGCTAATTGATTTTACAAATCTTGCTCACTTTCAGAAGCGAAATTCCGGAGGGTTCTTACTCAGTTCTCAAGATCCACCATCAATCATCAATGAAAATGAAAATTAGAAATCTCTATGGAGAGAGAGAGAGCGAAAAAAAAAACTATGAGATTCAAAGACAAAAGTTAAATCAATATATGTTTATGTGATATGATATGATGATCTGAGTAAACGTTTCACCTGTGAGGAGGCAACAATCGCGAGGCGCTCGCTAGGGTTTCTGGTGCGTGCGAAGAGCAGAGAGAGAGAGAGAGGTGAATGAAAAGTAGATATGGACTGAGCAGCCGTCACCAATGGCCCACCGTCCACTCGCACAATTCAGCGATGGATTCTTGCATATCTAACTTACTCATTTATTAATTTCCTTTTACGGAGTATTTATTACTTTATTAGTGCTCTAATCAAAGATACATGGAAAATTCCAGAGGGCGTGTTCAGCAACCATTTTTTACGGAAAGTTAGAAAGTAACAAATGATGTTATTTTTACTCATATTCTCAAAAAAAAAATGTTATTTTTACTCATAGATAGATAATATTTTTTAAAACATATATAATATATTCTTTAAAAGATACTCTCCCCGTCCCATTTTATGTGTCTGGTTCGATTAACGAGACTTGATTGAAGTTATTTTTAATTCAATTTTTTATAATATTAAGTTTAGTATTAATATACAAAATTTATATATTTAGAAACTACACTAAACACAAAAAATCAAATTTAAAAATAAATAAACAATAATAAAGAAAATAAACAAAAAAAGAAAGAATTAATTTGACCAATGAATAGTAAGTAGGACAGATAAAATGGGACATGTAGTAATATATATGAGTTAATACCTAAAATAATTTTTAATTATGATTTTTTATTTTTTATTTTTTTTGTGAAGAGGAGGAACCTAAGGGCTCCGGTAGTTAGTGAAATCTTCTATAGGTGACTTCCATAGCGTCACGATCTAAGAGAGTAGCTAGACCCTCCGGCAGAGAGTCGAGAATAATGGTGCCCCATGGAGACGATTGTCCCTGGTTAGCAAGAAAATCAACGGATGAACATGCATCATCTTGAAGTTGTGAAATTGTCTGATGAGGAACTTGCAATATTCAAGGAGAGTGTCTGGTGACTGAGAGGTGGCTGAATCATAAGAGAAGACCTTGACAACCGCTTCCGAGTCCTTTTCAACCATGATGGAAAAGCAGCCACTATTAAGAGCTAGTTTCAATCCCTCCTGGATACCACATAATTCAACTATGTAGCTATTGGTGTGCCCGATCTTTGCTGTGAAACCAATTAACCAACTCCCCAAATGAGACCTCCTGCGCTGGCCAGACTGGTAGATGATTTACGCACATCGTCTGTATTGACTTTCACAGTACCTTGGGGTGGAGGAGTCCACTGAATCCAGGACTAGTTGGCAACCGACGGGTCGTTCCTTTTGAGCAGAAGTTGTTGCGCCTTCATGGTCTCCTTTTCTGCTTGCCCAGGACACTTTGTTGAAGACGTAGCTGTTACGACTTTTCCAAAGGTTCCAAAGCAGATGAGGAAACAAGAGCTTCTAGTGTTCGAAGGCCTAGTCGCCCCTTTTGCCGGAACAGGAACTTTCAATCCAAAGAGGAATTGGGAGGCGATTGCTTGAGTTGAAGGTTGGTGGTGGCTTTGCACTTCTCCAATAGTCTTTCGCCACGGAACACTGTCTGAACAGGTGGTCGAGAGTTTCTTCACCAAAACCATAGCGCGGACAGGTAGGATCGTCAGTCAAGCCCCGTCGTAACCGCTATGCGTTTGTCAACAGGCCGTTCTTGGTGACTTTCTAGATGAAAAGCTTGATATGTTCAACACATTTGATGATATTCCAGATCCACTCATGAGTTGCATTATATTAGTGTCATCGCAACCTGCAATGAACGGAAAAGTTGAATTAACCGTAACGAGACCCGTACCTGAGTGAGGCCACACGAGGCTGTCGTCTTGTTCGTCATCAATGGGGAGAGGAACTGCTAGAATATCGTTGATTACGTCATCTAGTAGCAGTTCTTCAAGGGCCGTAATATTCCAGGCTTTATCTTGGTTGATAAAATTCTTGACTAAGGTGGAGTCGTTAGACCTGGAGCTCACCAAAGGGAGAAGGGACAACGTTCCTAATACTTTTGGGAGGTAGCAAATAAGGTTTTAAGAAAAGAGTGATTCGTTGGACTCATATTACCACTTACTAGAAAACCCCTTTCGTTCTTGTTCTTGTTATTTTCTTCAAGAAATATAATTTTCGTAGTAATATTTCGTAACATGCATTGTCTACATTTTCTTACGCTATGCTAAGCATATCAAAGCCTATAGGTTCTATGCCATAGACCCAAATGACTTTATTTCGGTTCATACCGTAATAGAGTCCAGGGATGCTATATTTGATGAAACTCGATTTTTATCAATTAATAGAACTAAGGATTTAATTCCTTGTACTAGTGGGTGCAAAGTTGATGGTCAAACTAATGATCATGCTGATTCTAATGAAGCTGAGCTTAGAAAAAGTAAAAGAGTAAAAAATAAAAGGCATCTGGTCCTTATTTCCAAGTATACTTATTAGAAAGATCAAGAGAGTCTATTGAGGCAAAAATCTACATTATTATTGACATGATAATTGAACAAGGCATTGGACTAGACCTAGTGCACTCTTGGTCTAACCCGTCAAAGCAGTGAAGACAATCAAACAGAGAGCCATGGAACGGTTGCAAGAGCCTATGCACTTATTAGAGCACCGCATCATACTTATGGAGGAGAGCGCACCAATTACTTATGGAGCCATGGAGGATAACTGTTGTACTTATTAGAGGTTGTAGCGCCATTATTGTAATGTTATACTTAGTAACCACTGTATGGTATAAAAGTAAAGCCCCTATGGCAACAGGGAGGACATGCTCAAAATCTTGTACTCAGAGTTTAAGAGAATTTCTCTACCAGCTCTAGAAAAGAACCTATGGTTCCACCCTTGAATTCGTTTTGAGTATTCTTTGTTTGATAAAATTTAGGATTTCCTTTCTATTTTTGCCTTCGTTTTGAGTATTCTTTGTTTGATAAAACTTAGGATTTCCTTTCTATTTTTGCCAACTAACATGGGAAGGCCCAAGTAATTTCCCCCACCTCCAAGATTTCTTCTATTCTCACTCTCATACTTTCCTCCACATTACGGTTATAACACATGGATGATTTGTCAAGATTGATGCACTAGCTAGAGGCTTTTGCATAAGACTTAAGAAGGTGTTTTAATTAGAAGCCTCTATGAGGTTTGCTTTGAAAAAGATATAAGTATCATCTGCAAAGAACATATGACTAATAGAAGGGGCATTTCTGGCAACCTTAATCCCATGCAACTTACCCATCTGCTCATATTGTTTAATCATAACACTTAAACCCTCAACAACAATAATAAAAAGATACAGGAAAATAGGATCACCTTAGCGTAGACCTCCTCCCGATTTGATAGGACCTATCTCGACCCCCTTGTTTAGCACAAAATAATCAAGGTAGTGACACAATCCATAATCAAGTCCACCCAACGATCAAAGAACCCCATTTTGAGCATGATATCGTGTAATAGCGACCACTTCAGTCTATCATATGCTTTGCTAATGTCCAGTTTCACAGCCACATAATCATCTCTTCCATGAGTTTTCCTTTTCAAAAAATGTTGCATTTCATATGCAATCATTATTTTGTCCATAATTAATCTTCCTGCGACAAAGACACTCTGACTATTTGATATTATATCATTGAGCTGAATTTTTAATCTGTTGACAAGGACTTTGAATTGGCTAGGATTTTATAGGCAACTGTGCATATAACAATTGGCCTAAGATCAACCATAGATTCAGGGATAGTTTTTTTTGGGGATCAAGACAATTTTGGTGATGTTGAGGCCTCTAAGAAGATGTTATGTTCCGTGCTTAAAAAGTCATTACATAGCTGCACAATGCTTTCACCTAAAATATCCCAGTATGATTGAAAAAATTCAGGATTATATTAAAACCATCAATCCGTGGATTTTTATTCGGATGCATATAAAAAACAACCTTCTTAATTTCATCCCTAGAAAAATTCCTTAAAAGGGTCATGTTCTGCCTATATATGGGTGATCTTTGGAGATAAATAGTTAAGAATTGATTGGCTATCCTCAGCAGAACTAACTAGTGAACAAATTAGTGAAATATCTTCTTAGCAAGTCATTCAGGTCCGGCCCTTGATAAGTCCACATTTAACACGCCCTTAACTAATCAAAAACTACTCAATACCTGTGCTATTCATATACAACATTCTTAAAGATTTTCTAACTACATTTTATATTCTTTCTCATCACGATTGTCTATGTTCTAAACACACTTTGAAATTTCAAAAACCTAAAGTTTAGAACTTATAGAAATCTTTATTCTCAAAAAAAAAAAAAAAACTTATAGAAATCTTTAAAACTCAAGCCTCCTACAACGGTGAACTAGTAACAAAACATGAAGAGTTGGGAAAGTAAATAGTAATGGGCTCTGTCACCATTTTGAGGCCTTTGTGAAGATGGCAAAAGAACAACATAGATAGGGGGAACCATTGATTAACAAGTTGAGGATATTGTGAGAGAAAACAAAAAGTGGAATCGTATCACTAAATCCAGGTTTTGCTGCTCAACAGGAGCATGACAAAGATGGCTCAAGAAGCTCAGAAATAGTTAGATGACTTCAATTTCTTATTCCATAGTGGGTTCATTAGGCTTAACAACAGCACAATTAAGCATTTGATAACTTCAAGGTGGGTAGCTATGATGAAGTACTAAAATTATGTCAAAACCCTGCATTCATCAGAGTTAATCTTGATAGAGTCCTCAAGAATCCTAAAGAATTGATGGACAAAGAATAGAGAAAATCCCCCACCATTAGTGGAAATGACTAGTATGATCCGATCCTATGATTGGACAAGTAGTTCAAACAAAAAGAAGTATGATGTGTGTTGAAAATTAGCTAAAAATAGCATTTAAAGTGATAATTTTGACAGAAATCTACTTATTACGATTTGACTAGGGTCAAAGTGGATTTAAATTCTCTTAATTGTATACTGGTAGCATGTTAAGGCCTGGCCGCACTGAACATGCATATGCTTTAGAAGCATGGAATGAGTACACTGTGGTGGAACCCCAGTTTTAGCCTTTCGCCTGACGGGCCAAACCAGTGCACCTCAGGCAGAGAAGACGGATCCTCACACATAGGAGAATGACCAGAACAATCCATAGGAAGCTCAACCATTAGAGGTGTGTTTAAATGAGAACGCAACAATAATCCCCTCTTGTAAAAAGTGAAAACGAATTTCAGTCACTTATATGGTACGGTTCATTAGTGATCGAGTGTTTTTGTAAAAAAAATTACGAGGTTAATTTTGTAATTATTATAAACTTTCAAGTTTGCAATGTTTATAAAAGGCTAAAGTGTCATTTAGCACCATGAACTATATCCAATTATTCATGCCGCACCCTGAACTTTCATATCGTATATATCGAGTCACAAACCAAAAAAAAAAAAAAATCACCTAGAACTTTTAGCAGGTTTCCCTGTCTTCCTGCTAACATGACGCAGGTTTCTCACTGATGTGGCATTTCTTTTAACCTTATGTTGTCCATGTAAGCATTTACGTATTAAAAATTAAAAAAATATTATATTAAAATAACCAGAATTTTTTTCTCTTTATTTTCATATGTATACTTTTTCAATTTTGCAATTCCAATGATTCAATTTTTTACTTTTAGAATTTATATTTTTTTGGCTAATTTTTTGTTTAGTATTTTTTTCAAATTTTCAAATTTATAGAAATGCAAATTTTTTTGTTTAGTATCTTATTGTCAACAACTAAACAGCTGCCAAGTGAAATAGGGTTGAGCGAAATAGTGAAATTAATTTGGTCTCTGATTTTTGTTTATGTTTTTTGTTTTTTTTTTTTTAATTTTAATTTTTAATATGTAAATGCTTACATGGACACATAAGGTTAAAAGAAATGCCACATCAGTAGGAAACCTGCGCCATGTCAGCAGGAAGACAGGGAAACCTGGTAAAAGTTCTAGGTGATTTTTTTTTTTTTTTTTGCTTTGTGGCTCGATATATACGATATGAAAGTTCAGGATGCGGCATGAATAATTGGATATTGTTTATGGTGCTAAATGACACTTTAGCATTTATAAAACTAACCCCACTCTTCTTCTTTTTTTTTCCCCCCTTATTTTTCAGTCACTATCAACCATTTTTTTTGGTCAATTCACAGGATCATTCAGTCAACATCAACCGTTGATTTACCTAAATGCTATGAATGAATCAAATCAATCTCCATTTTTTTACTTAAGAGTATATTTTCACTTGAACCCTCACGGACATCATTTTAACGGTATGAATGGAGACATTTTATTTTATTTTTGCCCCAAGTAAGATGATACATATTGAAATGTCTTCTCTAATTAGCTAAGCATTTACGCCACCAAGATATACCATTTTCAAAGTCTAATAGAATTTTATATTTATCTGCTTTTATCTAATCAAATTAGTTGTTTAGCATGCATGTCATTAATTAAGTCAGACTTCAACTTGATATTATGTAGTACGTAAGTAATTGCAAGAATATAATAATGGATTTTAATTTGTTAGATAATCTAAATTAAAAGAAGTCAAATATAATTTCCAAAGTTAATTGCACGGTGCCATGCTTAAAGAAAATTTTTGAAATGTTTGATGCACAACTGTTTTAAAACCTAAAATACTAGTAATTTTTTAAAGACGTTAATTGGAAAAATTTTTGAGAACATTTTTTTTAAAATTAAAGAATTCTACCAAGTCAAAATGGTATTGTATGTACCTATTACTATATTAAAAAAAAAGAAGATATAAATACATTTTTAAATAAAAATAAAATGTCAAGCACCTTATGCTCAGATAACATGTAGTGACATTTCCTTAGTGGAAATTGTGTTATGAATAATAGTTTATAGATTCTGATGATGTTAAGTAAAATGTTTAGTTCTTGTAGATCCCTCAAACTTACTTGTAAATCATTTTTGAGTTTATGTCTCTACCAGAAGAAGCCATACCAGAATATGTTTATTTGGAACAGTTCTCACCGAAAGGAAAATAATCAAAAGGAGACAGTTCAAATGAAAGTAGTCGGGGAAAGAGAGGATCTAGAAGAAGGAAATCCGAAGAAGACACTTACAATTCAGACAAGTCAATGACTTATGATAAAGACTATATATATTGGGATATTCTCAACTTCCAACATGAGATTTAATTTGGAGTTAACGTTGATGTCATGCATCCAAGGCAAAAAGGAAGAAGATCAATCTCGAAAGGAGTTCATACAATAAATGATAAATAAGAGTTGTTAGACACATTGCAACTTATTATTGTTTAAGACCTACTAGTCTACACACAAGACAAATTGGTGATAAGTAGTATAACAGTCTTTCTGAACCAAAGTGTGTTTATACACTGATATGCAAACATTATTTGCCCTATGGTTCTTAAGCCGTGCAAGTAAAAGATTTGGCAACAGATTTTCATGAATTGTTGCAGCCTTTGGATAACTACCGTTTGTTGAGTGACAACGGGCAAATTCAAATTTGGAGTTGGAGCTCATCCCTCATCGAGGACCCTTGCTTAGAAGTAGATGTTGGTTAATACTGAACTTTTTGTGATCATATTGTTGAAAGTCATTGACAGAGAAATTGCAAATTAAAGTGCTATATCACGTCTTCTAAGCTAAAGAAGAATCATTACGATTCTTACAAGTCCAACACTCAACAATGTAACCATCTTTCTATGTTAAAGGAAGTTGAAAGATCATTCTACCAAGGCGACTTAATGATTAATAATTGGCTAGTTCTTGATCAGATCGTGAAGGACAAGTTAGCGAAAAACTCATGATCTGTCTCAAGCTAGTATTGCCACCATAAAAAGCTAGTACGTAATAGCGCATGCGAAAGAGCTTCGCTTCGCTTTGTATTGTGTACATTTGATACATAGTGAAAACCTCCTTTAATTTTTATTTTTTTTTTGGTGAACAAAACCTCCTTTAATTTAGTTTCAAGGAGAAGGATACGTGGAGTAGGAAAGTATAATTTCCAGTTCACTATACAAATTTCTCTCTGTTGCACATTGTATTTTATGTTATTTATTTGTGCAAACTAATAACCCTACACTAAATTTAATACAATCACAAAAACTCACAAAACTCAGCTACAACCCATTTTACTGGTCAAGTTCAATACTTCCACGACCGCGGCAAGAAAATTTTATTTTCTTACTCTATTTTTTGAAATCTTTAAAGTCTATTCAACCACCTCTTCTAAACTTTAACTTACCCGCCAGAAACAACGTAACATGTATTTTATATTACACTTTATTCCTAACTGACTACAAAACACTCTTTTACTAAATTTCAACTAACTATTTAGTTGTCCATGGGTGAATCAAGACAATAAAAGGGAATAAATAGCCAAAATAACTCGCAAAATGTCAATGGGTTTTATACATGAACTATACTATATATCTAATTTACAGTTTGAACGTTGTGCTTCAAAATAAACATTAAAAAATATTACATTTGACAAATGATGTTACCGTTCTACAAAAGTAAAACCAGTACCTTTTTATTCGAAAAAAAAAAATTAAAAAAAATAAAAATCTACCTTTCAAAATATATATATGCATGACTCGATCAAATTATTTGATCTCTGCTATCACCAGGAGAGGAAGACTTACTCTTTGAGGTTTGTTGGAGATGATACATCAAATTCCCTGGATGAGGATTTGCCGAGGATGTCGTTGTCGGCCTACTCAACAAACTTGAAGAGCATTTATTTGGATTTGGAGAAGGAGAAAAGCTAGAAAGGATCGGAAAAGGCTCGGCCGCCGCCTTCAAGTTCTGGCTTAATTTCTCCGCCAATCCGTGGATTCCGAGGTTTAAGGATGCTCCATTGTTTCCATTATTAGTACCAATGACTGATGAAAGGGCAGCTGCTAATGCGGATTGGAAGTTTGGGTCGGAAGTGATCGCCTTTGTGGCAGCTGCAATGGTTTCTTGTGGGAGAGATTGTGAAGGATTGTTATTGTTATTGTTAAGGTTGTTTTTGGACAAATAGGATTGGAAAAGAATTTGATTGTCTTGTTGTTGTTGTTGTCTTCCAAAGGTAAGAGATTGGCTTATGTGGGGTTTGTTATAAGGTTGAGTAGTTCCTAGGTTCCAAGAAATGGGGAGAGGGTTTGATTCCAAAGAACTAAAGTTGAGATTTGTAGAAGAAAATCTTGGAGGGAAATTTGCTAAGCTTCCTATTCTACTTAGGTTTGATGAGGAAGAGGGAGCGGTTGAGGTTAAATCAAGGACTATTGTGGGGTGTCCAAGTGTTGGGGTGATTGATGAGGTTGGGATATAGAAGGGTTTTGGTTTTGAGGTATCGGAAAGGTAGAAATTTAGTCCATTGAGATTGGTGGTGGAGGTGGAGGTGGAGGTGGCGGTTGTGGTGGTAGTTCCGGGCGGCATTGAGGTGGAGGCGGAGGTTGATGAACCGGACATTAGCATGGATGCGGCGGCGGAAGTGGTGGAGGCCATTGCGGTGGCTGAAAGTGGGAGTGGATGGTTGTGTGTTCCTTCATATGTTGTGATCAAAATTGACATGTCATCCGCACATCTTTGAACCTTCAATTAATTAACACTAATATTATTAGTAAAATTAAACAAAAAATAGTATTTATCACATAATATATAATTGATGGATATATTGGAAACAGGTTCAAAGCAAGCTAACTCGAGGAAATGGATAAGGCAAACTCGGACGGCCCTGAGGTCTCGAAACTGAGTTTAGCGCTCACCGCTCGGCCTCAGGTGACTAAAGGCTAAGCTCAACGCTCGGCCATGGGAGCCCGAGGCCAAGCCCAGCGCTCGGCCTCGAGCGCCCAAGGCCGAGCCTAGCGCTTGGTCCCGGGCCCGGCCTCGAGGCTGGGTGGAGTGCCTGCACATGGCAAAAGGGCATAACTGCCCACCCTTCTCTCGGGAGCGGTTACGGAGTGAGCCTAGTATAAATTTCTCCTATTATATTTGTCTTGCCAATATATCACAATCTAAATTGTAATCACATTATATTGCGTACACAAATCATTAGTACAAGACTTTTTTTGTCTCTTCAATTCAAGCTTCATATACCTTGTCTTCTATTATTTATTCCTTAGTTATTGGTTTTGGTTAATTCAAATCACCCGAGTTAATTAATTCAATCAATAATAATTCTTATTTATCCTGTAATCGAATTGTATATGCTTGTATACCTGTTTCCTTACTGGGCAGGATGGAGCCACAGTGCAGCGATAGTATGCCCTAGGGCACGGATTCCCTTTCGCAATCTTCTGTCCATATTTCCTCCATTGGCACCCATCATTCATCTAATCAAAAAGAAAAGAAAAGAAAAGGTCATATATACCACATTAATTCAATTTGAACTAATTAGGTTTATAACCAAATAAACCCTTGCATGCAAAAATTTATATTATATTATATTATAAGAAAAAGGATTAAATAGGCACTCGAACTTTACCTGAAAAGTTAATTAAATCCCTAAACTTTTTAAATGTACAATTAAACCCATCAACATAACAATTTATTTTCATGCAATAAAGCCCCAAAACCGGTTAATGATCTACTACCAGAGGTCACTAGAGTTCCGACAATCCGCCGACGATATTCCGGCGACATTTAAGACAACAAAGCAACCAACAACCGGTGAATGGTCGCCGGTCGCTTTGTTGTCTGAAATGTCGTCGGCAAGTTGATGGAACCCTAGTAACCTTTGATGGTACGTCACTAACATGTTTTTGGGTATCATTGCATCAAAATAAATTGTTAATGGATATAATTATACTTTTAATAAATTTAGGAACATAATTGACTTTTCAGCCAAAATTTGATGTCTGAACCTTCCCCATATTATATGGTTACATACCGTTGGGGCATCACATCGGACCCTAACAGAAACCCTAGCTCTTTTAGCAGGGTTTTGTTGCGAAATATCATCCTCTCCACTTCTTGTAGTTTTCAAGGCCTTACTTGGAGGCCAAGTCTCCCCATTTTCTTCCTTCACTTCATCTGAACTGTTATCTGTGCTTGGATTATTGTGCTGCAAAGATTTGAATTTGCAGTCCAAGCCAAGAGTTAGGCCTTCTTTCTGATCATTATCTTCATTATCCACCTTATCTTTCCCAGCACACACTATTACTGGTCTGTTCTGCTCTTCTCTTTTCATCTCAGCTGAAGCCCTTCCCAGGCTAAGGGACACTAGCTCTGATTCTTCGGTTATTTGGGGAGTATTATCATCGCTCTTTGCTGCTTTTTCTCCTTCCTTTTCAACCATGCCTTGGAATTGCATCTGAAGCGTCCGATAATCCTTCATGATACGCTCCAAATACATCTTCAGCCTTTGATTCTCTTCCATCACTTCCCCCATTTCAGCCTTCGCTGACTCAAGTAGCTTGTTTTCCTACATTCATCGCGAATATAAATAACATTCACAAGAGTTTTAAAGCCAGAACTTTACTAAGAGCATCCCCAATAGGGTTTTTTAGATAGTCTCTTTCAGATATAAAAATTTGGATGGAATTTTTCAACCGATGGGATTGGGGATAGGGTTTTTTTTTTTTTTTTTTTTTCTGGGTTTATATATTATTCCTGCAAATGCAAAACTTTTATGGGGTCCATTAAACCAGGTTAAAAGTTTAGCAAGTGCTGCAGGATGGGCGTCAGGTGTACTTAACACGCGCCGTGCACGTGTCAGTTGGGCGCGTGAATAAACTTTATTTTATTTTATTTTTAATTTTTTTTTCAGAAGTTTTATTTTCTTTCTCTTTTTTTCTTCCATTTTTCCTCTTCTTTCTTCCTTCTCTTTTCTATTTGGCATTAGAAAAACCACAAAAAAAAGAAAAAATAAAAACCTTGCATTGTTGAGGTTGCTCTAAGTTATTTCATTGATTAATTAACATTGTAATACATTTGAGAAATCCAAGTTTTTGTTTTTGTTTTGTTTTGCCAGGTAATGTCATAGTAAATAAGCTAACCATGCATGCATTCTTTGATTCAAACTTAATATATATATCATTAAAACACCCTGTTGAAAATGCAGACTTTTTTAAATTTCCCTTAAAGAAACAAATTAAATGTGGGGCTTCTAGGCTTTCTAGCTAGTTGTTCTATGTGTATGTAATTGTCAATAAGTTGCATAAGAAGGAAAGAACAAGGGTGTGTTTGGTTGGGGGGTTTTGGTATAGGGAATGGGTATGAAAGTGATTGCTAGGGTTTGGTTGATAGGTTTTGAGAATGCTACTATGGGTATGGAATACCCCATTAATGGGAAAATCCATACCCTTATTAAATAAGGGTTTCATTTCACTTCTTCATTTCTTCCCCAACTATTAATATTCATTCCCATTCCACCCAACTACCAAACATGCTAAATACTTTCACCAAAACCCATTACCCTTACCAAGTATTTGATACCCATGCCCATTCCGATTCCCATGTGCGAACCAAACACACCCCAAGTTTGAATATGACACCCAAACAAGTCAAATATAGTTTGTCTGTTAGAATGTCTAAAACTGCAGTTGTCAAAGGTTTGAAAAATGCTGAAAATTAGCAAAGACGACTGGCCGGGGTTTGACGTGCCATAATCATATCAGTGTGCAAGCTTAGGGTTTTAAAATATTTTAAAAATTGGTTCAATTATTTTCTTCAATATTGTTTCGTGTTCAATATTTAATTAATTTTATTTAAAATAATTTTTTTTTTTTGAAATATATAAATGATCAGTCATTCAATAAATATGAATGCTTTATTACAATAGCAGTATAACATCGTTTTAGGGTGGAAATATAACATCTCATTAATTTAGATAAGAATAATAGACTAGGTGAGAACTATAAACGAATATAAAATATTATAAAATTTGAAAATTATTCATAAATGAAATGTGTTTGTATTTTATTCTTATTTGTCAGAGTTTAATGTTTAATTTTATGAGTTAATACTCGATTTGGTATTAAGATTTTACCACTTTGATTCTCAATTTTTAAACTTACTCAATTTTATTCCCAACTATGCAATTGTTAACCAAAATAGTCATAATCATGACTATTTTGGTTTGGACTAAAGACTATTTTGGATAAAAATTACATAGTTGGATATGAAATTGAACAAGTTTAAATTAAAAATTGATGACTAAAGTGATGAAATCTTAATAGTTGATAACCAAATCGATATTAACTCTAATTTTATTTATTCCCAACCAGAGCCCACAAAGTTTACTACATTGCATTCTAGTTTTTAGACCTTAGGTAGAGTTCGGGTGTAGGTTCGTTAAAGAGTTTTTCCAATAATATATCTTAATTAAAATTGTTATTATTGGTGGGGTCAACCTCTTAACTAGGGTTATCAAATAGGGAGTTTTTCATTAGATACCAAAAATAATAAGAAAATATATAATAGTCAAAAAAAAATGTTTTGTTGCGTTCTATTTTGATGGTCTACTATCAAAATAAAAATAAAATAAAAAATTAATATTTTTGAAAAAAAAATTATTTTTCTTTCATTTTTAGCCATTCATACAACTAAAATATTATCATCCTTTAGAATTTCTTTTAATGAAAAAACACAAAAAATAAAAATAAAAATCCCCCCATAATATGAGATCATGTTGTTTATATGGAACTGACACATACATACAAACGTGATGATCCAATGCAACTTGCAGGATTTAAAAAAAAAAATTAAATTTAAAATTTTAGTTTGGAACTGACAATACCTCTTTGTCTGAACTGAGAGTTTTGTGGTTGGGTGATGAAGATGCCTTCAAAGTGTCACGCTCGTTCTCTTTATTTCCATCTCCTATCTATTATATACACGCAATAATGTATCAATATATGTTAATTTTGCTATTGGGTATTTAATTCTTTTATACAAAATTTAGCTGTGAATTTTAATTTTATAATTGTAATAATACAATTATCATTTTTTGATAATAATAATAATAATAATAATAATAATAATAATAATAATAATACAAATATCAGAATTAAATGTATGGTTTTCAAAAGTCCTTAAGTTACATCAAAAAATATATAGATCTGGATAAAAATTTATGGTTCTCAAATCCTATATATACATATATCTTTTAGACTTTAAAAAAAAAAAACCAGACCCACATAATTTATAACTAGACAAACATATTTTTATCCGAAAATCTGTCAAATTCATATTCAATAATAATTTGTTAAAAAAAATTGATTCTTTATACACGAAATCATGTATATTTTTTTGAAACACTCATAATTCTTTATAAGGTAGTATCTGTTCTATAATTTTTCAATCTTTTTTAGCGCAAAAAATCAATAAACCCATGAATATATATATATATATATATAGCGGAACATATTTCTAAAGTGATTTTGAAAATTGAAATGAGTTGGCATACCTCATGAGTGCAATAACCTTCATCATCACCACTTGAATCTGCAGCTTTCTTCTTGTCTTCCTCCATGGATGCACCTTCAATATGAACTGATGGCTTTCTCTCTCTTCTCTCTTTCTCTCTCTTATCTTCTTCTCTTAATTAGCTAATAATACTACGTACCATAGCAATATTAGGCAAAGGTGATATTTATAGGGTAAAGCCAACAGTCTCTGACTTGATTAAACTAAATATAGAACTGTTCAACTTTCTTGGCTGACATACCCACCCACCCACCCACTCCCCACCCCACCCCCCACAAAAAAGGTCAATGCCCCAATTGCAATCAAACTTGGGTTGGGGATGCATTGAATTAAATTAAATTAAATTGTGCAGTAATTAACAAATAATTAGAAAAGAAATTGAAGAAGAATTCAACTTTCAACGCTGGAGTCTCAGAGAAATATAAAACATTACAGTGTGAGAGAAGGGGGTGGAGGGTTTTGCTCCGCAAAGGTCGCGCCTCTCTCCTACTTTAGTCTTGTTTTTCATATGGATTTCAAGTTGGTACAGCTATTTTTGAAGTTTCGTAGGTAGTTGGATGGGGAAGTCACATGCAATGCAATGGCCATACTCGCCGGTCAAACACAGCCGTATATCTTCCGGTGACCGGAGAATTGAACCCCATCATTTTTTGTTTTGAATTGGATGATTTTTCAATTTGCCCTTACGTTTTTCTCCTCATCCAATTCCTCAAGTCAAACTTGGATTCTATTACTGCTAATTAATACCATGGGAGGTCTATTTCCCAAAACCAAAATATTCGTTTAAATAAATTGTTTGGCCTCGAAAATTTGTAATAATAACAACAATAATAATAACAATAATAATAATAATAATAATAATAATAATAATTGATGGGGCCCGGGTTCTAACCCCGTTACTTGTGAAGGTGGGCTAGGCCATGAGGGGTGGACATGGGCTAGCGCGGGGCGTGGGCTTGATGGACAGGGGTTGTGGTTGCGTGGAGTGTGGTGAGCCGGGCGGGGGGAGGGGGGACGGGGGGNGGGGGGAGGGGGGAGGGGGGGAGCAACCGATGGTCCCGCAGGCTGGCCCGTGACATGGCGTGGCCAGCAGGCCTTACGCGCACCCCGGCGTGCCACCAGAAGGGTTCGGGGATGGGGACATGATGTTGGGGGAGAGGGTGAGGTGTTGATGAGTGGACAGGTGGTGACATGAAGTGCGGAGATTATGACGTCACACGTGGTTGGTGCTCATGGATCCTATTCTACTATAAAAGGAGGTGTTTTATCCTGAAGAAGGCATCACGATCTGAACACAATCCACCCCATAGTTTGATGGTCTCGACTTGGCACCTTGAACTAGACCGTCACTATTCGAATCCCCCCGCGTCCTTTATTTACCTTCTAGTAATCTTGTGGTAATTAGGCCTTGCTTGGGCCACAATGTTGGGCCTAGTGCTCAGGTGATAAAACTGCTATTTTCACTTATATACCTAGTTTATGGTAGATCTGATGCTGACAAAACTATCAATAATAATAATAATAATAATAATAATAATAATAATTGATGGGGCCCGGGTTCTAGCCCGTTACTTGTGGAAGGTGGGTCGGCCCATGAGGGATGGACATGTACTAGCGCGGGGCGTGGGCTTGATGGACAGGAGTTGTGGCCGTGTGGAGTGTGGTGAGCTGGGGGGGGGGGGC
>NC_044917.1:11572227-11597346 GCF_003576645.1 Ipomoea triloba | reverse complement strand
GGGGGGGGGGGGGGGGGGGGGGGGGGGGGGGGGGGGGCGAGCCACCGGTGGTCCCGCAGGCTGGCCCGTGACGTGGCGTGGCCGGTAAGCCTTACGCGCCACCCGGCATGCCGCCTGAAGGGGGGTGGGGACGTGATGTTGGGGGGTGAGGTGTTGATGCGTGGACAGGTGGTGGCATGAAGTGCGGAGATTATGACGTCACACATGGTTGGTGCTCATAGAACCTATTATACTATAAAAGGGGGTGTTTTATCCTGAAGAAAGCATCACGATCTGAACACAATCCACCCCATAGTTTGATGGTCTCAACTTGGCACCTTGAACTAGACCGTCACTATTCGAATCCCCCACGTCCTTTATTTATCTTCTAGTAATCTTGTGGTAATTAGGCCTTGCATGGGCCACAACATTGGACCTAATTCTCGAGTGATAAAATTGCGATTTTCACTTATATACCTAGTTTATGGTGGACCGGATCACGACAAAATCATCAATAATAATAATAATAATAATAATAATAATAATATATTATTATTATTATTATTATTATTATTATTATTATTATTATTATTATTATTATTAATTCAACATTTGAAATTCATGTAATATTCTGAAGCAAAGCCTTTATTAGAATTAATAAGCTAGTGCTCAAAAGCTTTTAAAACTAAAATTAACCTTAAAAAGGTGAAACTACTAATTTCACAATCTGCACGTACAATTTTTATTTATTATTTTTTTTTGGAATACTATTTGCACGTACAATTTAATTGTTAGTTTAACACGGAATTCTTTATTAACTGATNTTTTTTTTTTTTTTTTTTTTTTTTAAAAATTTTTCCCCCCCCCCCCCCCCCCCCCGCGTGCGTGTATTATTGTGTGTGAGTGTATATATATATATGGAAGGATTCGGGTGCGGGTATATCTTCCCTGCGATTGTGCGGTACTCACCTTAAGCATTACAACGGCGCACCTTAGGTACACAAACCACGCACCTTAAGCTAAAACATAAATCACGCACTTAAAGTTTTTAAATGGTGCACCTTCAGTTGAGAATACATTGCGCACCTTAAGTACACAAACCACACACCTTTAGTACACAAGCCATGCACCTTAAGAACACAACCACGCACCTAAGGTTTTAAAATGATGCACAGGAAAATCACGCATCTTAAGCTTTAGGTTCACGCACCTTAAGCTTTAACACTCACACACCTTAAGAATACAAATCACGCACCTTAAGAAGGAAAATCACGCACCTTAAGATGAAAATTACACACCTAAAGCCACCACACAACCGCTCGAAAACTGAATTATATATATATCCCTTTAAAATTCATTCCATGAGTCAAACATGGTGTAAGGGATTAGATGTTGCTTGGGATGGGACTTTTGTAGAATTTATATTAGTTTATAAAAGTATATATTTAATGAATTTTATACTTTTATTTTAATGTTTTTTTACAAAAGTTATTAAAACTCTAAATTGAATATACCCTACGAACTTTCAAAAGTTACAAGTAATTGCAGGTCATTTATCAGTTTTTGGACTTCATTGTCTCAATATTACATGTTAAATGGTGTAATTACACTTTTTAAAAGTTTATGGGCTAATTGATTTTTCAGGTAAACTTTTTTGGATTATTTGATCATTTTTTCTTATTATTATTATTATTATTATTATTATTATTATTATTGAGTGGGAAGAGATAAATTTGCCAGCTAATTAAGATTGATGACTATTTCATAGATGGGCTAAAATTTGACCTAGTTGATGAGATATTTCATCTCTGTACACATAAAACTACACCGCATTAACTAAATTAACTAAATTGTATAATTTGACAAAGACAGCGCAGCAATTTGTAGCAGACAGTTACTTAAACACGAAAGTGTTTATATATATATATATATATATATATATATATATAGTCCCCATCAAATGCGGCCAATCTCCCCTGTGCGGCTGTGTGGCCTTATTTGCACCATTAGATCTCATGATCTAAGGTTTCATATTAATCCAAACAATATAGGCTCCGATTTTTAGCTACGCGAACGGGAAGGATAACGTTGGCAATTCACTACAATTTCAAAACCAGATCAGATCAGACGACGACGAAGACTTGAAATCGACGAGCACTAAGCAACAAACACCAGACGAGTGTAGAAGGGATTTCATCACCAGCAACGAGCGCTCCGTTCTGAACAAAACGCATAGGTCGACTCCAACAGAGAAACGAGAATGGAGTAATTCGCAATACTCTGTGCATTATCAACATTAATCTGGTTCATATTTGAGAAAGTATTACTGTAATTCGCAATAGTATGTGTATTTGGTTTGTGGTGGTTAAGTGGTGTGTTTTAATCTGAGAACTGGTGCATTTTATAACGTATAATGGTGTGTTTTAATTTTGTTGATGCATTTGAATTGAGTGGTGTGTTTCGGTATGGTGGGGAATGGTGTGTTTTAATTTGTCAAGTGGTGCATTTTATAACGTAGAATGGTGTGTTTTAATTTTGTTGGTGCATTTGAATTGAGTGGTGTGTTTCGGTATGGTGGGGAATGGTGTGTTTTAATTTGTCCAGTGGTGGAATTTATAACGTATAATGGTGTGTTTTAATTTTGTTGGTGCATTTGAATTGAGTGGTGTATTTCGGTATGGTGGGGAATGGTGTGTTTTAATACACATGGTGGTGATTTTTACGAGAGTAGTTGCATTTGGTGTGTGGTGGTTAAGTGGTGTGTTTTAATCTAAGAACTGGTGCATTTTAGTATGTTGAATGGTGTGTTTTAATACACATGGTGGTGATTTTTACGAGAGTAGTTGCATTTGGTGTGTGGTGGTTAAGTGGTGTGTTTTAATCTAAGAACTGGTGCATTTTAGTATGTTGAATGGTGTGTTTTAATAATACGTTTGTTGGTGTTTTCTATACTTTAAAATTACCTTCCCACTTACAATTACCATAAAGCCCCCACTTAAGTTACGCGAATTAAACTTCCTAAATCCTAATATATAACCTCCATCGTCAGATCACCTCCATCCAGCGGCATATCTTGGGCCACACGACCGCACCTAATAACACAGCCGCATTTGATTAAAATTATATATATATATATATATATATATATATATATATATATATATATATATATATATATATATATATATATATATATATATATATATATATATATATATATATATATATATATATATATATATATATATATATATATATATATATATATATATAGTAAATTATAATAAATTAATTTATATCCAGGCCAGTTGTTCCACCCAATAGAGGTGCCTACAATCCAGTGAGGAAATTAGTCACTGTATTCGACAGTGAAAATCCTAGGTTACACAAAAAAAAATTAATTTATATCTTTTAATCAAATAAGATAATATTATATTCTCATTATCCAAATTAAATATATAAAGTAAATTTATATTTTCAAAATCTCATATTATATTTCAAGAGGTAATCCTATTACTTAAGATAATTATACATCCCCCGAACCAAATGTCCCGTACAATTCAGACATTTATTTCCTCCGCACTACATATCCAAATGTTATAAGGGCTTGTTTGGTTGGGTGTAGTTTGGGGGATTGCAATTAAATTCTCAAACTACAATGTTTGGTTGGAGAGAATTGTAATTCCGCAGAATTACAATTCCCTCCAAATGATGAATTGTAATTCATGGGGTACCCCCATGAATTGCAATTCAATGGAGAGGAGGGGCAATTTCCATACCTTTTGTTTTTTGTTTTTTGTTTTTTTTTTTAAAATTTGAAAGAATAATAATAATAATAATAATAATAATAATAATAATAATTATTATTATTATTATTATTATTTCTTAAAGAATTATTTATTATTATTATTATTTTGAAAGAATTATTATTATTATTATTGTTGTTGTTGTTGTTGTTGTTATTACTATTACAACATCTACTACAACATAAGTGCGTTTTAGTCATTTTGTTATTTATTACCTTTCAATCCCATGTACTCCTATTCATGCATACCAAAGACTGTAATTTTAATTCCTAGTTTATTCATTGAATTACAATTCCACCGAATTAAACTCTTTTCTCCCATAATTCCCTCATCCCAACCAAACGCCCTGTAAGAGAACCCCTTTTTCCAATTGCCTGATGAGTCGTGAATTAGCATACCACAACCCACTTTCTTACCACTACACTTCTTAGCCGGTACTATCAACATTAGGCCTTGTTTGGTAACATAGTTAGCTTAACAGTCAATTTTGACTTGTTTAACCACTATTAACTATTTAACTTGGTTAAACCGTCAATATAAGTGTTTGATTAATCATTTTTTTGTAATAGCTTATTGTTCTAAAACGCTAAAATTCAAAAAGTTGCTCAAAGCAGTTTTTTGAGAAAATAAATTATATTTTAAATGTGCCAAAGACCTTGTGGTCAAGTGGCATCCGGTGTACACTCCCATGTGGAAGGGAGTGGGTTCGAGCCTTAGTGGAGGCATCTGTTGACTCTTTGTTACTTCAGTAGGTTGAGAAAGTAGTACTACATTGTAACCGAGTCAGTACAACTCAAAATAAAAATTATATTTTAAATGTCATTTTACTTTTAATCAGCTATCAACTAACAATTAATTTATCAAAAATCTTTCTACTACCAGCTTGTTATCCGCTAATCAAACCCACTAATCTAATCCACTAACATCTATATGCCAAACACCCCCTTAATTTTGTCCACCCCTTCTCTGATGTTTCTTCCAGCAAAGATGCCTTGTGCAATAGCAATCCCCGCCCATCCCATTAGGACCAATCGCCTTAGCGAAAACTATGCTAATTTTCACCCCTGAATTCATACCATGGGTCTGTCAAAATAGATTTAGTCCGCCTCGCCAAATGGTGGGCGGCCCCACTTAGTGTGGGCACTCCCAACTAACATGTACTGTGTATAGAACAGATAAAATGAGACAAAAAGAATAATAAACTAACATAATATTGTATGCCAATTGTAAAAAATGGCACATTATTTAGGAGTTTTCCAATGAAGTAAAATTTTATTTTCTTGTGAAATATAAGCTTCTTACCAACAAAAGATGACGTGTATTAGTACACTTTTTATTTGACAAGATATAAATACAATTTTAGATTAAATTAATAATTTATTTACAAAATTTCCTAATTAACTAAACATTATTTCCAAACTAAAAAAATTCACCAATTCAATATAATGTTTATCAAAAACTTGAACCGAAAGTTAGTCTAGCGATATTAATACTATAATCATATAATGTATAAAGTGAAGTTCAAGTGTAAGATATAACATAGATAAAGAATTTTATATTAATGTCAGTTCAATCACATTAATATTAACATGTTGATTTATGCATTGATTGAATTTTTCTGCTTCTTAAATTTCTCTTTTAGGAGCATTAGTCGTATCAAATTGCAGAAAATATGAAATGATAAAAATAAACAAAAAAGGGCTAAAAAAGACTAGGTAAAGCCGTTTGAAAAATTCAATTATATATTTCAAAAATATTTATACTTTTTAAAATTCATAGTATACATTTGTTGTTATTTGCATTGCATATAACATAAATGTAAATTAATACTTCCGTATAAAAAATTGAGTTAATGTACATGCAAGCTACAATTATAATTAAAACACCATTATCCATCAAATGATAGTACATATAAATTAAAATTTATATGAATTTTTCTATTTATATAAACAATATAGTATGTAATCTAATATAAGCATTTTATTAAAAAAATAATTTTTTGTTTAAATTCTAAGTTAGTCTGTTGGCTAACATGAAGGCTCGCACGCAAATGTCTAGCCCATCGCAAAATAAATTTAACGGAGTCAGTTGATCCGCATTGACAGTCTTACTTGAGTCGAAAAACTCAAAATTCGTCGAGATTATATTAATCCTTTCAATTAAAAGAATAAAAATAAATAAATAATAGCCTCTTAAAAAAAGAAAAAGAAAAAAGAAGAAGATAATAGCCTTTATTTATGAAAATAGTGGCACGTGCAGATTGTGCTTTTTCAACGTGTTTGTCAAATCCAAAGGGAGAGAGGATGAAACGACGAGTTGGTGAGTATGAAAGTTGAGAAGGAAAAAAGTAGTACTACTACGGCGTTGGACTGCGCAAATAGTGGCTAGCTACAAACCTTGACCAATTACTTTTTCAATTTCCTTTTCCTACTTCCAGACTTTTATGTTTCAGCTCTACCTTCAAATTTTATTTTATTTTTATCAAAATTGCATTTAATTTCTATTTGTCAATAATATTAAATTGACTCTTATCTTAATTATATTATAATATATTAGGATCCGACTAATCTCGCTTATTTTATTACTAGTTTTTCTTATGCGCGATGCCCAAAAAGTAGGTGCCTAATATTAGTATTTTATATTAAAATTTTAAATTTATTTAAATTTTAATATAGTAAATAATAATAATAATAATAATAATAATAATAATAATAATAATAATTATTATTATTATTATTATTATTATTATTATTATAACAACAACAATAACACGGGTTCCACTCCAATATTTTTATAAATTGAATATTTACATTTTAAAAAATAACTAACATATAACTCTAATATTTAATGTGTATATATTATTATTATTATTATTGAAGAAGATAATAAAATATATAGTGGATGCATGTGCATAGTAATTAACAACAGTGGAAAAGATAACAGAAGTTATAACGGTAGGGGTATATTTGTCCAAAATATTATGTAGTACAACTTTTATAGCATAATGTACAAAAAAAACTTAACAGAAAAAACAGACATAAATAAGGGGTATAACCTTCATTCACATTTATTATGTTTTTAGATTATTTTTTGTTAGTTTTATCCTTATGTTTTCAATACTTCAGTTATTTTTATTACCATTTTGTTACAAGTGTATATAATTTTTTTGAAAGCAAAAACGGAATTTAGATTACTGGCTTACTGCATAAGGGCTAGACAAAGTTATTTGGAGGGACAAAGTCTAAATACAAAGAGGTAAAGGCGGACCTAGAAAATTATCTGAGTAGGGTAAAGTTTAAATGACGTTAGAAATGTCAATGAGAAAATATCAAACACCCATAATAAAGTTTAAATACAAAATACATTATAAATTACAATAGAATGTTTATGATAAATTACATGATAATTAGGGGCAGAGCCAAAATATATATACTTAGTGGACTAAAAATGTGAAAATATTTATGACAAAATATGAAACACAATCAATTAAATAAAATAATTTGAATAGAAAAAACATTATATTAATAAATACTTTTAATTTTTAATTTCTTTTAGTTAGATCAACTTTAAGTTTTTCTAAATTAATTTGAATGCAATAAAGTATAATATAAACTTGTATACTACATTAATTAAATTGATTCATAAAAAGTAGACTAAAAAATATTTTGTTGGGCATCGGCCAGGTTGGCCGAGTTCAACCCCTGCTTGATTCGAGACATGTCGTTGTGGCTTACCATTGAGGGATGTGGTTAAATGGTTAAGTAGGACATGACGACCAGATATCCAAGGAACTTTGTAGTTAGAGCCGTCAAAACGGGCTTAGCCCGTCTTGCCCCGAGAAAAAGGCGAGGCGGGCTTTGATATTTTAGGCCCATATTTTGGCGGGCTTTTTAGCCCACTCCCGCCTGACCCACGGGCTTCGGCGGGAGCCCGCCAAATGTATAATAAAAATATTAAAATAAATAAATGTTTCAATAGTAAATTTATAAAATTAAGGGCTCATTTACTAACTGGAAAATTTTTTCTAGTTATTTTGGAAAACTAGTGAATTGGAGAGCAAAACACAGAAAACATGTTTACTAGCACAGTTTTTCATTTTGAAAGCATGAAACAATTTTTTCAATTTTCTAGAAAACTGGAAAACTATTAAAAAACTTATTTCTAAATGGAAAACAAAATCATCTATTATCTATTTGGTTATATCTCACTATAAACATATTCTCACCATTATCTACATATAGATTTATTCATTGCTATGAGTACATTTATTATCATCTTCTTTTACTTATCACTGTCTTCTATATTTTCTACTTGCATAGCTTTTGGTTCATGGAATCTTGGATTACCCCAAGTAATAGGATTACCTCAAAGAAGGTAATGTGAGAGTTTGAGAATGTAAGATTACCTTATGTGTTTGGTTTGGATTATGAAATATAATATTACCTTGTTTGGCTAAGGATTATATTTTAGGTTATATGGATCAATTTACTATAATGTCCTCAATAAAATTAATAATGATTTTAAAAAACGCAATGGCAATTTTATTCATTTTTCGCATTGGTCAATTTTAAGGTGTGTAGTTAAGGTGTGTCGTATTCCTTCTTAAGGTGTGTGGTTTCTATGCTTAAGGTGTGTAAGTTCTTCAATGAGAACTTAAGGTGTGTTTTTGTTAAAATTTAAGGTGTATTGATCTAAAGCTTTAGGTGCATTGTTTCACTTCTTAAGGTGCGTTGTTTTTCTTCTTAAAGTGTGTGGTTTGTGTGTTTAAGGTGCATCAAATGTTGAAACTGCATGTGTCAGTCTAAAGCTTTAGGTGCGTGATTTTCCTTCTTAAGGTGCGTGGTTTCTGTACTTAAGGTGCGTCAATTATAATACTTAAGATGCGCCATTTTAAAGTTTTAGGTGCGCGGTTTGTATTCTTAAGGTGCTTTGTTTGTGTACTTAAGGTGTTTAAGATTAGGTGCGTCAATTGTACACATAACGTGCGTCCTTTGTGTTAATCGCACTTCCGCACGGAAAGTGATATTTGCACCTGATCTAGTCCATGTATATATAATTTATTTATTTATTTATATATTTATTTATATGTATGTATGCATGTATGTCAATGCTTAAATATTAAAAAATTAAATATATAAATATGCACACATGTATATTTGATTATATAATCATATATTTATTTCATTATTATTATTATTATCATTATTATTATTATTATTATTATTATTATTGTAATATAGGGATTAGTTAATAAGGGAAAAGTTGGAATAATTTAAGGTAATCTAAGATTAACTAAGAAAATGGGGTAATCACATCACCTTGAAACACTACCACTACACCAGTTTTGAAGTAATATAACATTACCAAGTAATCTCATAACTTGTACCAAATAAAGTAATATAACATTAACAAACTCAGATTACCTGAACCAAATGCCCTTAAAGTTATACATTATTCACATTCTCAAAATTAAAAATTGATCTCTATACCAAATTTTATATTTTGCTTTAAAGTGTAAACAATGCAATGGAGTAAGTTTGAAAACAAGCAAAAGCACTGATTTTTTTTTTTATTGTTTCAATTTTTAATTATACACACCGAGTGCTCCTCTCTACTTCACAACTTAACAGTTCCAACCGCTGAGCTTCGATCATATATTGGAATAGGCAATAATGACCGTAGGAGTACTTTACGGTATTTTTCTAATTGCTTTGTTTTATTAGTTCCTAGAAACTCTAATAAGCTAGCTCACACGTTAGCTATAGCTACCTTTTCGTAGGATACCTCTTTGTAGGGGCAGAGCCACAGTGGAGGTAGTGGGGGCAACTGCCCCCCTCCCTCCACCCCACCCCTTTATATATATATATATATATATAGTAGCATTAAATTATGTATAAAACCTATATTTATGTAAAATAAATTTTAATAGTTTGAGTAGTTTAGTTGGTTGACACTTGTTTATGGAAGTCAAACACACTTAACCACAGAGTTCCTAGACTATCTAGTCGTCATGTCCCACTTAAAACCAATTGGCAATAAGTAAGTGGACATTAACCATTTAACCACATCCCTCCATGGAAAGCCACAACGCCTCGTCTCGAATCGAGCAGGGGTTGAACTCGGCCAACTTGGCTGATGCCCAACAATCCCCCTCCCAACACTTGCCGCAACCTTTGAACACCATGCCCAGTTGCGCAGCGCGCCTGAATCGGTCCTTAGCCTACGCGTCCACCATCCCCCTCCTGGCTCGGATATCTGTTTTCAATTTAGAAAACTTGTTTACTAACACTTATTTTTTCAATTTTTTTTTAGATTAACGTTAAAATGAACAATAAGTTTAATTCCAAGTGATTGTTAGACTTTATATTTAAAATATTATAAAATATATTTAAATAAAATAAATATAATTTTTACTTTTAAGTCCAACATACGTAAAATTTTTACATTTGATATCCGAGCCAAATTTATATATATGTATATATAACATAAATAAAAATATATCCGAACCAATAACTTATTAAGCTCACATAAAATTTAATTTAGATAATATTAATATGTTTTGAGCTAATATTTAAAATATGTTTGGATATATTCATTTGAATGACATGTATATAATATATAATTTTTATTTTGAATTCTAATATAGTAGTATATGTGAAATTTTGATATTCGATATCTAGACCAAACTTGTATCTGATATAACATAATTAAAAATATCTAAACCAATAATCAGTTCAGTTCAATCAAAAGTTATATTTAAATAAGTAATGCAAGTAGAAAAGATAGAAGATGATAATGAATGTAATCATAGTAATTAATAAATATGTAAGTAGATAATGGTGAGAACGTGATTATAGTGACATATAGTTTAATAAAAGATAGATGATCATGTTTTCCATTTAGAAAACAGTTTTTAATGGTGTTTCTATTTTCTAGAAAATTGAAAAATTATTTCATGTTTTTAAAATGTAAAACCGTGCTAGTAAACATGTTTTATGTTTTTCAATTTTTCAAATTTTCAGAAAACTGGAGAAAAATTCCAGTTAGTAAACGGACTTAATGTTTGACTCTTCAGCCCGAGCCTTGATATAAATTTTCTTTTCATTTTGTTTCAAGTTTTCTATAGAGTTTATATTTCTCGAGACCTTTAACTTTATCAAATGGATAAATATTCTTTTTCCATTGGTGTTCTTATTCTATTCAACTATTAGTCTTATGAACACTAACATCTTCTGTGTAAATAGTTTGCCATTTGTGTATATATCTATGGCAATTTAATTTACTTAGTGAATTTTGATTTTAAATCCTATTTCTAGCCTTCATAGATTTTCTAAATATAGGAATTTACATATTGATTTTTGGAGATTCAAATTTCCTAATACATAAGTAAGCATCATTAAAATTTATCAATTTACAATTATTCCTAATACACTTTTCCAATGTATAATATTAAGATATCTCACTAGCTAGCCTAGAATTGTACTTTGTATAACTATTTGTTTTTGGTATAGTATTAATCAAACTAGGTAAATAATTTAGAATAAGGTACTGAATATACTGACCATCTAATACTCTCTCCAATGTCTGAAATTTGTCCTTCACTTTAACCACTGCACAGACTAAATTAAGGACCATGGTCGTTTTTTATTCCTAGAATATTGAAACAAAAATGATTTAAGAAAGATAATGACAAAAAATTAAAGTACATTATTAAGGGTAACCAGCAAAAGAAAAGAAAGAAAAAAAAAACCTATGACTTAGGAGTTGGTTACCAAGCAGTGATACAGGATCCTTAAAATAGTAGTTTGAGAATGGAGATTTATTAGTTCAATGATGAATTCTATATATGGTTGCTGCCATGTACATGTGTGTGACTTAACGTAGAGTAAATTACCCATTTCAATATTCTCAATATCCTTTAGACTTTTGCTAGATTCTTGGCAAATTAAGGTAAGATGTGGTGTAGCCACAAATATTTTAATCAAAAGGTCAATGCTTTCCCCTTCACACCAAATTAATAAATTATTATTTTATCTAACTGGGATTTGGTTACACATTTTTTATAATATATATATAAAATTCTCTCTCTCTTTGTGTCCATTAATTAAATTCTTTTAGTACAAATGACTTTTTAATCCTTTTAACAATTAACAATAACCAAATTATAACAATCCAAATAAATAGGGATTAGTTAAAAAGCTAATGATTTTTGGAAAAAATGTTCAAATAGGCCTTTATACTTTTCACAAAAAATCAATTAGATCATGAACTTTTAAAAAGTGCAATTAAACACATCAATTCACGATTTTAAGGCATCCAATCTCGTTAGCCGGTTATTACCTCACAGGTAAGTTCCGGTAAATGCCCTCGTGGCCTTCTCTGGTAAGAATTCCATCTCTTGATTGCGACTTTTTTCGATCACCATCTCTTGGTCGCCTTCTCCAGGAGAAGGCAACCTTTTTCCGGTCGCCTTCTCAGGCGACCAATGGGACTGGTTGCATTCGCCGAAGAAAGCGAATTTTTGGTCCATGGTCGATTTTTTCAGTGAAATTTACCAGTCAACAGCGAAAAATAGTGCTCAACAGTTTAATTTACTTATTTGGTAAAAAAAAATTGTTTAAGGATCTAATTGTAATTTTTTTAAACTTTAAAAGCCTAATTAATTTTTGGTGTAAAGTTTAGGGCTCTGTTTGACCATTTTTCCATAGTTTTTCAAACAAAACAAATTTTTGTAATGGTCTATGACTATAGATGTTGTGCACAAAGAGATTTTCATTAAGATATAAACGTTGCACTTATTATTTATATGACCTTATTTATATATCTTTATAATATATCCATTATAATTAATTTACAAAATTACTATTATACGACAACCTATAGAACAAATGTAACAATATTATTTAAAAATAAAAAACTACTTTAGGACACTAACTGCACAAAACTCTAGCTACTTTTTAAAGGAGATAATTTAATATGTCATCAAAATTATTTTTGATAAGGTTTCAACTCTTGATTTTTATTAGACATTTTGCTGTATAGAAAAACATTAAACTCTTGAAAAGTCTATAAAAGTATTGATTCAATACACCCCTACTCTACCAACATAATTATATATGTAATGTGAATAGCATTGCACCATGGCCAAATTAAAGTCCACATAGTATTAAATAAATGTTAAACATTACAATGTATACCTAATGATACTGCATAACCTGGAATAAACTATGTTCATATAATATTTAATAAACGTTTGCATAGTATGGTAAAAGTTTATATTGGAAGTCAAATAACATTACTCATAACATACGTATTACGTACATCACGAAAACATGTATTTGAATAATGAAAACTGAATAGAATTAGACAAACTTGATGAGGTTTGAGGCTGTCATAATTTAAGGTCAAAGGACTTATTCCAATTGAGACCAATAGAGGGAATATTCAGTCCTTGTAAAATAAATAAATAAATAAATAAATAAATAAATAAATAAATAAATATATATATATATATATATATATATATATATATATATATATATTGTACATGTATCTGTATCCTACAAAATAAGACTAGTACAATTGAGATCATCTCTCTTCATAAAAACTCCTACAAATTATAATTATTAGGTATTTAATAATGCTATTACCTCTTACACATGAACATATAATAAAAAATAAATATCTCCCCCGGGCATAGCGTAGTTGGTTTGTCTTCTGACTTAAAGGTCATGACTGGAGCATTTTGAGGATTTAATTTGAATCCTACTGGAAACATGTATGACAAAAATGACCTAAGGATGATGGAAATTAAAGTCTGGTATGTAAACTGATTGCATGAATCGTGATTTATATCTGCAGAGACTCTAGGGGTGTGGTCATGTTGGTTTATGATTAGTCCGGCGTGTTGAGTATATAATATATAAACATAAATGTGCAATCCAACTATCAGCTTAGACTTTTAGTTGAGATGGAGCACATGTTTCAATTTGGTATCAAAGTCAACCCCATGCCAAAGGTTATGGATTCGAATTTTCGCATCGCCTGATAAAAAAAAAAAGAAGGCTACAGTCTACGTGTTGCTTAGAGCCCATAAAAAATAATCATATCGGTCCGCACATGTAAAGAGACTTAGGCTTTTAGTTGAGATGGATCACATGGTTTAATTCGGTGAAGTTGGGATCACCTAAGTTTTAAAAACAAATAATAATAATAATTATTACAGTAGTTGTTATTGTGTGTTTTGACAACTCAATAATTTACTGTTTAAAAATTGACATCAATGATCAATTGTTTTACTTCTAATTAATGGTATGAAAACGTTTTAGCCACCTAGGGGGTAATACTATTTACAATAAAAATATAAGTTTGATGCAACGTATCATAAATAAGTAATTGGTTAAATTTTTTTAATTTATTTTTTACTAAACAGATTTGTCAACGTCGACTTAATGGCTTGAAGACTAAGAAACTAATTAAACTAGTTATATGTATTTGTTTTAGAGTTAATTATGGTACGATGACATTTTTATATTATTTAACTTTCATCAACTAATAATTTAACAATATTTTACTCTTAAGTTTTATCCATCGTTATTAATTCTATATTATCCTCCTGAAAACTAAGGCCATCCACATTAGTGATTTTGGTGAGATTTTTGAAGGAGAGTGGCTAATATGGAGGAGAGAAGGTGAAGAGAGAGAAGAAATGAGATGCTTGCAGGAGGAGAGGTTTTTGGTTTGAAATTGTGGGGCCCGCATGGAGAAGAAGGGGCGCCTTGGTCGCGCGTGCTGGTCAAATGTAAAATCATCTGATTTTTTTTTTTTGTCAAAACTTTTTTTTTTTTTTCCTTTTTCTATCCCCTCTCATATTCTCTTTTCTAGACATACCGGTAAAAACTCCCTAAAAATCATAACTATTGAGGATGGTCTAATGGTTAAAAGATGAATTGTTATCTTAATCACTGGTTTTTATTTTGGTTTTTGTTATGATAGCGATTATTTAGACACAGCACTTGACAAGCCAATCCTAGATTTATTACCTTTTACCTCACAAGTTTTATGGTAATAGATCAAGATGATTAAATTTGGAACTATTATAAAAATAAATGAAAAAATATATTCCAATTAGGATAAATCTACCTAGACTAAAGTTCTTCATCAAAATCATGATATCACAATCCGATTTACCTAATAGATTTTGGGTTGGAGCGGTTAATGTGCTTCATTCAAAATAAAATATTAGTTCATAAAGCTCATAACAAGACTCCTTATGAACTTTGGAAGGAAAGAAGTCAGCAGAGTGAGCTACTTTCATACCTTTAGTAGCAAATGCTTCATTCATAACAACATAAAGTCTCACCTCAAGCCATCTAATGAAAGAGTTAATAATGAATGATTATTTTTAGAATATTCTTCTACAAGTAAAGCATTCATCAGAGTCTTCAACAAGAGAACCATGACGCTAGATCAGACGAATTAATTCATGTTGTGTTTGGTGAGCCACACATCAACAAGGAGATAGAAGATTCGGTGTACAATGTCGAAAAATTAGATATTCGCGAAGTCAAAGAGGACGAGAAGTTAATCCGACAAGAATTTCCCAAATTTGCTTGTCTCCTTCACCGAGTGGATCAGTTCTCAGTTCTCAGATTGGTTTTTCAACGAATATATATAATCCAACGTTGAATTTCCCAAATTTGCTTGTCTACATTAAGTTCTTGTGCGATGAACGAATTGAAAGAAGCATTAATGACAAATTTCTTATTGTATGAATTATGAAATTGTGAACTAGCTCATATGTACTACTATGAATGGGATTATGTAAAACTATCATGTACTGTTACGTATTTGGCTAATTTCTTATTGTATGAATTGTGAAATTGTGAATTGTGTTTAGTAGTATGTATGGGACCTGATTCCAACATGGAAATATTGATGGTTTAACAGTATGAATCGAATTGTGTTTAACAGTATGAATGAGCCAAAAACCTTGTGGTCTAGTGGCACCCGGTGTCCCGATTTATACTTCCACATGGATGATGGGAGTGATACTACATTATAACAGAGTCAGTAGTACTCAAAAAAAAAAAAAACAGTATGAGTGAGATTATATTCGTGTATGTTAGTTTGCTATTTAATTATATATGATGTGAATACATTTTTTTAAAGAGTCATTTCCATTTTTGGTCCTACTGTTATTGGGGCATTGCTAATTTTAGTCCACTTCATTAATTTTTGCCCCATTACGGCCAGTCTTATTTAGTTCTTGCCACTTTTAGTCCACCGTTAAAATTTTCGTCAAATAGTCGTCCTAAACAAGGGTATTTTTTGTCTTTTCATGCTTTGGTCATCTCCTTGACCCTTTGCAGTGGTTTTTCTTACATATTTTCACCCAATGAAGAGGTCCGGCAGAAGCCATGTGAGCCACATTACAAAGCCATGGCTTTCGCCGGACCTCTTCATTGGATGAAAATGTGTATGGAAGACCATTGCAAAGAGTAAAGGAGATGATCAAAGCATGAAAATATCAAAATATCCCTATTTTGAACGGTTATTTGACGAAAATTTTAACGGTGGACTAAAAGTGACAAGAACTAAATAAGACTGGCCGTAATGTGGCAAAAATTAATGAAGTGGACTAAAATTAACAATGCCCCAATAATAATAGGACCAAAAATGGAAATAACTCTTTTTTTAAAATCTATAGTAAATATGCTTGTTTGTGTGTAGGCAATATATACTGATATGCAAATTAGAAAACTTCTCATAATTAAGGATTACTTGGACAATAAGGATAAATTTTATATATGTGTGCACTTTTTTAATCATATCTCCAAGGAATCATGCATGACATCATATTTTACTGGTAAAAGATGGATGAATGAATTAATGAATGGTCATGAAAAGCAGCGTTTTAATGCATTTAGAATGAATCAATTACATTTAGCCAATTATGTGTAGATTTAGAAACCAAGTAAGGTTTAAGCGCTTCAAATAGGATGTCAACTTTCAAAAAAACTTGGTATATTTGTATATGTGCTTAGCAAGGGTGGTGCTTCTAATAGAGATACTTAAGAACACTTCCAAGTTTCGGTGAAATTGTGAATAGAATTTTTAAAGAAGTGTTGAATGCCATGGATTGATTTTTATGACATATACTTGTACCAAAAGATTATGTGAGTTCAATGAGATCTTATCACCACAAATTGTTAATGATACTATATATATGCCACATTTTAAGGTAAGTGAATTAATATGTTGTTCATCTCATTCCTATCTATATATTTGTTACATCACTATGTGAATTAATATATACCACATTTTCCCCCTAAATTGGAACTGTTGACACTACAAATTTTATAAATATGTTTATTTTTTAATATTAGTATATTTGAATATATTTTGGATAATATTGATATTATCTAATTTGTTTAATTAGATAATATCAAAGAAGTTTGAACATACTCAAACTCTTCTATCTTTCTTTCCTTCCCCCAAAAGGTTGAATCTCTAATCCCAATGCCCCCACGCCCCGACCTGACAACTTTTTCTTTATCCTACAAGCTATAAATAGGAGCTCTCATTTTGAAAATATTATTCAAAGAACACAATAAAATATCGTGCCAATCATATTGATCCAAATCTCTATTGAAGATCAAACCATTTGAACCCGGAGGCCTTTCAATAAAAAACAAACATAGCCTATTTTCTGGAACGTTACTCCATTTCAAGTCTATTTGGGGAACTAAACATGTTGTTATATTCTCAATCATTTTGATGAAATTCGAACCCTAATCTAAAGATAAGGAATTTCACTCTATAGCCATCGCTACTAGAGATCATTGGCAAGTACATTTTCAATTTGATAGAGGGGATAAAACATATATATATATATATATATATATATATATATATATATATATATATATATATTACTTGGTAATTAATTTACATACGAGACCAATATATTTAACCTGATTAACCCATAATCAAAGTTAATTTTCTAGGGCATTCGGTGTTCCGGTTAATACTCTCACATGCATGATGGGAGTGGGTTCGAGTCTCAGTGGAGACAACTGTTGACTCTCTTTGTGCTTCACTAGGTTGAGAAAGTAGCTATGAACAGATACTACATTGTAATAGAGTCAAGTACTCAAAAAAAAAAAGAAAAAAAAAAGCTAGAGATAATTGACAAATGCAGTTTCAATTTAATACCTACATACAAAATCAATATCATTTATCTAATTCACTTGTAATTCAAATCATTTTTCTACCCATCTCCGCTTAGAGATCATGGGCAAATGCATTTTGAATTCGATAAACTCTTCTTCCGTTTTTTTTTTTTTTTTTTTTTTGTGTCTTTTTAAAATTATAACTCTTAAATGGGAAGAACGTGCCTAATTTAATTTGTTGATTGCTTCAGATCTTGCACATGAAGGCAGCCCTCAGCCAGAAAAAAAAATTGCATAAGTTAGAAAATAATATGTGAATAAGTCAAATTTTGTCATCTAAAAAATTTCATAAATTCAAAAATCATTTATATTGGTATATATTTTAAATAAGGCAAATGTTAATTATTAGTGACACAAGCTCTAAAAATGTCAATGAGGATTATAGACTAAAATATGTACAAGTTGGACTCCATGCTACCAAGTCAGAAACTATTTATACCAAAAATTATAAAAGAAGTGAAGACTTATATTCCAAATGATGATTGCATATAGTTTACAAACTTTGGTTTGAAGTTGAATTTTACCTTTAAAATTAAATGGCGTCTATGCAAGGTGTTGACTTCCAAAATATATATAATAACACCATTTTTATTATTGATTAAATAGTTTTGATTTTATAATTAGTATCTGGTTCAAATGCATGCGACACCCTGTTCTCGCGTGATTATGCATATTGCACCATTAGGTATACACAAATGCACTATAAAGTACACAAATGTACCATTAAAATGCATCGCAACTNATATATATATATATATATATATATATATATATATATATATATATATATATATTACTTGGTAATTAATTTACATACGAGACCAATATATTTAACCTGATTAACCCATAATCAAAGTTAATTTTCTAGGGCATTCGGTGTTCCGGTTAATACTCTCACATGCATGATGGGAGTGGGTTCGAGTCTCAGTGGAGACAACTGTTGACTCTCTTTGTGCTTCACTAGGTTGAGAAAGTAGCTATGAACAGATACTACATTGTAATAGAGTCAAGTACTCAAAAAAAAAAAGAAAAAAAAAAGCTAGAGATAATTGACAAATGCAGTTTCAATTTAATACCTACATACAAAATCAATATCATTTATCTAATTCACTTGTAATTCAAATCATTTTTCTACCCATCTCCGCTTAGAGATCATGGGCAAATGCATTTTGAATTCGATAAACTCTTCTTCCGTTTTTTTTTTTTTTTTTTTTTTGTGTCTTTTTAAAATTATAACTCTTAAATGGGAAGAACGTGCCTAATTTAATTTGTTGATTGCTTCAGATCTTGCACATGAAGGCAGCCCTCAGCCAGAAAAAAAAATTGCATAAGTTAGAAAATAATATGTGAATAAGTCAAATTTTGTCATCTAAAAAATTTCATAAATTCAAAAATCATTTATATTGGTATATATTTTAAATAAGGCAAATGTTAATTATTAGTGACACAAGCTCTAAAAATGTCAATGAGGATTATAGACTAAAATATGTACAAGTTGGACTCCATGCTACCAAGTCAGAAACTATTTATACCAAAAATTATAAAAGAAGTGAAGACTTATATTCCAAATGATGATTGCATATAGTTTACAAACTTTGGTTTGAAGTTGAATTTTACCTTTAAAATTAAATGGCGTCTATGCAAGGTGTTGACTTCCAAAATATATATAATAACACCATTTTTATTATTGATTAAATAGTTTTGATTTTATAATTAGTATCTGGTTCAAATGCATGCGACACCCTGTTCTCGCGTGATTATGCATATTGCACCATTAGGTATACACAAATGCACTATAAAGTACACAAATGTACCATTAAAATGCATCGCAACTCTAAGATGTGTGGTCATGCACAATTATTGTATACATAAATGCATCATACCTCGATGTATTTCTGAACACACTGTGATACATTATTACATACTTAATGGTGAATGACCGCACGTCTGCATAGGAAGCCTTGTTCGTACGAGAACTATACCCCTCTCTCTCTCTCTTTATATATATATATATATATATATATATATATATATATATATATTATTACAACTACAAAAGTGTGTATAATATTTTAAGATTTGATTTATAAAAAGTTATTCCATAAATTTAGTCTACCAAACAAAATCTGCCTATCAAAAACTAGCATGCCCAATGACTTCTTATCTAAAGGTTAATTAGTTTTCTGTTTTATTATTATTGCATTGACCTACCTCCCATTTCATCTTGTTGAGCATTAGTTCCTATCTTTTACTTTCTTCCTATTCATCATTATTAATTACCTTTGATTATGCCAATGACTTTATGGTCAAGTGGCATGTAGTGACTCTCGCAAATGGGAGGTCATAAGATCGAGCCTTAGATGAATATATACTACAATATAATAGAGTCGTCCCATCAAATTCACCCCCTTTTGTTGCACTTCCCCACACACACTTCTAAAGTGTGGAAAGGGGAAGTACTTACCTTCTAATCCTTCTTCTTTAATTTCATGTTTTTGGAAAGGAGAAGTATTTTTGCACCTCCCCCCACACACTTCTAAAGTGTGGAAAGGGAAAGTATTGTTTAGCTCTTCCCTCCCTTGTTTCCCCTTGATTCCTCATTGCTTATTTTCTTTGAACATTGTGACGATGTTCATTTATAAAGTGTGGAAATGGGTACACTGATGTGTGAGTAATACATTGATATCATAATTCTCAATGATTGGATGAATGTATTGTGCACTTGAATGATTCAATGTTTGGTTGTTTTTGTCTTTAAGTTGTCTATGATTTTGGATTGGTTGTTAACACATTTATTGCATCAAAATTTTTGAGAATAAACTTCTTTAAGCTGCATGTGAGTTTGTTTAAAGCCACAATTGCACACTTCCACTTTAAGTTTTATTTCATCTTCGTTGTGTGCTTGTGTGTAATTAACTAATACTGGATTGATCCTTGGACCTTAGCTTGCAACTTAGATGAGAAGTTGGCATAAGGTTGCTATGTGGCTTGTAAGGTGGTATGACCCAGGAAAACACTTTATCGGTATGATACAAGGGAAGAGGAGAGCTTTTCCTTCTACGTGAGCTTGTGTGAACCCCTTTTCCCAAGAAAAAAGCATGAGATTTGTATGAATGCGGAAGTAACAATTTTAAAAAGTTAAAAGAGTCTAAGATATCCTATTTTATGAGGAAAATGAAGAGGGTGAGGCCACCTCGTAGGTATAGAACATGCTACCGTATCCCAAACAAATAAATGCACAAAAGTGCATAAGGATACAAAAACTTTGTGTTTTAGTAGTTATGTTTGAATTGGGGAAGTTCATTCTAACAGTGAGAAGAAAAGAGGAGAAAATCGCTACGACAAAACGAAAGGAGAGGCGTGTATCATACAATCGCATTAATTGGGTCTTTGAAGCCGATTGTGAAAGATTTGAATGGCTTGTGCTCAATTTTCCCATTTATGGTTCTAGTTTTGGAATGTCCTTTGATTGGTTATTTGAATGGTTTGGATGCTTGATTATTGTGTGTTGATAAGTGAATCATTGGGGATGTTAATTGTGAAAGAAAATGAGTATATCCCAAGGTTCTTTCCATTGAAGTTGTGGTCTAAAAAGTTTGTCAATTCCTAATCTAGTTCATAGCTACGGTAAAGGCAAAGACAACATAGCTTTAAATCCTTGTGCTTAGTTTGTTCATTTGAGTATTGGGTAATTGTGAACCTCATTGTCTTGTCTCCCAAACTTGTGTCGTTCTTGATTAAATCTTTGCCTTGCTTGAGGACAAACAAGCTAAGCTTTAGAGTGTGGAAAGGTTTGATAAGTGTTTACTTGTACTACTTGTGCATTAATTGGCCAATTTTGACTTAGAAGTGCTTTAATTGTGCTTAAAGTGGCAAAATATTTGATAAAGTGTGTGGGGGAGTTAATTGAGAACATTATCTTGTTTTGAAAGTAAAAAGAGCAAATTCAAGGGCAATTTGGAGAATGAGGAGTAAAAACAGGATGGAACCCAGAAGACACCATAAGCAAGGATGTTTCGTGCAAGGCTCATGAGGAAGACTTTAGAAAGTCATATCTTCTATTACCAGGATCATCACGGCGTGACGAGACTCGTGATGTAATCTCTTGCAAGGCATCTTCTATTACCAGTTTACCACGAGCAGTATCACGGCGTGACAACACTCGTGAAGTGAACTTCTGCGAGGGGCCGGGTGCTTTGTTTTCATGAGAGGCCATCACGGTGTGAGGAGGTCCATGACGAGCAAGTATCCAAAAGCTAATCAAGGCCATCACGAGACTTGTCACGGAATGACATGCCTTGTGAGGCAGTGTATTCCAAAAGTACATATAAATGAAAGAAGTCAATTTTTATTTGAGAGTCTTTTAGAATTTTAGATTTTTGGCACTTTAGTTAATTACTTTCTTTTGGAGAATTCAACTTCCATAATTAGTTAATTTCTCTAGTCCTTCAATCTTAGAATTTCAATTTCAATTTCATTTCCACTACAAGTTCTTATTAGATTCAAGTTTCATTTACACTTTGGAAGTAAGGATTGAAGACTTTGATTTACAATTTCATCTCCTAATAGATATGTCAATTCCAATTTTATTTCATTGCACATTTACTTATTGTCTTGCTATTTTGATTTCTTCGTTTGTGATTGTTATGAATTGTTCTTGTGATCTTAAATCTATTGTGATTTATAGTATAATCTTGTGTGAGTAATAATTAGACGAATTTCTTTGATGCCTTTATGTTTAATCGTAGCCTTTGATTTATTAATTTTAATGATTACAATTTGTCCATAATTTTTACGTGAGACGTGAGCATTACTCTATTTACTACTTGTAATTATTATGGAACCGTACATTATTAACTAATAAAGAAGTATTTAAAAAATTGCTGAAGTGTACTGTGCATTTTTTTTTCAAAAGATAGATGAAACATACTAATTCGTTAGTGGATTGTCTGTTCTATTTTACTGCAAAAAATAAATAACAAAAACTTATGTGAAACCGTCTCATGGATATTTGTCCGTGAAACAGGTCAGACCAATATAAAAATATAATATTTATACTAAAAAATATAATATTAATAAGTAATTAAGTGTGTGTCACTCCTAAAATAATATTTCTCAATTAATTTTACTTTTTAGCAATGTCAAACAAAGTCTAAAAGCGCCACTCATCATCATTTCTTTTGTTAGACATGACAAATTATATCGTTTAGTACTGAAAGTGTTTATTTTTAGTATAGTGAATGTTTATTTTTAATGTATTATATCTTCATATTTAATTTTTTTAATTAAAAATAAGTATTTAATATATTAAAAATGAATATGTATGTCAATGATTTTCGTTGCAATGTGGACCATAGTCCAGAGTATAATGATTGGGCAATCGTTATACCCTGCACCACGGTGCACATAGCAATGTGCACCACGTACGTAAAACGACGTCGTTTCGATGTTAGTAGACGCGTACGCGAATGACTCAGGAAATTCATTATCTATAATACACATAATCATTATCTATAATACACAGAACGTTTGCCTAGAATACACAGAATGTTTGCCCAGAATACACAGAATATTGACACAAAATACACAGATGTTAGTGGACGCGAATAACTCCAGGGAATTCATTATCTATAATACACATAATCATTATATAGAATACACAGAAGGTTTGCCTAGAATACACAGAATGTTTGCCCATAATACACAGAATATTGATGCCCATAATACACAGAACTCATTCTCCTAACATTCGAATGCACAAACACATCACAACTTGTGTTAATAACATGAATACACATAATATTTACACAAAATAGACAGAACTCATCCTTCTAAACATTCGAATGCACAAACACATCACAACATGTGTTACTAACATGAAATCACAACATGTGTTACTAACATGAATATACATAACGGTTGCCTATAATACATAGAACGGTTGCCTAGAATACACAGAATGATTGCCTGGAATACACAGAATATTAACATAAATACAAAGACCGGCCGAAACGGGAAACGTGATTTCCAAAAAAAACGGACGATTAGTCTACAATACTCAAAACGACGTCGTTTAGGTACGTGGTGCACATTGCTATGTGCACCACGGTGCACAGTATAATTTTCCATGATTGGGTTAGGCATCTCTTGGGCTATTTTATTTTGGGCTTTAATTGAATGAAAAGACAAGGTGTTTCTTGGACCAACTTCAATAGAATTTGTTTGGCAAATTATAATGTGCACCGTGGTGCACATAGCAATGTGCACCACGTACCTAAACGACGTCGTTTTGAGTATTGTAGACTAATCGTCCGTTTTTTTTGGAAATCACGTTTCCCGTTTCGGCCGGTCTTTGTATTTATGTTAATATTCTGTGTATTCCAGGCAATCATTCTGTGTATTCTAGGCAACCGTTCTATGTATTATAGGCAACCGTTATGTATATTCATGTTAGTAACACATGTTGTGATTTCATGTTAGTAACACATGTTGTGATGTGTTTGTGCATTCGAATGTTTAGAAGGATGAGTTCTGTCTATTTTGTGTAAATATTATGTGTATTCATGTTATTAACACAAGTTGTGATGTGTTTGTGCATTCGAATGTTAGGAGAATGAGTTCTGTGTATTATGGGCATCAATATTCTGTGTATTATGGGCAAACATTCTGTGTATTCTAGGCAAACCTTCTGTGTATTCTATATAATGATTATGTGTATTATAGATAATGAATTCCCTGGAGTTATTCGCGTCCACTAACATCTGTGTATTTTGTGTCAATATTCTGTGTATTCTGGGCAAACATTCTGTGTATTCTAGGCAAACGTTCTGTGTATTATAGATAATGATTATGTGTATTATAGATAATGAATTTCCTGAGTCATTCGCGTACGCGTCTACTAACATCGAAACGACGTCGTTTTACGTACGTGGTGCACATTGCTATGTGCACCGTGGTGCAGGTATAACGATTGAATTTGTTTTATGTGGGCTAGAAATCATGAGAAAAATTTAGGACCATAGAAAATGTAAAATCTTTCCATTTTTAATCCATTTTTGCATGATTATTTTAAAATGTATATCAAAAAAATCATTAAAATT
>NC_044917.1:11545006-11572202 GCF_003576645.1 Ipomoea triloba | reverse complement strand
ACCACGTACGTAAAACGACGTCGTTTCGATGTTAGTAGACGCGTACGCGAATGACTCAGGAAATTCATTATCTATAATACACATAATCATTATCTATAATACACAGAACGTTTGCCTAGAATACACAGAATGTTTGCCCAGAATACACAGAATATTGACACAAAATACACAGATGTTAGTGGACGCGAATAACTCCAGGGAATTCATTATCTATAATACACATAATCATTATATAGAATACACAGAAGGTTTGCCTAGAATACACAGAATGTTTGCCCATAATACACAGAATATTGATGCCCATAATACACAGAACTCATTCTCCTAACATTCGAATGCACAAACACATCACAACTTGTGTTAATAACATGAATACACATAATATTTACACAAAATAGACAGAACTCATCCTTCTAAACATTCGAATGCACAAACACATCACAACATGTGTTACTAACATGAAATCACAACATGTGTTACTAACATGAATATACATAACGGTTGCCTATAATACATAGAACGGTTGCCTAGAATACACAGAATGATTGCCTGGAATACACAGAATATTAACATAAATACAAAGACCGGCCGAAACGGGAAACGTGATTTCCAAAAAAAACGGACGATTAGTCTACAATACTCAAAACGACGTCGTTTAGGTACGTGGTGCACATTGCTATGTGCACCACGGTGCACATTATAATTTGCCAAACAAATTCTATTGAAGTTGGTCCAAGAAACACCTTGTCTTTTCATTCAATTAAAGCCCAAAATAAAATAGCCCAAGAGATGCCTAACCCAATCATGGAAAATTATACTGTGCACCGTGGTGCACATAGCAATGTGCACCACGTACCTAAACGACGTCGTTTTGAGTATTGTAGACTAATCGTCCGTTTTTTTTGGAAATCACGTTTCCCGTTTCGGCCGGTCTTTGTATTTATGTTAATATTCTGTGTATTCCAGGCAATCATTCTGTGTATTCTAGGCAACCGTTCTATGTATTATAGGCAACCGTTATGTATATTCATGTTAGTAACACATGTTGTGATTTCATGTTAGTAACACATGTTGTGATGTGTTTGTGCATTCGAATGTTTAGAAGGATGAGTTCTGTCTATTTTGTGTAAATATTATGTGTATTCATGTTATTAACACAAGTTGTGATGTGTTTGTGCATTCGAATGTTAGGAGAATGAGTTCTGTGTATTATGGGCATCAATATTCTGTGTATTATGGGCAAACATTCTGTGTATTCTAGGCAAACCTTCTGTGTATTCTATATAATGATTATGTGTATTATAGATAATGAATTCCCTGGAGTTATTCGCGTCCACTAACATCTGTGTATTTTGTGTCAATATTCTGTGTATTCTGGGCAAACATTCTGTGTATTCTAGGCAAACGTTCTGTGTATTATAGATAATGATTATGTGTATTATAGATAATGAATTTCCTGAGTCATTCGCGTACGCGTCTACTAACATCGAAACGACGTCGTTTTACGTACGTGGTACACATTGCTATGTGCACCGTGGTGCAAGGTATAACGATTGAATTTGTTTTATGTGGGCTAGAAATCATGAGAAAAATTTAGGACCATAGAAAATGTAAAAATCTTTCCATTTTTAATCCATTTTGTTGCATGATTATTTTAAAATGTTATATCAAAAAAATCATTAAAATTTTACTGAGATATCAAGTATGATAATCTGGGTTTCTTGGTCTCCACCTCAGCCTGGTTTCTTCAAACTTAACACGGACGGAGCGAAGAGGTCGAGTTCTGAACTAGCAAGCGCGGGTGGAGTTTATCCGTGATCACCAAGTTTAGTGGGTTACTTGTTTCGTGACCAACATTGGAAATATCAATAGCTTCATGGCGAAACTTTGGGATCTTCGGGAAGACCTTATCATGGCTAAAAGTTGTAATTTCACTAGCCTCATCACAGAAACAGACTCGAAAGCTATGATTCAAGCTCTAGATAAGCAACCTAGTTTTTCTAGTAATGCCAATATACTTCTTATGGATTGCATGGTTCTCATGGAACATTTTCAAGTCTTCAAAATCGTGCATGTGTTTCAAGAGGCGATCAATGTGCAGACTTTTTAGCCAACTTAGGTCAAGACGCTTCTCGGGGAACCACCATTCTGAACTAGCTGCCGAACAGTCTAAGGGTGTTGTTGACTTGCAATTCTCAGAATATTGCATCTAGTAGACGACACTAATCATCAGGCTACTTTTTTTTCTTTTTTTTTGAAAAAAGCATATAATAACTAATTTGTATTAATTGACGATCTGATTACAAATTAATCATGCTCTTAGGATTAGCTATAATTAATAAATTTTAATGATCATACTCGAATTATATTAGGAAATTTGATTATCCAAATTAGAATAGATTTTCTACTTTTTAGACAAATTGTTTTAGTAAAAAATCCAATCAAATCAAAATACAACAAATTATTTTGTGGGCTCAGGTCTACCCTATAAGGTAAACCTGAATTCAAAATACACAATTTATATAGAGATTATGATATCTTTTGAAGGTCATCGTTTTAGTCTTGACTACCTTCAAACGATCGATCGCAGTTCTTCTCCCATCCTACCTTAATTTGGGAATGGGAACTGTGAATTGAGATCGATCTTAGGACTTAAATCCCTTTATTCGTGCTCAAATTGGACGAAAATACTCTTAAAAATTTTAGATTTCAGCATGTCTTAAATAGAAGGATCAGGGTCGGCCCTAGCCATGTCGGGCCAGGGTGACCGCACAAGGCCCCCAATTTTTGGGGGCCCAATTTTTTTAAAAAATATTTTATGTATAGTTCAATATTTTTATATTTGATAACTATTTCTTTTAGAATCAATATATTGGTCTTAATTGTAAGTGAAAAATAAAATTTTAGAATTAATTGACATCAAAATTTGGGCGAATAAATTTATATTTAAATATGCATGAAAATGTCACTCATTTTAAATTAAATTTTGAAATGTATTTTTTCTTTGTTGAATTTTATGCATTATATTTAAACAAAAAAAAAATTATTACTTTTCACTTTTGTAATAAAATACAATAATGAAGTGTATATGGATATGGACTCAATTACCTTAGTTATAGAGATTTTTAAATCTTCTAGACTTCTATTAGGTCTTTTTGGATTATGTTTCCTATTTTTATAAATATATATCTCTTTGTATATTATAGTGAAATCTAAATGGTAAAAATCTCTCTGCCTCTATATTCTTCTCTCTTTATTATTATCTTTGTGTAAAAATAGTGAAGGTCCGAATTAAATTATTTGCTCAATAATATCTTATCTCAATCTCATAAACTTATATAAGGCCTTTTGCTGGTAAGAGTTTGATGCGTACGGGGAAGCACAATTGTAGCACAACGGCATCAGCATTCAAACAAAGCTCACACAGCGAATCTTGGACGATTGCCTAAAACTCCTGTAGTGGGGTTCTGATATCGCACCACTTTGTTTGGTCTCGTCGTAAATCAGTATGTATCAGTTACAAGCGTTCACACAGTTGAGAAATAGAGCAACTCGGACTGCCATCACTTATCTGGGTTCACTCGGCACTACCAGGTAGTTTGCTTAATTTTTTATTATCTTTTTTTTTCAGAAAATAATTTGCGGGGGACATTCATAGACAACTGGGAATTGTATGAGTTTTGTATTCAAGAATTATGTAATTGATGAGAGATATATGGGATTTATGGAATTTTACTTCAATCTATTTGGTCACCAACAAAGATAGAACATAAATTGGCTATCAACTGGAGAAAAAAAAAAACGTTTACAGGTTCACTCATTATGATGATCACTGTTGATTGAATGTCTTATCAACTCATCCTATTATGCCTTAATTCTATTGCTAGTTAGTGACACCATCGTTAAAGATAATTTCAGATATTACTAGAAATCTATGATTTTCTATCAGAAGATTTCAATACTTAAATTTCTCCTCAGTTTCATATATATAAATGATCAAATGAGAACCTGTGAACCAACATGAAGATTGTCTGCATGGTGCACTAGAATCTGAGATTGTGTAAACATTTATGTAAATGCTTGTGTGCATTTATGTACAAGATTGGAAAATCACTCTATATATATATATATATATATATGGTATTAAAGCTTTTCCAGAAAATATGGTTTCAAGCATATTGTCTAGTTTAGATGTGAGTGTATAAAATAGTTTGCCCAAAATTTTTGGGCATTTGGACACAGCTTGGCTGTAGATGAGTTTTTTGATTTTTCTTTTTTTTTTTTTTGAAAAGATTTTTTTTTTTCCTTTCATAGAGAGTAACTTGTAGTTGGTTCTTTCATTCATTATTTAATACATGTAGACCCAACCATTCCTGGCCCTATGCTAATGAAGAAGTGGGAACCAGAGCCAGCCATTCTTTGCCATTTGCAACTTTGAATGTTGAAGATATATCCGGCTCTCAACCTGCTGAAGTACACAACTTAGGTATGTAATGCGGATAGGATCAGGTCATTTCCTACCTAGAAGTGATTTTGTTGTTAACATTTATAATAAGTGTGACACACTAAAACTGTTCTAAGATTATTATAGTGTCTTATTATCTATAGATATTATGCATTCAGTGACATATGTTATTGGCTGATCGGCTCCTCTGTTATTTCTTCAGTTTTTGGAATTAGATTAGTTTCCTTCACCAACTTTAATTTAATTCAAACAGTGCATATCTTTCTCAAAGTTTTAAGTAAAACTGAATCCAATGCATGAGTCTAGCCTTAGAGATATAAGAGGGATTCATTTTCTCAGTGCAGGGAAATTGGATAAAATCTTCCAGTTGGAACACATTATTGGATCCCCTAAATGGGGAGTCATTTATTAAAGTTGCAGAAGTACAAGAAGCAGAACTGCAGGTACAAATTCAATCAGATATTGTTCTTCCTGCATTTTTTAACTTTCTTAGTGGCTGTATGAAATGTTTACATTTGCTTTGCTGTTGGTCTGGTTTGAATGAATTTACAGCTCCACTTCTCTTACAATTTAAATGTCAAACTTTTAACATTGTGATTGTTTCTTTGTCTTGATTTTCCAATGTGCAGCCATTCTTGGAGAGCATGAGAAAGTGCCCCAAACATGGCCTACATAATCCATTTAAGGCACCAGAAAGGTATGCTAACATAATCTAGCTTTTTTTAGATGGGAGAGAAAAACAAAAAGTCAGCATTGAAAGTTAAATCCGAAAACAAAACAAAGCAAAAAGAAAACATGATTGTCTAATGATATATTAGTCATGGAGATGTAACATTTCTTCATTAGATTGAAATATGAAAATTGATATAACATTATGGATGCTTTTACAGGTACCTAATGTTGGGAGACATATCTGCAAAGGCAGCTCATATGCTATCATTGCCTGAAGTAATATAAATCAAGAAATGATAATTTATATCCCTTAATATTTCAATGTAATTCATAATGATTTAGGTTGTTGAAGACCGTGGTTTGTTTGATAATTTATTTTATCAATAACTTTCAGGTTTCTGATTTCTTCACAAGGTTAATACAGAGGGTGTCTCCTAAGAGTTACCAGCAAGCTCTGGGTGAAGTTATTGTCACACAGAAGTTTTTGGAAAATTTTTCTGGTGATCAGGTACAAAACCTCTAAGTTAAGCTATTGGTTCATATGATCAATGTATAAAAGGAAGAGACAAAAATGAGGGAATTGTCATTGAATCGCTACTGTTAACTCTGTTGAATTCACCTTCATGTCTACTTGACAAAATTCTCATTGTATGGTTCTCATGACTGTAATTCATTAAATGATTCTTGATAGAAACGAATATTTTCAAAGTATGGTGCAACTGGCACCAATTAAAAACAAACCGAGAGAAAATATATTAGTGTGGTTGGACATGTTCAATACAGATCAGTGGATGCCCTAGTTAGAATGTCATGATAGTCATAGAGTGTAGGGACCTAAAGTTAATGTGCTTGGTATCACCTACATGCTAGTACAAACTCAGCAGGGCTTGTAGTCGATTTGGCAGTAAGAAAGTTGGATAGAGATATAGAATCCATACAGCTGACCGGGCAGGCCCAACTAGATTAGAACTAAGACTTATTTAAGTTGTTTTACCTTTTCTAGATCCAGTAATGTGCTTGCTTCTTTCACACCCATGGTTTTTTAGATTTCACAAAGATTCCAGGGACCTAAAAGTTTTCTCTCATATTTTTGATTTTTTTCCCTTTCTATCTGGCAGGTTCGATTTCTGGCAAGGTCTTTTGGAGTACCTGGAAATCATCTTGGACAGCAGAGCCATGGCTTCCGCTGGCCTTATGGTCCTGTAAGTCGTTCATTATATAAATTCTCAATTCAATGCAATACAACTGCGCAAAAGAGGCTTCCTAGTAAACTATTTTATTTTATTTTTTTACTGCTTTATGCCTTTTACTAGTAAACTATTTGTTTTTACATTATTTTCCTGATTATCAATAAATAATCCATTAGTTATTCTGAAGTTTTAAACTCAATCACTTTTCTCAACTGAACTCCCTCAGCTGTTTTCCATCATTTGAAGTCAGCTACATTAATCAGTTTCCTACATGGAATATGTCTAGGGTTTGTTCACCTTTAAACCACAAGGTCTCATATTATTTTGTTTACTATTTACATGTTACTCTTGCTCTTCTAAGATATTTTATCCATAGGTGCATCTTTATGCCATCTTTGACAGTCAAACACAAACCTTTCTCAAATTTATTTAGTTGCCAACCATTTGCACTCATTTTGGCTCATATCCATCTCAACATTCTAAATTATTCTATCCTACCATTATGATGTAGGAGCATATAAGAAATTAAGAACACTTAAATCACTCTGTCAATTCATTTGTTTATGATATTCATGATTTATCATGAAAGTTTGTCATTGAAAATTTTGACTTTCAGGTGGCCATTGTTACTCCCTTTAATTTTCCCTTGGAGATTCCTGTACTTCAGTTGATGGGTGCATTATACATGGGAAATAAGCCAGTTCTTAAAGTTGATAGCAAGGTAAAAGTGTGCAAGTTCTTAGTAACTCAAAATCCTTGGAAACTCCTTTATTTGACAAGCTAATATTAATCTGACAATTAGGTCTACCAATTACATTTGCATCGTTTTATGATTACATCATGGCTTCTAATTTTTCTTTAGGTGTGCATTGTAATGGAACAAATGCTACGTCTGCTTCATGATTGTGGGCTACCAATAGAGGATGTTGATTTCTTAAATTCTGATGGAAAGACAATGAACAAACTACTAGTAGAGGTTGGTTTCTCAAATTCTTCTCTTTGTAGATAAGTGTTGCAATGATGGGCCACTTGACAGTAACCAGTTATCTCCCTATTCATTTCTGACCATTAAACAGTTTTCTTTATAGAGTTTTGTCACATTCAATCTTTGCTATTTAATATTAGACAATTGCAATATCTCTAAACCCAGTCAGTAATTGCTGATTGTTTCCTTCAAGTTTTTAACTTGGGGGGTCATTCTGTAAACATCAACACTCCAATTCATTGCAATTAGATTATGCTCCTGCCTTAAGTGAATAAAATAAAAAAAGGGAAAGATATATATATATATATATATATATACTGATTAAGAAAACACATACAGAACTAGAAGTGATGACTGTTGACATTAGTATTAGTAAAGGGTTCACTAGTGGTGACTTTGTCTCATTTCCATTTTACCTTTCTTTTCTAGGTTTTTTTTTTTAATAATTATTTTATTTTTATTATTATTATTATTTTTTTTATAATACTTTTTATATATACTGGGCTAGGGTTCTTGAATTTTAATTAGGAAAGATCCTGGTGTCCTCTTACTTTGCAAGTTTGCATTCTTTTCTTGTTTTTGCATCAATACAGATCTAAAAGTTTTCTCAGAAAATGATTTACTTTTGTTTTTCCTATACCTGATGCGTTTTGAGATGTTGAGTTGGGATCATGATTCCTGCTGTTCCCCGACTGCATTTATTTCTTTCTCTCTTTCTGTCTTCTCCTAAAGCTTTTCTGTCTTTCCCATTATCATTGTTGTTCTATTGCTTTCTTTTATTTATATATTTATGTGTACATAAAATAATTCTTGCTGCTTATTTGTATCTGCAAGTTTGTGTTAAGCATGAGAAATTCTAGCCTCTAGCATGTTCTTCTTGGCACTCAGATGTACTTTTCCATGTTAAAATGTCAAAGTAAAGGCACTTCAATATCTTTAACTTTTTCAAAAGACAGATATTTGCTATACATCATAATATGGTGGTGGTCTAGTGTGTTGCAAAGAGCTGCTACCTTTCAGTAAGGTTGAAGCAGTCAAGGGGAACAAACCAAGGAAGGAGAAGTATTTTACAAAACTGTGTATTCAAATATAAGTATAACCAAGTTTATGTAGGTTAGGTTATCATACTAAATTAGGGGACTCCAAACTCCAAAGTCCCAAAGAAACTAAAATAAAAATGCAACTGCATTGAAATCTCCGATAGGTTAACTGCGTGTGGATAAGTTGATGCTATCTAGTTGAAGCTATGATTCATGAATGTTCACATTATTAGAAATTTTATCACATGAATGTGTATCTGAAATTTTAAACCTTTATACTGTAACCATTAGGGAAAACCACGCATGACTCTATTCACTGGTAGCTCGAGAGTAGCAGAGAAGTTAGCAGGGGACCTTAAAGGTCGCATCAAGCTGGAAGATGCTGGATTTGACTGGAAGATCCTTGGCCCTGATGTTGATGAGGTTTACACACTGAACATGACAATGGCTTATCTTATGTCTGTTTATGTTTTAAATGTATTGTATTGCCCATACATTTGTGTGATAGGTGGATTACATCGCGTGGGTTTGTGATCAAGATGCCTACGCATGTAGTGGTCAGAAGTGCTCAGCTCAATCAATACTTTTTATGCATGAGGTTGGCTGTTATTATTCCTGTCCTGTCTGTCTTTTAGTTTTTTAATCAACTGGTTCATTTTTGTTTTTGGTTTCTTCATAAAAAAGTGGTGTATGTACACATAGAATGTCAGTTAGTATATTTGTAAAGAGACAATAACGTCTCCTGTCTTGTGTGCAGAATTGGAGCAAAAGTCCCCTCATCAACTTAATGAGCTCACTCGCTGCAAGAAGAAAGCTAGATGACTTAACAGTTGGTCCTGTTCTCACTGTATGTGCTTCTACTTCTCTTAGGTGTTTGGGTATTGATTGGATGATAGATTTGTGCACATAATTTAAATATGATTTGAATAAATCCTGACCAGTGGCTGTTTAGCAATATCTTTTACTTTTTAATAATGTTGTCACTCTTACAAGTACCCAACATTGGGGAAATAGGACTGATGGCATTTGAAAGATGCTAATAATTAACATTGTGGTATGGAGGCCACTATCTTAGGCTAATCGAGCAACCACTTTGTGCCCCAACCTACCACTAGCAACCACTTTGGGCCCCAACTTGCTACTGCATACTCTAGTTGATTCGTCACACACCCTAGGCTAATCGAGCACCTAACTGACTGAACACTCCAAGCAATTGGGCACTAGCCCCCCCTCCCCCACCCTCCCCAGCCTCCCCAAGGAATAGTATTACCTGGACAAAAAAAAAGCTTGCCAAACAGTAGAATATGTCTATTCTTGGGAATGCTATTACATTGAAAGCCTATTTTTGAACCAAACTTGCTGTAAGTGTTAAGTATTTACACTACTCAGAATCAATATTTATCTCCTTTGCATTTTAGCGGTGGATTACTAGGTAAATGCAAATGAAATATTCAATCTCAACCTTCCTGTTTTTTTTTTTTTTTTTTGGTCACTGGCTCACTGCTTATCCTACATTCAATCTCAACCAAAGTTGCAAGCTGATATTGATTTTTTCTAAACACTCAAAATTCTTATATGTGGGACTTGTGACTTGTCATTCTGAATACCCTATCTTTAATCCCATTTCAATATCATCAAGCGAGAATTGAGATCTTAACAATTTTTCTTTACTCCCTTATTTGCTTGAGCAGTTTGTGTGAGTTTTAATCTCTGAACAGGGTACACAGTTACAGAGATCACTGTGTTAACCTTGGGGGACAATGACGTTACAGTAGCCTATAGCGTGCCAAATGATGTAACAATGGGCCACTGTGTCTAGCATATCTGTTGACTATAAGTTTTTATGTTGCTTTCCTCTTATTGGTTGGTTATATAAAATGAAAGATCTTTGAATGATGGTTGGAAATCTACTAACTATAATGAATTATGCAGAACAATAGTTAATGCCTTTTTTTCCATTTTGCAGTTTACAACCAAAGCAATGTTAGATCATATGAATAAATTGCTTCAGATACCAGGATCAAAGCTTCTCTTCGGTGGTGAAGCCTTGCAAAATCATTCCATCCCTTCAATTTATGGTGCCATTAGACCAACTGCCATTTTTGTTCCTCTAGAAGAAATCCTAAAGGATGAAAATTACGATCTTGTGACAACAGAAATTTTTGGCCCATTCCAGGTAATAGCTCCGTGGTTTGACTATTTTTATTTTGATAGATTATACTGATTTATCTATGACGTTGTAACTTGATGTGGTGTCTCCGGAAATAACTTTCTTATATGCTAACAAACTGTCATCTATATGAACTTTTGTTGGCAGATAGTCACCGAATACAAAGATAATCAATTGCCTATGGTCTTGAATGCCCTTGAAAGGATGGATGCAAATTTAACGGCTGCTGTAGTTTCAAATGATCAACTGTTCCTGCAAGTAAGATTAACACTTTTTAGAGAAGATTTGATAATTTTGTGGCTTCAAAATGAAGCACTTCCATGATTTTAGCATTCAACGATAAAGCATGCTTTTGAAATTGGCTGCACAATGAGAGGAGGATATTAGGTGTAAGCAAGTTGGATTGGCTCACCGAACTCCATTGCCGGCTTTTGACATTATATTTGCATCAATGCATGTAATCAATTTGCTCGTTGCTCTCCAAATGTAACCGTCTTGTCCTCAATCTGCAGGAAGTAATCGGAAATTCTGTTAATGGAACTACTTATGCCGGAATCAGAGCAAGAACAACAGGGGCACCACAAAATCACTGGTAAGTAGAAGTAGAAGGTTATATACTTTTGAGGATGGCAACGGGCCCCGTCCTTGCAACCCCGACCCCGTCCCTGTCCCTGGCGGATCCCCACGGGGAATTAGGCGGGGACAGGAATTCCCTGTCCCCAATCAACCCCTCCCCGTTCCCAAAAATTTTCCCCATTGTCATCCCTACTTTTGAGTTGGGTATTTGGGCACTTGTTGATTATTTCTAGTAAGCTAAAGAAGTGATGCCTGGCAGGTTCGGTCCGGCCGGAGATCCGAGAGGAGCCGGAATTGGGACACCGGAAGCAATAAAGCTAGTTTGGTCTTGCCATAGAGAAATTATATATGATATCGGCCCTGTATCGCCAGCATGGAAACTTCCACAAGCGACGTAATAGGGAAATCCACTGATCATTAGCCTGCAATTTGGTTTGTAGTTAATTGTAGGAATGGAATGAATCTGATAAATGATGTCACTATTAGAAATAATGCATCTTTTATTTATTTATTTTATCTTTTATTCTTCTAGCGGATATAATAAAAGAGAATTCCTTTCCTGGCTTCCCAAACATACAGCAGATTTGGTTTCCGAAAAATATTTGAAGAGGGATGGAATTGAAATTTTATAGAAAAGAAATTTATTAGAAGATCGATTTTATTGTTTGGTTAGTAGAAAATTAAATATTGGGAATATTTATTACATTGTTTGGTTGGGTTTGTAATCAATAGTTATACCATGGATCTGGGTCCACCATGTAAGATGGACCCGTCATAATTTACATACTAAATATTCACAGTTTCAATATGTAAATTGTGAACATTCAGTATGTAAATTGTGTATTTTAGATTTGAGAAGGTGGACCCGAGTCCACAGAATAATTTGTTGTTGCAATTGTAAAAAATAGGGAAAAGGGTCAAATAAGCCCTCCAACTTTACCTAAGGAGTCAATTAGGCCCCTGAACATTTTAAAGTAGCAATTAAACCCATCAACATTGTATTTTGATGCAAAAAAGTCCATAAACCTGTTAATGACCTGTGATCACAGGTCACTAGGATTCCGGTCAAATTTTCAGCACCCATATTCCGGCACAAAAGTCAAGGGCGACCGTTCGACGGTCGCCGGTGACTCACTGGAGAAGGCAACCACTGGGTTTTGTGCCGGAATATAGCCTGAGTGTGCCGAAAATTTGACCGGAATCTTAATGACCTGTGATCACAGGTCATTAATAGGCTTATGGACTTTTTTGCATCAAAATATAATGTTGATGGGTTTAATTGCTACTTTAAAATGTTCAGGGGCCTAATTGACTCCTTAGGTAAAGTTGGAGGGCTTATTTGACCCTTTTCCCTATTTTTTACAATTGCAACAACAAATTATTCTGTGGACTCGGGTCCACCTTCTCAAATCTAAAATACACAATTTACATACTGAATGTTCACAATTTACATATTGAAACTGTGAATATTTAGTATGTAAATTATGACGGGTCCATCTTACATGGTGGACCCAGATCCATGGTATAACTATTGATTACAAACCCAACCAAACAATGTAATAAATATTCCCAATATTTAATTTTCTACTAACCAAACAATAAAATCGATCTTCTAATAAATTTCTTTTCTATAAAATTTCAATTCCATCCCTCTTCAAATATTTTTCGGAAACCAAATCTGCTGTATGTTTGGGAAGCCAGGAAAGGAATTCTCTTTTATTATATCCGCTAGAAGAATAAAAGATAAAATAAATAAATAAAAGATGCATTATTTCTAATAGTGACATCATTTATCAGATTCATTCCATTCCTACAATTAACTACAAACCAAATTGCAGGCTAATGATCAGTGGATTTCCCTATTACGTCGCTTGTGGAAGTTTCCATGCTGGCGATACAGGGCCGATATCATATATAATTTCTCTATGGCAAGACCAAACTAGCTTTATTGCTTCCGGTGTCCCAATTCCGGCTCCTCTCGGATCTCCGGCCGGACCGAACCTGCCAGGCATCACTTCTTTAGCTTACTAGAAATAATCAACAAGTGCCCAAATACCCAACTCAAAAGTAGGGATGACAATGGGGAAAATTTTTGGGNCCCAAAAATTTTCCCCATTGTCATCCCTACTTTTGAGTTGGGTATTTGGGCACTTGTTGATTATTTCTAGTAAGCTAAAGAAGTGATGCCTGGCAGGTTCGGTCCGGCCGGAGATCCGAGAGGAGCCGGAATTGGGACACCGGAAGCAATAAAGCTAGTTTGGTCTTGCCATAGAGAAATTATATATGATATCGGCCCTGTATCGCCAGCATGGAAACTTCCACAAGCGACGTAATAGGGAAATCCACTGATCATTAGCCTGCAATTTGGTTTGTAGTTAATTGTAGGAATGGAATGAATCTGATAAATGATGTCACTATTAGAAATAATGCATCTTTTATTTATTTATTTTATCTTTTATTCTTCTAGCGGATATAATAAAAGAGAATTCCTTTCCTGGCTTCCCAAACATACAGCAGATTTGGTTTCCGAAAAATATTTGAAGAGGGATGGAATTGAAATTTTATAGAAAAGAAATTTATTAGAAGATCGATTTTATTGTTTGGTTAGTAGAAAATTAAATATTGGGAATATTTATTACATTGTTTGGTTGGGTTTGTAATCAATAGTTATACCATGGATCTGGGTCCACCATGTAAGATGGACCCGTCATAATTTACATACTAAATATTCACAGTTTCAATATGTAAATTGTGAACATTCAGTATGTAAATTGTGTATTTTAGATTTGAGAAGGTGGACCCGAGTCCACAGAATAATTTGTTGTTGCAATTGTAAAAAATAGGGAAAAGGGTCAAATAAGCCCTCCAACTTTACCTAAGGAGTCAATTAGGCCCCTGAACATTTTAAAGTAGCAATTAAACCCATCAACATTATATTTTGATGCAAAAAAGTCCATAAGCCTATTAATGACCTGTGATCACAGGTCATTAAGATTCCGGTCAAATTTTCGGCACACTCAGGCTATATTCCGGCACAAAACCCAGTGGTTGCCTTCTCCAGTGAGTCACCGGCGACCGTCGAACGGTCGCCCTTGACTTTTGTGCCGGAATATGGGTGCTGAAAATTTGACCGGAATCCTAGTGACCTGTGATCACAGGTCATTAACAGGTTTATGGACTTTTTTGCATCAAAATACAATGTTGATGGGTTTAATTGCTACTTTAAAATGTTCAGGGGCCTAATTGACTCCTTAGGTAAAGTTGGAGGGCTTATTTGACCCTTTTCCCTAAAAAATATTAAGAATAATAAAAAGAGCAAATTTCACTTTTAGTCCTTGCTATTGTGGCATTGCCACATTAAGTCTTATTATTTTAATTTTTTTATATTACATCCTGACTTTGAACAACTTCCATTTTTAGTCATTGTATTGCCATATTTAGTCATATTCTTTTAATTTTGCCATATTACATCCATGACTTTGGACAACTTTCACTTTTAGTTCTTGACTATTATGACATTGCCACATTTAGTCCTATTCTTTTAATTTTGTCATATTACATCCATGACTTTCATTTAATTTCCATCATTAATCTTCCGTTAAAAATTTCATTATTTTACCGTTAGAAATATGAGTTACGATATAACATTCTTTGATGTTTACGATATTTCTAACGTGTTTAAAATATGAGTTATGATATAGATGTAATATGACAAAATTAAAAGAATAGGACTAAATGTGGCAATGCCACAATAGTTAATGACTAAAAGTGGAAGTTGTTCAAAGTCGTAATATGACAAAATTAAAGAATATAACTAAATGTGACAATGTCACAATAGTCATTAAAAGTGAAATTTACTCATAATAATAATAATGGTAAAAGGACAAAATTGTCTTACCAAGTCAGCGATTTTAAAAAATATATATATAAAATAAGGAGTTTATTACCAAAATGGTCCCTTGACTATTGCGAAATTACCAATTTGGTCATTGACAATTTTTTTTCTCAAATTAAGTCCCTCGACTTTGAAAAATTTAACCAATTTGGTCCTCCGTTTATTTTGCCGTTAAACATCCGTTAAACCGCGACCAAATTGGTAATTTTGTTATAGTCAAGGGACCAAATTGGTAATTTTGTCATAGTCAAGGGACTAAATTGGTACTTACTTTTTCACTAAAATGGTCCCTTAACTATACCAATTTGGTCCCTTGACTATAGAAAAATTACCAATTTGGTCCCGGTTTAACGGATGTTTAACGGTAAAATAAACGGAGGACCAAATTGGATAAAATTTTCAAAGTCGAGGGACTTAATCGGTCACGAAAAATTGTCGAGGACCAAATTGGTAATTTTACAATAGTCGAGGGATCATTTCGGTAATAAACTCTAAAATAAGATACCAATGTTTAGCAAAGAAAATTTTTCCTCAAATTTGAGGAATAATACTTTCTTTGGAAAATGAATTCTATAAACCAAACAAAAGAAAATAGCATTTCCTTAAATTTTAGGAAGTTGATTTTCTTGAAAAATATTTTTCATCAAACCAAATATGTTCTTAATGTTATATATGCATTTCGTCAGCTAAAACATATAAAAAGAAATGGTTGTCTATATTACGACACTTATTGTACTCTAGTTCTAGTCTGCCTATAACTCTACACTGTATATATTTCCTCTCTATAATTATGTACAAATTGATTCATCCAATAATACTATCCTAATATGATATCAGTTGCTAGGCTTTCTCCCATAGCTGTTGACGACGGTTCTACCGGTATTTCTTTCGAGCGGACTGTCTCTGATGTAGTCATTCCTTCCTTACCCAATTCTCTTTCTACTACTGCTCACCATTTTGTGAGTATCAAACTTACGAACNTTTTTTGCATCAAAATATAATGTTGATGGGTTTAATTGCTACTTTAAAATGTTCAGGGGCCTAATTGACTCCTTAGGTAAAGTTGGAGGGCTTATTTGACCCTTTTCCCTAAAAAATATTAAGAATAATAAAAAGAGCAAATTTCACTTTTAGTCCTTGCTATTGTGGCATTGCCACATTAAGTCTTATTATTTTAATTTTTTTATATTACATCCTGACTTTGAACAACTTCCATTTTTAGTCATTGTATTGCCATATTTAGTCATATTCTTTTAATTTTGCCATATTACATCCATGACTTTGGACAACTTTCACTTTTAGTTCTTGACTATTATGACATTGCCACATTTAGTCCTATTCTTTTAATTTTGTCATATTACATCCATGACTTTCATTTAATTTCCATCATTAATCTTCCGTTAAAAATTTCATTATTTTACCGTTAGAAATATGAGTTACGATATAACATTCTTTGATGTTTACGATATTTCTAACGTGTTTAAAATATGAGTTATGATATAGATGTAATATGACAAAATTAAAAGAATAGGACTAAATGTGGCAATGCCACAATAGTTAATGACTAAAAGTGGAAGTTGTTCAAAGTCGTAATATGACAAAATTAAAGAATATAACTAAATGTGACAATGTCACAATAGTCATTAAAAGTGAAATTTACTCATAATAATAATAATGGTAAAAGGACAAAATTGTCTTACCAAGTCAGCGATTTTAAAAAATATATATATAAAATAAGGAGTTTATTACCAAAATGGTCCCTTGACTATTGCGAAATTACCAATTTGGTCATTGACAATTTTTTTTCTCAAATTAAGTCCCTCGACTTTGAAAAATTTAACCAATTTGGTCCTCCGTTTATTTTGCCGTTAAACATCCGTTAAACCGCGACCAAATTGGTAATTTTGTTATAGTCAAGGGACCAAATTGGTAATTTTGTCATAGTCAAGGGACTAAATTGGTACTTACTTTTTCACTAAAATGGTCCCTTAACTATACCAATTTGGTCCCTTGACTATAGAAAAATTACCAATTTGGTCCCGGTTTAACGGATGTTTAACGGTAAAATAAACGGAGGACCAAATTGGATAAAATTTTCAAAGTCGAGGGACTTAATCGGTCACGAAAAATTGTCGAGGACCAAATTGGTAATTTTACAATAGTCGAGGGATCATTTCGGTAATAAACTCTAAAATAAGATACCAATGTTTAGCAAAGAAAATTTTTCCTCAAATTTGAGGAATAATACTTTCTTTGGAAAATGAATTCTATAAACCAAACAAAAGAAAATAGCATTTCCTTAAATTTTAGGAAGTTGATTTTCTTGAAAAATATTTTTCATCAAACCAAATATGTTCTTAATGTTATATATGCATTTCGTCAGCTAAAACATATAAAAAGAAATGGTTGTCTATATTACGACACTTATTGTACTCTAGTTCTAGTCTGCCTATAACTCTACACTGTATATATTTCCTCTCTATAATTATGTACAAATTGATTCATCCAATAATACTATCCTAATATGATATCAGTTGCTAGGCTTTCTCCCATAGCTGTTGACGACGGTTCTACCGGTATTTCTTTCGAGCGGACTGTCTCTGATGTAGTCATTCCTTCCTTACCCAATTCTCTTTCTACTACTGCTCACCATTTTGTGAGTATCAAACTTACGAACCGTAATTTTTTTTTGGCGGACTCAGCTCGCCCATTTTTTCGTGGCCAAAATCTTATGGGCTATGTTGATCGTTTGACTTTGTGCCCACCAACGACGTTGTCAGCTTCCCGCCAGTGAAGCCTCCTTCGTTGCCTCTGTAGCATCTAATCCGGCGTATGACCTTTGGGTTCAACAAGACCAGGCCATACTTTCCATGCTCATCTCCTCCCTCTCGGAGGAGGAGATGCATTTGGCAATGGGGAGGAGGACATCCATGGAGGTTGGCCTGGACTGCAATTGAAATGGCATTGGCGTCTTTTTTGTGAGACCTCAAAAATTTTTCGCAAAAAATATATTTAATTAACCCAAATAAATCTTATTATAAAATTTTTACTCCTATGAGATATATATATATATATATATATATATATATATATATATATATATATATATATATATATATATATGTAATGGTGATGAGGAGCAGGTCTCGAGCTGAGGGTGCAGTTCTGGTTGCTTTATTTACTGAGGTATGCCCTTCAGAGCCTACTTGTTATGTGAAATTTGTTAGGTTTCCAGAATAGAGGGAGGTTATAGACACGAAATTTAATGCTTTGTTGCAGAATTAGACATGGCGGCTTGTGCCCTACCATGCAGGGATGAATGTTGTTGGGTGCAAGTGGGTATTTCGCACCAAACGAAAAGTTGATGGCTCTATTGAGTGTCACAAGGCACGATTAGTGACCAAGAGGTTCAACTAATTAAGTGGATGGACATGACTTCTTTGATACGTTCAATCCCGTGATTAAACTGACCACAGCTCGGTTGCTGTCGTCTTTGGCCTTGACCTCTTTCTGGGTCATTCGCCAACATGATGTACATAATGCGTTTCTAAATGGGACACTTACTAAGATAGTTTATATGCACTAGCCACCTAGGTATGCAGATGAGGAATTTCCTGACCATGTTTGTTTTTTGCAGAGGTCTTTGTATGGTCTTAAGTAGGCTCCTCAGGCTTGGTTTACCTGGCTACATACTTTTCTGTTGTCAATTGGTTTTCAAGGGTCGAAAACAAATGTCTCTCTTTTTATCTTTTCACAAGTGGAGTTGAGAGTATATCTATTGGTTTATGTGGATGACATCCTAGTTATGGGGAGTGATCGTCTTTTGGGTCTACACTCGTAGCCAAATTGGCTACTACTTTCAAGATTCGTGACTTAGGGGCTCCGGGCTTCTTTTTAGGTATTGAGAAAGTGCGTACAGATGGGGGCATGCTGCTCTCTCAGAAGCGGTAGATATCCTGAAGCGTGCTAGCATGACTGATTGTAAGTCGTTGGCAACTCCCATTCCTGTGTCTTGTCCTGTTGCTGAGGCAGATGAACCATACACAGATCCCACGAAGTACATGAGTTTGGTTGGTGCCTTGTAGTATCTCACTCTAACTCGTCCTGACTTATCTTATGCTGTTAATTTGTTGTGCCAGCACATGCATGCTCTGACAGTGGCTCATCAGGCTCAACTTAAGAGGGTTGTCAATATCTTCGTTGAGATTGCTTATCTTCCACTACTACAAAATTAACCATATAAGTATAACTTTTAGCTACACCTTTTAAAAAAGGTGTAATGTATTCCCTAAAATAAAATAAACACCCTACTTTTCGCGGCACCCACCGGTGCCGTGAAAAGTAAATATTAAAATAATAATATACTTTCCGCGGCACCCATTCCACAATGGTTGCCGCGGAAAATAAATTACCATTTCCCCAGCTAGCGAATTAATTTTATTCGTTTAAAGGGACCGTACTTACTACTTAGCCTGTTAGCCATTTCAATCTCTTCCATTTCTTCAGAGAGCTTCTCCCTCTCCTCTGCTCCATCTCCTCCGTTGATGCCGCTCTCCATCTCCTCCGATGCCGATGCCGATGCCGCCCTCTCCTCCGATGCCGACGCCGCCCTCTCCTCGGATGTCGACGCCGAGACCTGCAGTAGACGCCACCGCCGACACCGCCATTCCGTCCCAACAAGACATGCATGACTTCCTCTGCTTTTTCCATTTCAATTGTGTTTCTTACTTGTACGTGTTTATTTCACTTAGTTTAATTTCCTTCAATGGACCAAATAGTAAACTTGTGTTCCTACTGCAAGAGTCAACTTGGTGGTAAATTATTGATCTTTCAGAACACACTGCCATCACTGGGCATTGGCCGCTTGAGGCTGCGGGCATGGAGATGATCCTATCATGTATGGAACTGATAAAAAACATATGCTGAGAATACCAGAAGATCCTTTAATTTTATAAACAGATGGCTACTGATTTCACCAAGTATCAAATTGCTAAAAATTAATGTGTATACCTTTAGTGATAAGTATACAGATATAGCAACTTTATGTAATAATCTACATTCGTATACACACACATGCATTTATTTATTTATTGAGGATCTAATTTTTACATTTTCAGTCCACAAATTGGGACTTAATTAAAGTTTGTTTATTTATGATGAAGTTGAGGGATTGATAATGTGAATTGTTGTGTATTTTGAAATACTTACTCATTTGTATTATGATGTTCTTTACTTTTGTATTTATTGTGTTTGGATAAACCGTTATTATTGCATATTATGCTTAAAATCAAGACATGTTAAAGATAATGTGGGCTGTGAACTACCGTTGTTATTGATTACAACAACAATGGTTTAAAACCATTGTCATAATAATAAATACTACCAACAAAGACAATAATATACATATACGGAAATAGAAAATTTTAATTTTTTTTGTCTTTAATAGAAAAGACAGTTAAAAATTAATATACATATACGGAAATAGAAAATTTTAATTTTTTTTGTCTTTAATAGAAAAGACAGTTAAAGACAGTTAAAGTCTTTAATAGACTTTACATCGAGATCTTCAACCACACCTAATCAACAATCGTTTTCACATTAAAGACAATAGTTTAAAACTGTTATCGTTATGAATAAAGACAATAGTTTTAAACCGTTGTCTACGAGCGGGATCTACAACAAAACTTGCTTCAACAATAGTCAAAAGACAATGATTTTTAACTGTTGTCTTTGATATATATATATATATATATATATATATATATAAAAGACAATGGTTTTAAACCGTTGACTTTGAGTGAGGCTTACAACATCGACTTTATCAACCGTCTATAGACAACGATTTTTAACTGTTGTCTTTGATATATAAGACAACAGTTATCAACCGTTGTCTTTAAACGGGATCTACAACAACACCAGTTTCAACAATAGTCTATAAACAACGATTTTTAATCGTTCTCTTTAATATATATAAGATAACGATTTTAAACCATTGTCTTTATGCGAGATTTACAACAGCACTGACTTCAACAACAGTCTATAGACAATGGTTTTTAACCGTTGTCTTTGATATATAAGACAACGATTTTAAACTTTTGTCTTTGAGCGAGACTTACAAGTTACAACAACATTTGCTTCAATAATTTATTTTTGACCTATATCAAAGACAACGACTTCAACAACAGTCTATTTGTATTTTTCTTGTAGTGTTATTTTGAAATACTACTTATGGTAGCGTTTCAAAATAAATTATTATTTCAAACTTTTCATGTTTACCAACCAGAACTTATAACTTATTTGTAACTTTAAATAAGTTATAAGTTTTAAAATAAACTCTACTAGAGTTTTACTCCGATCCCCAAATTATTATTGTATTTGCTTTAACTTATTTGTGTATTTGATTATTGTATGATTCTTTATGTATAATTAGTTGTAATAGAGTTTACAATGTCCTGACTACCAGTAGTTAATATAAAAGAATTTAAAAACAAAAAAACTTTATACATGATAGAAAGTAAACGTTAGAAACAGTGATTTTAATAGGAAAAAAATAGAATTTTTCATGCATGCAGCTAGAAGACTAGAAGCACATTACTGTATGCTAAGCTAATGAATGCAACAACAAAAAATTATTCACTAAAAAAAAAGAAAAAATATATAGAATTTTCTGATGTAAAAAATTAAAAGTCTATAGCACTCATAAAACATACATAATTTTGAAAAAAAAAAAAAAAAAAGTCTACAGATTATTAAGTATTGAGCATTTCATCTCTCTAAAATTGTTGGACCAGAATAGGGTGCAGGAGCCACAATGAAACTCTCAGGCTTTGCCCTCTCTTCAAGCCATGCATAACCCTTCACATCCACATCTGCCTTCAACTCTCCACCGTCTATGCACCAATAAAAAGAACCCACATTATAATATTTCTGCTCCAGTTAAAGCAATGGTACGTGATCAAATTAGAACTATAAGAATTTGTTGAGATTAACAAGTAACAAGAAACAATAACAATAAAAAGTAAAAAATACAAAATTTACAAGGTTCAGTAATAATATAATGTGTCTATTTTTACAAGAATGAAACTATTATTTTATTAATTATGATGGTAATATAACCAATATATTTATAAGGCACGACACAATAATCTGTTCCAGCTATATTACTTATATGAGACAAACTCAACATAGTTAAATTGAGAATGTATACCTGATGAAAATGGTGTGAAAGGGAAATCATGATAGTAAGTGCAGTTTCGGGCTTGAGTTTGGGAATAAGGGGGTCCAAGAACATCTAATATGGCGCAAGGTGTGAGTGCTCGGAAGCAGTGCATGTTGCCGCCGGCGGCCGGAAATAGTACGGACACATCGCAGGGGGCACTCAAGTCTGCGTCCACTTTAACCTTTGCTAATCGACGCCCACCCTGCTGCTGCCCTATATATATATATATATATATATATATATATATATATATATATATATTACAAAATCCCAATGTTAGTGACAAAAAAATAAGAGGAAGAAGAGAGGTAATCTCAAATTTCTTCAGTTCAAATGACTTTTTTTGGGTATTACTCGAAGGCTCAATCTCATGACCTCTCATTTGGGAAAGTCACTACGTGTCACTTGATCACAGAGTCATTAACATTCAATTAGATCTGGAATTGATGAAGGATGGTGAGGTTATTATGGTCATTTTCTCTCAATTAAAAGAACCGAGCACCCAATTAATGATTGAAAGAATGAAAGAGAAAAAGATGAGTAAAATCATTAAAGGTTTACAAGACATACGGTCTTTTCGAAATGGAAATTCTCAGACTTAGATTGTTCAATTAATTAAAAAATGTAAAGTAAGAGATGTTACGTTATGAAACATAACATAAGAGAGGTGGTTGCATTGCTACCTACTAATTCATTCAAAATAATGAATAAAATAGTAAACATGCATGTAAAAGCCATCTAGTACGTAGAGACTAAAAGTTTCAAGTAGAGAAGGTTTGAGCAATATAAGTTTGAACATTACAAGTTTCAATTGGACAAGTTTTCCTGGAGGTTTAGTGCACGACCCTAGAAGAATATAATAAAGAAAGAATTTCAAGGAATGGTGCAAGGAGATTCTTCCCTTCTAACGAGAATTGGTTGGTTAGTTGATGTGAAACAACCATGGACCAAGTCTAGGTTCTGCATAGTTCATAGGCCAAAATAACATTTTGCTATCCAAGTGTCAAAGTTTAAAAATGTTTTTCAAAAGTAGGTGCATAAAAAGTTTTCAAAAAATCATTTTTTGATAATGAAGTATAAAACTACTTACTGTTAGATTTTTGAGAACTAAGATCGCTTTATTATGGGTTTCATAAATCACTGACAACCAAGGACCCCAACATGTATGAGTGCTCCGTTCTAACTAATTTGTTTTGAAGGGATCGGAGAAAATTTCCTATACATGATCGCATTTGGTCATTAACTATTAAAATTTTATAATAATTAAGTGCATGACTATGTAATTTGTATCACATTTGATCTTGCCGTCGTCTAATTTTCCGGCCAACTATTGCCAGAAGTACTCCTCCCGGAAGGAGCACTTCCTGAATAGCACTACATTTGCTTATTCTGGGAGGAGCACTCCCGGCAATAGTTGGCCCGGAAATTGGATGGCAAATTATATAGTCATTTATGCATCTAATTAAAAAATTTTAATAGTCAAAGACCAAATGTGATTCATATATGACAGTTAAGGACAAAAAGTGAAATATATTCTTTTGAAAGGGACATGATATGTATATCAAATTAAAGCTTTGTCATATGAGCAAGGAGTAAAAAGTGAGTAGATTTAAAAGAGGGAGATCACATGCACCTTGATGGAGGGCATTGTGTATGATGCTTGTGGATGCATCATTTTCCACCCAATCAAAAGATTTAAGGTGCATGCTTCCAAACAGAAGCTTGCTCAACACAGTCATGCCAGGATGATCATGAAGTGGAATTACACCACAAGCTGGTAAGCAAAATATCCCAATCTGCAAATTAAATTTATACATCAAATAATAATTATTTAATATATAGCTTCAATTCATTCTTTCTTTTTTGAATTGGTTATTATGATGAGAGTAAAGAAAGTTTACTGAAAATTGGCGACATTCATATATGTGAATGTAGATGATAGCAGGAGGGTCATGCTGTCTACTTCTCCTCCTCCTGAAAAGCCTCATACTTGTGAGATTCATATCCTCAGCGTTCACACCATCTGCACCTCATATTATATATGCACTTTTCAACAATTCCCTCATTACCATATCATAAATTAATTAAATTTGCAGAAATGAGAAGTGCATCATTATTATTATTATTATTATTATTATTGTTGTTGTTGTTGTTGTTGTTGTTGTAGTAGCTGAGCGTGTTTATAAGCATGGAATAATGAATTTCAATTTATTGTTATACTTGAGCGTGTTTGTACTTTGTAAGCATGGAATAATGAATTTCAATTTTAAATTTTAGCCCATCTATATAATACTAATTTATTTAAGGGAAAATGGCACTTTTCCCCCTATGTTATGTGCATATAGCACTTTTCCTCCCTGTGTTATTAAAGTGACATTTTTTTCCCCTGAAATGTTAAATTGACATTTTTGTCCTTAAAAATATTAATTTTGGTCAACCAAAAAAAGACTCAATTTGGTAGAAAATGTCTTCCTAAATTTGTAGCCAGAAGACATTGTTCAGATTATTTATTTTCCTGTATTTATCTTTATCTCCCATATCTTTTCAAGCTAGTTTTTTAGATTATTATTATAATCACCACCACCACCACACAACCACAACAATCACCATCACTTATTATTATTATTATTATTGTTATTATTATTGTTGTTGTTGTTGTTGTTCTTATTAGTATTAGTATTATTATTACTATTATATAAGAAATAATAGGTTCAGAGTAGTGGCTCTCCAATATGAGAGGTCATGAGTTCGAGCCTCAATGGAGGCGATACTGATTCTTTGTGCTCTAATAGGTTGAGAAAGTATGTTTGAACAGATACTACTATGTAATAGAGTTAGTTGTATTAAAAAAAAAACAGAAAGAAATTCAAGAAAATAAACCAAACAAAAAAATGCAATTTCTTAACTTTCAATCAAATAAAAAAAATATAATTTTCTGATGCTCAACTAAACACAAGAAAATTAAATTAATTTTTAAAAAAAGAGTCATTTTTTGAAAAATATTTTTTCAGAAAGCATTTTCAATGTTTCTAAACAGATCTAAACCGATTATCACATCAAACAACTCCTATATATACGACTGTGCATAATTATTAATATTAATAGGCAAGAGAAATTAAATAAAGCAAAACTTATTTAATTAATCTCATACCTAGAACTGCCGTCAACCTTTGGATGTCGGCCGGAGGTGGAACATAACCACTTTCGCCATTTCTAAAAACATCCTTGCATGTCTCGTACAATCTTTGAACCATGTTCACCATTTCTCTCTTGTCAACTCTCTAGCTTTTCTCGAAAATATACACTATTTTTAACTCTTGTTTTCTTAGATATATATAATTCACAGATTTCCGAAAATTTTCTCTTCATTCAAGACAGCTTTTCTCCATTAATAACTTCGGAAAAATCTTCATTAACTACTATCTTAATGGTTGTAATTGTAATTGTAATTGATTGAAGGTTGGTGTAAAAGCGATGCAGGTATATATAGGAGTGGGGTATAATAATAATGTTCGACGAGTCAAAGGTTTCAAAACCAGGGGCACAATTCCAATGTGCTACAGATAGCGGATTTTATCCATTTTGTCTTTACAGCACATGAAGTAAATACCACTTACTATTTGTTCCATAACAGCAGTATGGCATGCAGAATTTAAAATTTTTACTTATTTAATTATATTATTTAGCATATAAAAACAAATAATAAATATTCTCATATATATATACTCTCTGTCACGATATTTTAATTTCATATTCTCTCACTCACACGTTGTTCGGTGAGTATATAAACAAATGTTTATTTATGTATGATATTATTAGTGTGAGTTAAAATATTAAATCTTATTCAAAAGGTATTTTTTAAAGGGTGAAATATTGTTAAAGTTATAATAAGATAGTTTTTATTTTATACCTCAAGTTTTAACAAATATTAGAACTAATTGTTTTTTTTTGGTTTTTTTTTTATGGACAATGCTAGATGACTCACAAATACCACTCAAAAATTTGTCACTATGGTTTGAAGTAAAAAATATAAAAAAAAAAAAAAGAAAAGAAAAACAAACCTATTAAAACATGTCATAGATATGTTTATTATGGTGACTGAAACATTATGCCCTGAATTTGGTATCTATATAGCATCTAAATTAATATTTTTGAATTTAACAATTCTTTCAATTTAATAAAGTCAAACTATATTTTTAGCATAAATAAATCAAAATAGTTATAAACTGTTACTATTACTATAATTTAAATATGGATTAATTCTCTATTTAATATAATATTTCAATAATATTTAATTAAGAATATGATAATAGAATTTAATGTAAATAGAGAGACTATAAACATTATAGATACTTCTTTTAATATTCTTGATAGAATTTATTCAAACTAATTAGAATAAATTTGAAATACAATTATTTATGAATAATTAATTTTATATTATATAAATTTCATAAACAGTTTTATATATCAGGTGAGAACCATGTCCCAGGTGAGAACGTAAGGACAAATCCAAACCATTGATCTAGTAGATCTAACGGTTGAAATAAACAAAATTTTGTAATATTTATGAAAATGACCCCGCTCATTTTAAAAGTTTATAATATTTATGAAAATGACCCCGCTCATATTTTACTTGATTTCTCATCCATCAGATATTGCAGATCAATGGTTTATGAAAATGACCCCGCTCATATTTTACTTGAAATTGAAAATTTTTCATTTGATTCATTTTATTCTGGTGAGAACAATTCTCTAGGTGTGGATGTGAGGACAAATCTAAACCATTGATCTGCAATATCTGATGGATGAGAAATCAAGTAAAATATGAGCGGGGTCATTTTCATAAATATTATAAACTTTTAAAATGAGCGGGGTCATTTTCATAAATATTACAAAATTTTGTTTATTTCAACCGTTAGATCTACTAGATCAATGGTTTGGATTTGTCCTTACGTTCTCACCTGGGACATGGTTCTCACCTGAT
>NC_044917.1:11507214-11544804 GCF_003576645.1 Ipomoea triloba | reverse complement strand
TATATATATATATATATATATATATATATATATTCTTTATTTAAATTAGGTAACTAAAATAGTTTTTTTTTTAAATCTTTTTATGCACATAAAAAGAGACTTTATTACAATATAAAAAATAAATCAAATATATTCTCATTTCTAATTGGTATATTTTTTTCGTCATCAAATTACTATATATATATATATATATATATATATATATATATATATATATATATATATATATATAGATTGTTATCATTTTTAGAGAGAGAAAATAGCAACATGTTAATTTAATGGTAACAAAATTCATATAAAATGAAAATATATATTCTATTAAAATAGAATACAAAATTCAAATTGAAAAAATGTCCAATTTATTCTAATTAGATACAATTGAAATCTTTTATTTAATTTAATATCTTCATATTATAGATGTTTTTGTTTTATTTTTTATTTGCTTTGAATTTTAGTTCAAAAAATTTTAAATTAAAATAATTTCATATATATATAGAGGTTGTCCTATGAGTCCACCCTATTAGATGAGATCATGAGATCCCATCTAAACCATCTATAAAATTTGAATGAATGGATATGATTGATATTAAAATATCAATTATATTAGGGCAAAATTAATTCAAAATGATCGAATTGTAATTTGATTATGATCTTTGATAATGGAAATAAATGAAATATAATAATTTTCATATATTAAGGGATCCTAATCACAGTAAAACATTCTATATTCTTTTGTTTTTTATGTGATGTTTTAAAAAAACTGTGAGAAAAAGAAAACCAGAATTTCAGACGTCCAGGTTGCGGTAATGGCAGAAGACCTTGCAGGTAAGTTTGGTCAGAAATTTTAATCTATTTATGTTGTGTAGGTGTGTGCGTTTATGGCATCAGGCGTGTGCAAAAGTATGATTGGACATGAGTCTTGCATGTATGTAACCCTTTTTGGCGCATGTGATTTTGGTCTCGGTGGTTTGTGCATCTGTGATTGCTGTGTATTAGTTGCATATCGGGGGTAGTGTTCATTCCGTGTTCATTTTGAAGCAGTATGTGAATTGACTATTTCTTGGTTTTTTAATTAATTTAAATTATTGTTTTGTTTTGTGTCTAGTCTAGCACCAAAGTAGCATGGAGTTAGTTGCAGCCTGATCTATTTATTGTGGCTTTATTTAGTCTTTGGGATCATAAAAAAAATTCACGAATAATAATTCACGAGAATATTTTACCACACACACGACCACCCACGGTTTGTTTCTTGCAAACCGTGTGCATTTTACTTCGGTAGTGTGTGCAAAATACTGAGAAGACGATGAATAGTTTTGGCATGTTTAATTTTGTTTAGCGGGGAACGTATGAATATTATGGGATTCGTAGGTGTGGGCATTTGTGAATTCGGAGGGATTGTACTTCTTACGTACACTACCTTTGAATTTTTTACATCTGGATTGAGACGTTCAAGCATTTCACGAATGTGTGTGCATTTACTGAAATTAAGTTGGTGCATAGTACTGAACATTATTATACACATTCAATTCTTTACACGTCACCTACCCCCAAATCATGTGCATTCGCTCTCGAAGCTGTGTGTGTTTCGCTGAACGTAAACGGGTACAGAAGTTGTTTTAAGATAATGTGCGTGTGCATAAGACGTATGTAATAAGATAATAAAATTTAGAACCCAAAAATAATTAACGAAAGAGTGTACGATCAAATCAAATATGAGAAGTGTACGGAGGGTACACTTCACTAGATTATGAGTGTACAAACCACCTAATAACCCACATTCAATAGTTAGTATCTAGTGGTCCTAACATGAAAGTGTGTGCATGGAGGTTTAGGTGTGTGCATGCGTGAATTCAGGTGTGTGCAAAAGACTATTGGAATATGTGTCTTAAATATGGACCTTAATGGCGTGTGTGCGGCCGGTCTTAGTTGTTTGTTGGAAGTGTCTTAAGTAATTGCACTGTGCATTATATTTTACTTGGGTAGTGCATGCAAAATACTGAGAATGTAATTAAGGGTTTGACATGTTTAGTTTATCAAGGTACTTTTGGATATTATGGGGTTCGTAGGTGTGTGCTCTTGTGAACTCGGGTATGTGCAAAAGTGTAATCCTGAGAGGACAATCAAGGGTTTGAGATGTTTTGTTTATTCCTGTATTTTTCATTATTTTGTGATGCGTTGGTGTGTGCATGCATTTGTGAATCCGAGCGTGAGCAAGAGTCTATTGGAATATGTTGCAAAATACTGATAAGGCAATAAATTAAAGGGTTTGGAACGTTTTGATTAGAGCGCTATTTTTAATTTTTATCCTTTATTCAAAATGAGAAAGAAGGCAAAGAAAATGGAAAATCTAACAAGACAATCCACTAGACTAAAAAATTGTCTTATTGCACACTCTCTGATATTTAATTTAGCATTCTACAACCCTTACTCCCTTTAAATAGTTATTGTGTGGAACACGTATGGTCCAAAAATGGCGTCGTTTTGCAATTTTTTTTCATGCGATCCGTTGCAATATATATTTTTATAACTCACAATGTAAATTATTCTACATATAAAGTACATTATTTTAACACATAATATACATTATCTTATCTCGAAAGTTTAACTATTCTAACACATAATGTACATTATTCTAACTCATAAAATTCAGTGACGTCGTTTTGAATTGGACCGTGGTCTAGACAATAATTTGCCTGCTCCCTTAGCATATTTTCCCCTTTATTTTCGTGTCTCCAACCCTTGAGCTTCAACCACCAAATATAACGGACATATTAATGTCACAACAAAATATGAAATCCTTTAGCTTAATTTATTAGCTAGCCAAACGAAGAAAATAATACTGCAATAAGGTTACTTTTAGCTTAATAGCTTCTCAACAAAATTTGCCTGCTTCTTTCTCCCTTACCTTAATTTAATAATAACAATAAGGTTATGATTTATCTTTTCAAGTTTTCACATAAAATAGTATTTTATTATTATTTTATTTAAGCTATATATATGTTTACTATTATTTTTCTAAGAGAACATCCTCAATTGTAATTTTTGAAAAAGATTTTGCAGGTAAAAAAATTGGGCTTCCAGTTTTTGGCTAATATATAGAGACAATGGTTTTTACTCAAATTTTTATATATCATGCATGCAAAGACTTAGTTTTTGCAAAAAAAAAAAAAAAATGGAGGAACCCGCACTTGAAGCGCCCAGCGCACCCGAGCGGGCACATGTTTCTCACAAATGTAAATGCAATAAAATGTTCTTAGAAGATTTTTTTTTTTTAATTTTTAAAATTTTTTTTAATAACAAATGAAATGTTGACACAAATGACTCATATCACACACATTAGAGTAAATACCAGTGGAGGTCCTCCGACTTTGATGGCACCGACACTTTTAGTCCTCAACTTTTAAATTAACCACTTTTAGTCCTCCGACTTTGATGGCACTGCCACTCTTAGTCCTTAACTTTTAAATCAACCATTTTTAGTCCTCTTACTTTTTGTTTCTAGCCACTTATGGTCCTTCCTTTATAATTGGACATCTAATGTCATTTTCTCAAGGACAATTCAGCCATTTGGTCCAAAATTTAGTGTTAACAAAGGAGAGTGGAGAATATGGTTTCTTCAATTATTCTAATGAGGAAACATAATACTTAATACATTAATTATGAAATGACTGAATTGCCTTTGAGAAAATGACATTAGATGTCCAATTGTAAAGGAAGGACCGTAGGTGGCTAGAAATAAAAAGTAAGAGGACTAAAAGTGGCAGTGTCATCAAACTCGGAGGACTAAAAGTGGTTGATTTAAAAATTGAGGACTAAAAGTGACGGTGCCATCAAAGTCGAGGGACCTCTACTGGTATTTACTCCACACATTATAAGCTTAGCTAACCAATTAAAGGAATGGAATTTAGAAACTCAACAACCAACTAAAATTTACATGATGACAGCTCAAACACAGCTTAATTTATGCTCTACAAATTTGTTTAACGACTCTAAAATTCAAGTTTATATACACTCCCAATCTGACAACACAAAGGCATGCAAGCCAAGTCTTTTCACATGGATCAATCACTGTGGAGATCTATGAGGTATTCCTTTCCTTCTGTGTCTTACTACAACAGGCGGCGGCGCTTCTATCTCCGCCTCTTCTCTCTCATTTTCTACCTGAAAATAATGTTAATTAACACTTGAAAATTAGTAATTTATGTTGTTAATTAGCTATCATTCAATTCAAATAGTTTGATTAATTAATATGTGTGTGTATTATGTATAGTACCATGCAGGCAATGGAGCAGAAGTGATACCCATCACTACGTTTGTGTAGTTTTCTCTTGCATGCCTTACAGATTTCACTCTCGTTATGTTGTGATCTTGATCCTTCAGCTTCATTGCTCTCGGGTAGATGAAGTGCCACAACCCATTGTCTATTGCATTTGTATACCTACAATTCAACCACTCAATTCGAGTTCATAACCATAAAAATGCTACGTACACAAAATCCACTACTAGTCCCACATATTCTTCTCCCAAATACTACCTCTACCAGACGACTGAGCTAAACCCGTGCACGCTAGTTGCACATATTCTGCACATACACGAAAATGCTACACAAAACCCATTGTCTGTTGCATTTGTATACCTACAATTCAACCACTCACTTTGAGTTCATAACCATAAAAATAATGCTACACAAAATCCACTACTGGTCCCACATATTCTTCTCCCAAATACTACCTTTACCAGACGACTGAGCTAAACCCGTGCACGCTAGTTGCACATATTTCTGCACATACACGAAAATGCTACACAAAACTTAACCCATTGTCTATTTCATTTGAATACCTACAATTCAACCACTCAATTCGAGTTCATAACCATAAAAATGCTACACAAAATCCACTACTGGTCCCACATATTCTTCTCCTAAATACTACCTCTACTAGACGACTGAGCAAAACCCGTGCACGCTAGTTGCACATATTCTGCACATACACGAATATGCTACACAAAACTTAACCCATTGTCTATTGCATTTGTATACCTACAATTCAACCACTCAATTCGAGTTTCATACACATGAAAATGCTACAAAAAATCCACTACTGGTCACACATATTCTGCTCCCAAATACTACCTACTAAATCACTGAGCTAAACCCGTGCACGCTAGTTGCACATATTCTGCACATACACGAAAATGCTACATAAAACTTAACCCATGCTACATAAAACTTAACCCATTGTCTATTTCATTTGAATACCTACAATTCAACCACTCAATTCGAGTTCATACACATGAAAATGCTACACAAAATCCACTACTAGTCCCACATATTCTTCTCCCAAATACTACCTACCAAACGACTGAGCTAAACCCGTTTACCCGTGCACGCTAGTTGCACATATTCTGCACATACATTAGTGGAAAAAAAAAAAAAAAAAAAAAACCACACATATGTGACAATTTGTATTATATCCTTTAAATTAAATCCTCTCCTAATACATAGGAAAACATTATAGTATACCTGGATTTGGGAACAACGGATATGCTTCTTAATTTGTTTCAATGGAACGACATCCTTGTGCGAATGATGATAAATCGTTAGCAATTCATGTCGTTTATGGACCTTTGTTTGAATGCAATGTTTGCATAGAGGTGCAACACATGTCACGCAAAACTTATTCAGTCCGTTCTTTTCTAAATCATTGTGTTCCTCGCAACAAGTGAAGTACGATGCTTCAAGGAAGGGTTGCATCCATCCAGGTATCACCTTATCAACTTCTTCATCATCATCCTCCTCGTATTCTTCTTCCTACACAATATAAAACAAATATTTTTAGACAAATAATAAATTTTAATATAGCATACCCTATCATTTAAAAAAATATATATATATGTCATTTTTTATTCATAATTGAATTTGTAGGAGTAAAATATTAATTAATGTGCAGTGTATGTGCATGGGCCGTGTTATAAGAGTAAAATTGTAAAATTTTTTATTCTTACATTTACCACATATTCTGAGTCAGATGAGTTTGACATCTTGATATCTTTGCAATTGCAAGAGCTCTTTCAATTCACTGCCAAATGCAAATGAAAACACTTTTACATTAAAGTAGAGAGAGGAGTTGATTGTGAAAGAAAAAGAATGCCAAGAAACATCTAAATAAAAGATAAAATTAACAACACCTAGCGTCGAGTTTAGATTGTAAAAGGATCTGATACAAACCGTGTGATTTGTGGGGTCTAGTGGCCCCACTAAATAAAACGTTTGCTTTTTAAATATTATTTAATTAGAGTTCAAAATAACTTAATTATGATATATGATAGAAAAAAAATTATTGAGATCATCGCATTAGCTAAATTTAAAAATTATTAGTTTATTTTTTCCTAACATACAGATATTTTAAATTTGTTAAGTTGAACATGACGAATAATTTTATATAGCTTTATTTCATAAAAATTGAAATTTATTAGATCTATTATATAATTCAACATGATGAAGGTACAACTTTATCCACTGAAATTTGTATTAATTTTTTTTGACATTTTAAGAAATTGTAGCAAAGTACGAAATAATCAATATGTTGTAAAGCTAAGCAAATGTTAAAATTAAAAAGAAATAGAAGAAGAAGAAGAAGTAGAAGGACAATAAGAAGAAGTAGAAGACGAAGAGATGAGAAAAATAAAACACAACCTCACACATGTACAAAGGAAATGACTGATGTGATGTAAAAAAAATTATAGAGTTATTTTTGTTTTAAATTAAATAATTAATAATTGGGAAAACCGTATAAATCGTATTAAGGTAAATATGCACACAACAATCTCTTAATAAAAAATACATAAATAATCAACAACAAACAAACAAACATAAGCATCCACCGCATGATATAAAATAATTTTTACATAAAAATTGATTTAAAGTTCTAGGTTATAATTTTTATTATCTCGTTATAAATTAGGTTATAACGATTTCAATTGACGAATCTACATCCTTATCAGAATATATTATTAAATAGATGTCTTTGACAATTCTAAAATTTTTAGCAATAATGTTAATCGCGCAAGCAAGAATCAATCTGATGCAAAAGAAAGCAATTACTATAATGACAAATATTTAAAAATTCAATAAAATTCTATAAACATTAGAAATACTAGATTCATGGTAAATCTCCAAATAGGTGAGTAGGTAGCATAGCAATTTAAGAAAATTTTAACATTATATTTCTATATCAATCAAATATAAAAAACAAGTAAGAACACATATTTCTAAAATGAGAGAGAATAGAAAGCGAAGACTACCTTAGGAGTGTAAACACTGAAAACGGTGGTTGGAGAAAAGAAGATGTCAAAAACGGATTGAAAATGACTACTTGAAGTATAGGTGTGGAGATCTGGTATCCGAAAATTGTCAAAAATGAAAACTAATATAGGCTTGCGATCGAGAAGTACTGTGGCATTAAATTAAATAAATAAAAGTAGAGGAAGGAAAGTGAATATCGGTGAGTAAAGTAAAGAAAGGAGTTGATAGTGAAAGAAAAAGAATGTCCAGAAAGTTCTAAATAAAAGATAAACTTATAACACCTTGCGTCGAATATAGAAGCGTAAAAAGATGAGATACTAACAGTGTGATTTGTGGGGCCTAGTGGCCCCACTAACTAAAACGTATGCTTTTTAAATATTCTTTAATCAGAGTTCAAAATAACTTTATGAGATATGATAATAAAATTTTATTTAGAACATCACATTACCTAAATTTCGGAAATTGTTTAATTCTTCCTGACATGCAAAACTTTTAAATTTGCTAAGTTGAAGATGACAAATAATTTTATATAGCTTTATTTCAAAAAAAAATTAAATTTATTAGATCTGTTATACAATTCAACATGATTATTGTAAAACTTTATCCTCTAAAATTAGTATTATTTTTTTTACATTTTAAGAAATTGTAGCAAAGTACTAAAATACCAATATGTTGTAAAGCTAGGCAAATTTTAAAATTAAAAAGAAAAAAAGAATAAGAGAAAGAAGGAGAAGAAGATGATGATGATGAAGAAATGAGACAAATTAAAGAAAAGACACCCTTACATATGTACATAGCAAATGACTAATGTGAATTAAACAGAAATATAGAATTATTTTTGTTTTAAATTATACAATTAATAATTGGGAAAATTGTTTAAAAACTATATAGGTAAATATGCATACAACACTCCTCTAACCAAAAAAAAAAAAAAAAAAAAAATCAACAACAACAAACAAACAAACGCATCCATTGCATTATATGAAATAATTTTTGAATAAAAATTGATTTAAAAATCCAGGTTGTAATTTTTATCATCTCGTTATATTTCTACTCAAATTAGATTTTATGTCTTTAACGATTTAATTGATAGTTGGACTATCCACACGCCCCCTCACGTGTGCGGGCCGTTTGACTTTGATCGGCTCCATGTTTATATTATATTTATGCTCACACGCCCCCTCACGTGTGCGGGCCGTTTGACTTTGATCGGCTCCAAGCAACACGTGGACCATAGTTTTTTTTTTTTTTTTCGGGTGGCGCGGAGATTCGAACCCATAACCTTTGGGTGGCTCTAATACCAAATTAAATCATGTGCCCCATCCAACTAAAAGGCTAAACTGATAGTTGGACTACACATTTATGTTTATATTATATTTATACTCACAGATTTCAATACATTTTACAAAAATATGCACCCACACATATTTAAAGTGGTAACAACCAAAACAATTCGTAAACGTATCGATTAATGAAGAAATAAGTACACAACCATAGTTGCACGGAATAAATTGATCCTACCTACACACAAAAGTTTAATTTATATTTCAATTTCATATATTTTCTATTAAATCTATACCATACATATAGATCAACTTTATTCCTAGCCAATCGAAAATTATTAGTTCTGATCTATTATCCATGGTCACGAATCTACATCGTTATTAGAGTAAATTATTAAATAGAAGTCCTTCAGAATTCTTAAATTTGTAGCAATGTTAATCGGGCTAGCAAGAATCAATTTGTTGCAAAGGAAAACAATTACGAAAGTGAATAATATTTAAAAATTAAATTAAATTTCTATAATCGTTAGGCATACTAGATTCATGGAAAATCTCTAAATAGGTAAATATGTAGCATAGCAATTTAAGAAGATTTTAAAATTATAAGGTATATCAATCGAATATGGGAAAAGAAGGAAGAACACCTATTTCTAAAATGAGAGAGAATAGAAAGCGAGGACTACCTTAGGGGTGTAAACTCTGAAAACGGTTGTTGGAGAAAAGAAGATGTCAAAAATGGATTTAAAATGACTACATGAAGTATAGGCGTGGAGATCTAGTATCTAAAAATTGTCAAAAACGAAAACTAATGTTGGCCTGCGATCGAGAAGTAGTGTGGGATTAAAAAAAAAATAGAGAAAGGAAAGTGAATATCGGTGAGTAAGGTAAAGAAAGGAGTTTTTTTTTTTTTTAAAACAGTAAAGAAAGGAGTTGATAGTGAAAGAAAAAGAATGTCCAGAAAGTTCTAAATAAAAGATAAACTTATAACACCTTGCGTCGAATATAGAAGCGTAAAAAGATGAGATACTAACAGTGTGATTTGTGGTGCCTAGTGGCCCCACTAAATAGAACGTATGCTTTTTAAATATTCTTTAATCAGAGTTCAAAATAACTTTATGAAATATGATAATAAAATTTTATTCAGAGCATCACATTACCTAAATTTCAGAAATTGTTTAATTCTTCCTAACATGCAAAACTTTTAAATTTGCTAAGTTGAAGATGACAAATAATTTTATATAGCTTTATTTCAAAAAAAAAATTAAATTTATTAGCTAGATCTGTTATACAATTCAACATGATTATTGTAAAACTTTATCCTCTAAAATTAGTGTTATTTTTTTTTTACATTTTATGAAATTGTAGCAAAGTACTAAAATACCAATATGTTGCAAAGCTAGGCAAATTTTAAAATTAAAAAGAAAAAAAGAATAAGAGAAAGAAGGAGAAGAAGATGATGATGATGAAGAAATGAGACAAAGAAAAGACACCCTTACATATGTACACAACAAATGACTAATGTGAAGTAAACAGAAATATAGAATTATTTTTGTTTTAAATTACACAATTAATAATTGGAAAAATCGTTTAAAAACTATCTAGGTAAATATGCATAGAACACTCCTCTAACAAAAAAAAAAAAAAAAAAATCAACAACAACAAACAAACAAACGCATCCGTTGCATTATATGAAATAATCTTTGAATAAAAATTGATTAAAAAATCTAGGTTGTAATTTTTATCATCTCGTTATATTTCTACTGAAATTAGATTTATGTCTTTAACGATTTCAATACATTTTACAAAAGTATGCACCCACACAAATTTAAAGTGGTAACAACCAAAACAATTCGTAAACGTATCGATTAATGAAGAAATTAGTACACAACCGTAGTTGCACGGAATAAATTGATCCTACCTACACACAAAAGTTTAATTTATACTTCAATTTCATATATTTTCTATTAAATATATACCATATATATAGATCAACTTTATTCCTAGCCAATCGAAAATTATTAGTTCTAATCTATTATCCATGGTCACGAATCTACATCGTTATTAGAATAAATTATTAAATAGATGTCTTTCAGAATTCTTAAATTTGTAGCAATGTTAATCGCGCAAGCAAAAATCAATCTGTTGCAAAGGAAAACAATTACGAAACTGAATAATATTTAAAATTAAAATTAAAATTCTATAATCGTTAGACATACTAGATTCATGGAAAATCTCTAAATAGGTAAATATGTAGCATAGCAATTTAAGAGGATTTTAAAATTATAACGTATATCAATCGAATATGGTAAAAGAAGGAAGAACACCTATTTCTAAAATGAGAGAGAATAGAAAGCGAGGACTACCTTAAGAGTGTAAACTCTGAAAACGGTGGTTGGGGAAAAGAAGATGTCAAAAACGGATTGAAAATGACTTCTTGAAGTATAGGCGAGGAGATCTGGTATCTAAAAATTGTGAAAAACGCAAACTAATGTTGGCCTACGATCGAGAAGTAGTGTGGGATTAAAATAAAAATAAAATAGAGAAGGGAAAGTGAATATCAGTGAGTAAAGTAAAGAGAGGAGTTGATTGTGAAAGAAAAAGAATGTCCAGAAAGTTCTAAATAAAAGATAAACTGATAACACCTTGCGTCGAATATATATGCGAAAAAGATAAGATAGTAACAGTGTGATTTGTGGGGCCTATTGGCCCCACTATATAAAACGTATGCTTTTTAAATATTCTTTAATCAGAGTTCATAATAACTTTATGACTTATGATAATAAAATTTTATTTAGAGCATCACATTACCTAAATTTCAGAAATTGTTTATTTCTTCCTAACATGCAAAACTTTTAAATTTGCTAAGTTGAAGATGGCGAATAATTTTATATAGCTTTATTTAAAAAAAATAAATCTATTAGATCTGTTATACTATTCAACATGATTATTGTAAAACTTTATCCTCTAAAATTAGTATTATTTTTTTTTACATTTTATGAAATTGTAGCAAAGTACTAAAATACCAATATGTTGTAAAGCTAGGCAAATTTTAAAATTAAAAAGAAAAAAAGAATAAGAAAAAGAAGGAGAAGAAGAAGAAGATGATGAAGAAGAAATGAGAAAAATAAAAGACACCCTTACATATGTACACAGCAAATGACTAATGTGAATTAAACAGAGATATAGAATTATTTTTGTTTTTAATTATACAATTAATAATTGGAAAAATCGTTTCAAAACTATCTAGGTAATTATGCATACAACATTCCTCTAACAAATAAATAAATAAATAATCAACAACAAACAAACAAACGCATCCGTTGCATGACATGAAATAATTTTTGAATAAAAATTGATTTAAAAATCTAGGTTGTAATTTTTATCATCTCGTCATATTTCTACTCAAATTAGATTTATGTCTTTAACGATTAAAATACATTTTACAAAAGTATGCACCCACACAAATTTAAAGTGGTAACAACCAAAACAATTCGTAAACGTATTGATTAATGAAGAAATTAGTACACAACCATTAGTTGCACGGAATAAATTGATCCTACATACACACAAAAGTTTAATTTATACTTCAATTTCATATATTTTCTATTAAATCTATACCATATATATACATCAACTTTATTCCTAGCCAATCAAAAATTATTAGTTCTGATCTATTATCCATGGTCACGAATCTACATCGTTATTAGAATAAATTATTAAATAGATGTCTTTCAGAATTCTTAAATTTGTAGCAATGTTAATCGCGCAAGCAAGAATCAATCTGTTGCAAAGGAAAAGAATTACGAAATTGAATAATATTTAAAAATTAAATTAAAATTCTGTAATCGTTAGACATACTAGATTCATGGCAGATCTTTAAATAGGTAAATATGCAGCATAGCAATTTAAGAAGATTTTAAACTTATAACTTATATCAATCGAATATGGTAAAAGAAGGAAGAACATCTATTTCTAAAATGAGAGAGAATAGAAAGCGAGGACTACCTTGGGAGTGTAAACTCTGAAAACGGTTGTTGGAGAAAAGAAGATGTCAATAACGGATATAAAATGACTACTTGAAGTATAGGCGTGGAGATCTGGTATCTAAAAGTTGTCAAAAACGAAAACTAATGTTGGCCTGCGATCGAGAAGTAGTGTGGGATTAAAATTTAAAAAAAATAGAGAAAGGAAAGTGAATACTGCTGAGTAAAGTAAAGAGAGGAGTTGATTGTGAAAGAAAAAGAATGTCCAGAAAATTCTAAATAAAAGATAAAGCTGATAATAGCTTGTGTCGGATTTGGAAGTGTAAAAGGATGTGATACAAACAGTGTAATTTTTGGGGCCTAAGGGCCCACTAAATAAAACGTATGCTTTTTAAATATTCTTTAAACAGAGTTCAAAATAACTTTATGAGATATGATAATAAAATTTTATTGAGAGCATCACATTAGCTAAATTTCAAAATTTGTTTATTTTTTCCTGACATGCAAATGTTTTAAATTTGCTAAGTTGAAGATGACGAATAATTTTATATAGCTTTATTTCATAAAAAATTTAAATTTATTTGATCTGTTATACAATTCAACATGATTAATGTAAAACTTTATCCTCTAAAATTAGTATTATTTTTTTTACATTTTATGAAATTGTAACTAAGTAATAAAATACCAATATGTTGTAAAGCTAGGCAAATTTTAAAATTAAAAAGAAAAAAAGAATAAGAAAAAGAAGGAGAAGGAGAAGGAGAAGAAGATGATGATCATGAAGAAATGAGACAAAGAAAAGACACCCTTACATATGTACACAGCAAATGACTAATGTGAAGTAAACAGAAATATAGAATTATTTTTGTTTTAAATTATACAATTAATAATTGGCAAAATCGTTTAAAAACTATCTAGGTAATTATGCATACAACACTGCTCTAACAAATAAATAAATAAAAAATCAACAACAAACAAACAAACGCATCCGTTGCATGACATGAAATAATTTTTGAATAAAAATTGATTTAAAAATCTAGGTTGTAATTTTTGTCATCTCGTCATATTTCTAATCAAATTAGATTTATGTCTTTAACGATTAAAATACATTTTACAAAAATATGCACCCACACAAATTTAAAGTGGTAACAACCAAAACAATTCGTAAGCGTAATGATTAATGAAGAAATTAGTACACAAACATAGTTGCACTGAATAAATTGATCCTACCTACACACAAAAGTTTAATTTATACTTCAATTTCATATATTTTCTATTAAATCTATACCATATATATACATCAACTTTATTCCTAGTTGTTAGGAATATATTGTAATTGTTTTGATGAACCCAAAATGTAATATTAGACTCTCATTTTATTTTGAGTCTAGTATAGGATTACGCCGAGTACAAGCCTAATCGATTAAGTGAAAATTACAATAGTATAAATTTTTAATTTATACTTGTAAGTCATTCGCTTCCACTTTACAAATTGAGAAGAATTTGGAAGATTGATCAACACTCGAAATCCCGGAACGTGACAACGGTTCGAATTGCAAGAATTAATTCTTTGGAAGAATTAATTAATTCAAGATGAAGATGTTGCAATTAAAAGTCAAAATTGAAAGTCAACTTCGAATGGGTTCTCTCACAAAATATTTTAGAGGCTAACTCGTGCAAGGAAAATATTTTTGGAAATGAGGATGACCTCATGGAGCAAACTGGCGTGGTCAACCCTGACCATATTCAAAAGAAGATGATGACTTGCTTCAAGGATAAATTTGGTGATGAGGATGACCCATTAATTATAAGAAAAGGGGAAGAAAGATCTTAACTTTTGGAGATGAGGATGACTTGGTCATAAATCAAAATATGAGGATGACTTGGTCATTGAGGATGACTTAGCCAAAATTAAAATCAAGAATGAGGATGAGGATGACTTAGCCTCTTGGAACTAAATATGAGGATGAGGATGACTTAGCCACAAGTTACTATGAGGATGAGGCTAACCGTGTGCATTCTTGAAGGAGGAAAATGTGACTTTATTTTTAGAATTAAAAATGAGGATGAGGATGACCTACACCTCATAAAATTATGCCATGCATGAAAATGATTTACGTGAGATTCAAATCAATCGGGAGAAGAACAAAAATCATTTTTGAGGCTGAGTATGGCATGACCAAGCTAAGGAGAAAAATAGGATGGTCTATTTATTCCAAAGGAGTCCAACACTGCCAACAGCACTTCTAAAATGGGAAATATTTTTTTTCCTAAATATGGCATGAGGATGACTCCAAAAGGTGAATTCAAATAATCATGCTACATGGAGCTGAAGATCATTATGAGAAAAGTCAGTGTACTTTTCGGTGGCATTAACTGTGCTCAAGCAAGAGTCACCGAACGGATATATTTTAGAGCAACCTGACTTATGGATTATGAACAAAGTGAAGTGTTCACACTACCAAAGTCAAGGATGGATGGCTACAAGTTACAAGGAAAATTATATCAGTGATTGCAGAAGAACGTTGGAGGATTATCAGAAGCAAATATTCAAATTCATCTGACAGAAGCCATCAAAGTTGACGAAGACCATCTGGAAGCATTTAATGCTCTAGAGAATTACAACGGGCAAATAGCTAATTTAGCTATATAAACCCAAGAAGACTTGATACTGAAGGAGGGCACTTAATAGAAAGTAGATACGTGAAAAAGATCACGACACAGAGGAAAAATATTAGCACTGAATACACAACAAGTGATATCAGATTTGAAAGTGCTAAGCAGTGAGCTAAACACGAGAAAAACCAAGTCTTAGAAAGAAATACTCTATTTCTTGAAAAGAAATTGTAGGAGTGCAGCTTTGTGCAAAACACTCGTGGAGACTAAGTGTAGCTGGGTGCAAAACATTTGGTTGAAGGGCGTAGCTGGGTGCAAGACGCTCGTGAACGTAGCTGGGTGCAAGACGTTCGGGTTTGAGTGTTGCTGTAGGGAAAGTGCATTCGGAGTAGAGGAGTGCTAGAAGAGCACAGATTCACTATTGTATCTGTGTGATTGAAGATAGTGGAATCTCTCCTGGAGGAAGGAGAAAGTGGAGTAGGAGGATTACATCACCTCCGAACCACTATAAATCCCTATGTCATTTACTTTATCTGCTCACATATCTGTTTGCATATTTATCTGTCTGAGCATTGCATGAATTGCATACTTTGTCACATTTATTACTCTTGAGCTTTATTGGTACACGTGACATCATCTTTTGCATGCAAGACATATTTGCATACTCAACCTCATCCTGTCAAAGTTTATGTGTTGTTATGCTACGAACCCAACTATTCATTGCTTATACTATTTGATTTGGGTTTGATAGTTCCCACGTCCGCATGCGAGCCAAACTTTATATACTCAGTATTTGAGTTATTTCTGACGTTTCTAACGTGTTGCATGTCGTGAAGCTCTTCATTTTTACGTAACTTTGTTTATAGCATTTTACCGTTTCTTATTTCCGCTGCGTAATTCAAGTTGAATTCATTCACTTGGATTCTTTCTGTTGAAGTGTTATAATATTTTTTTAAAGTTAGAAAAGTCTATTCCCCCCCCCCCCCCTCTAGTCTTTTCCCAACCCTATCGGGACCAACACTAGCCAATCGAAAATTATTAGTTCTGATCTATTATCCATGGTCACAAATCTACATCGTTATTAGAATAAATTATTAAATAGATGTCTTTCAGAATTCTTAAATTTGTAGCAATGTTTATCGCGCAAGCAAGAATCAATCTGTTGCAAAGGAAAACAATTACGAAATTGAAAAATATTTAAAAATTAAATTAAAATTCTATAATCGTTAGACATACTAGATTCATGGAAAATCTCTAAATAGGTAAATATGTAGCATAGCAATTTATGAAGATTTTAAAATTATAACGTATATCAATCGAATATGGTAAAAGAAGGAATAACACCTATTTCTAAAATGAGAGAGAATATAACGCGAGGACTACCTTAGGAGTGTAAACTCTGAAAACGGTGGTTGGAGAAAAGAAGATGTCAAAAACGGATTTAAAATGACTACCTGAAGTATAGGCGTGGAGATCTGGTATCTAAAAATTGTCAAAAACGAAAACTACTGTTGGCCTGCGATTGAGAAGTAGTGTGGGATTAAAAAAAAACATAGAGAAAGGAAAGTGAACACTGGTGAATAAAGTAAAGAGAGGAGTTGATTGTGAAAGAAAAAGAATTTCCAGAAAGTTCTAAGTAAAAGATAAAACTAATAACACCTTGCGTCGAATATAGAAGCGTAAAAAGATGAGATATTAACAGAGTGATTTGTGGGGCCTAGTGGCCCCACAAAATAAAACTTATTATTTTTAAATATTCTTTAATTTGATTTCAAAATAACTTTATAAGATATGATAATAAAATTTTATTTAGAGCATCACATTACCTAAATTTCAAAATTTGTTTGTTTCTTCCTAACATAAATTTGCTAAGTTGAAGATGACGAATAATTTTATATAGCTTTATTTCAAAAAAATTCAAATTTATTAGATTTGTTAGACAATTCAACACGATTATTGTAAAACTTCATCCTCTAAAATTAGTATTATTTTTTTTTTACATTTTATGAAATTGTAGCAAAGTACTAAATACCAATATGTTGTAAAGCTAGGAAAATTTTAGAATTAAAAAGAAAATAAAAAGGAATAAGAAAAAGAAGGAGAAGAAGAAGATGATGATGAAGAAGAAGAAATGAGACAAATAAAAGACACCCTTACATATGTACAAAGCAAATGACAAATGTGAAGTAAACAGAAATATAGAATTATTTTTGTTTTAAATTATACAATTAATAATTGGAAAAGTCGTTTAAAACTATATAGGTAAATATGCATACAACACTCCTCTAACAAAAAAATAAATAAAAAATCAACAACCACAAATAAACAAACGCATTCGTTACATGATATGAAATAATTTTTTAATAAAAATTGATTTAAAAATCTAGGTTGTAATTTTTATCATCTCGTTATATTTATAATCAAATTATATTTATGTCTTTAACGATTTTAATACATTTTACATAAATATGCACCCACACAAATTTAAAGTGGTAACAACCAAAACAATTCGTAAACGAATTGATTAATGAAGAAATTAGTACACAACCATAGTTACACGGAATAAATTGATCCTGCCAACACACAAAAGTTTAATTTATACGTCAATTTCATATATTTAATTTTTTATTAAATCTATACCATATATATAGATCAACTTTATTCCTAACCAATCGAAAATTATTAGTTCCGATCTATTATCCATGGTCACGAATCTATATCGTTATTAGAATAAATTATTAAATAGATGTCTTTCAGAATTCTTAAATTTGTCGCAATGTTAATCGCGCAAGCAAGAATCAATCTGTTGCAAAAGAAAACAATTACGAAAATGAATAATATTTAAAAATTAAATTAAAATTCTATAATCGTTAGACATACTAGATTCGTGGCAAATCTCTAAATAGGTGAGTAGGTAGCATAGCAATTTACGAAGATTTTAACTTTATAAAAATCGAATATGGTAAAATAAGGAAAAACACCTATTTCTAAAATGAGAGAGAATAGAAAGCGAGGACTACCTTAGGAGTGTAAACTCTGAAAACGGTGGTTGGAGAAAAGAAGATGTCAAAAACGGATTGAAGTATAGGCGTGGAGATCTGGTATTCAAAAATTTTCAAAAAATGATAACTAATGTAGGCTTGTGATCGAGAAGTAGTGTGGGATTAAAATAAAAAAAAAATAGAGAAAGGAAAGTGAATATCGGTGAGTAAAGTAAATAGAGGAGTTGATTGTGAATGAAAACGAATGCTAGGAAAGTTCTAAATAAAAGATAAAACTGATAATACCTTGTGTCGGATTTGAAAGTGTAAAAGGATATGATACAAACAGTGTAATTTTTGGGGTCTAAGGGCCCACTAATTAAATAAAACGTATCCTTTTTAAATATTCTTTAATCAGAATTCAAAATAACTTTATGAGATATGATAATAAAATTTTATTGAGAGCATCACATTAGCTAAATTTCAAAATTTGTTTAGTTTTCCCTAACATGCAAATGTTTTAAATTTCCTAAGTTGAAGATGACGAATAATTTTATATAGCTTTATTTCATAAAAATTTAAATTTATTAGATCTGTTATACAATTCAACATGATTAATGTAAAACTTTATCCTCTAAAATTAGTATTATTTTTTTTTACATTTTATGAAATTGTAACAAAGTAATAAAATACCAATATGTTGTAAAGCTAGGCAAATTTTTAAATTAATAAGAAAAAAAAAAGAAAAAGGAGAAGAAGAAGAAGATGATGATGAAGAAATGAGACAAATAAAACACACCCTTACACATGTACAAAGGAAATGACTAATGTGAAGTAAACAGAAATATACAATTATTTTTGTTTTAAATTATACAATTAATAATTGGGAAAATCGTTTTAAAACTATCTAGATAAATATGCATACAGCTTTCCTTTAACAAAAAATAATTAAAAAATCAACTACAACAAACAAACAAACGCATCCGTTGCATGATATAAAATAATTTTTGAATAAAAAATGACTTAAAAATCTAGGTTTTAATTTTTATCATCTCGTTATATTTCGACTCAAATTAGATTTATGTCTTTAACGATTTCAATACATTTTACAAAAATATGCACCCACACAAATTTAAAGTGGTAACAACCAAAATAATTCGTATACGTATTGATTAATGAAGAAATTAGTACACAAACATGGTTGCACAGAATAAATTGATCCTACCTACACACAAAAGTTTAATTTATACTTAAATATCATATATTTTCAATTAAATCTATACCGTATATATAGATCAACTTTTTTCCTAACCAATCGAAAATTATTAGTTCTGATATATTATCCATCGTCACTGATACCTCTAATTTTATACTATTATTTTTCCCTTAATTTAGTTAGTTTTGTTACTTATTTTCTTTACCTTGGTGAATTTGAAACTCGTTTGTGCGTTACATTTACTTAAACTTAGTTTATTCACAAACGCAAAGCAAAAGAAAGATTTTTGGACATCTTGACAAAGTTTCAAAAGCATAGGAATCTACCCAAGGACGGATAGGAGCAGCGGAGCACAAAAGGAGTCAATAGGCAAAAGGGGAGGGCACCACACGGCCAGGCATACGGCCATGTGGGTGCCCGCCTGCTGCCTGGCGTGAAGCAACAAAATCGCTACGCCACATGGCCGTGTACGTGGCTGTGACATTCTTACTGTCCAGTATTTAAGGTCGCCTTTTTCTGGATTTTTTGGTATTCCGAGCCCTAGTTTAGTTTAGCTTATTTTTTCTTCTCTTGAGAGTTTTCCCTAGCATAGATTAGCTCAGATTTACACACTTTAACTCGCTTACAAGCTTGGAATCGTGGATTGGATTGGAATTACTCTTCAAGTTGTTAGTAAAGTTCTTCTCTTTATTCTTTTACTTCTCAAATTCGTTGCTATGATTTCAATGGTTCATTCTTGCTTTGCTTTAGTTACTTTAATAATGAGTGAGTAGTTCGTTTATGGGTTTAGATTAGGAATCTATTGTTACTCTTGATGCTCAATTTGTGATTATTGCATAAAGGGATTGAATTGTTCACCTAGGGTTTATGTTGAATTGGGGATTGAATTCTACTTGTTATTAATTTATGGCCACAATTGATTGCTAATTTAGGAGAGGATTTCGTTACAACGAAAGTTGGGTGAGAGACTTGAGTCTTACCAATTTCAACCTAATTTTTCCTACTATGAGAATATGGGTAATTTGGGGGCTTACAATGCTTTGGTGTTTAAGGTTATTATTGATGCATCACGAAAGTGGGACAGTCTTAGCCAAATTCTGTTTATTGATTACGAAACTAGCTGAATTATTGAGTGCATAGCCCATGAATCCCTAAGTTAATTGTTTCTTCCCTAATTCTGAGATTGTTAGAGCATCAAGATTCCAATACCTCTAATCTAACTCATACCTGTATCATACACTTTATTCGTCATTTAATTTGCTTCTTTTATTTTAATTTTCCCTCTAAATCGTTATTTACTTGGATTCTAATAAATTCCATCGCTGTAGTGCCTAGAATTTCTTAATTCACACAAATACGTGCCATAGCCTCAATCCTCAGTAGAATGACATCTTCACCCTCACATTTACTATCACCATTTTACTCATTAGTCACGAATCTACATCGTTATTAGAATAAATTATTAAATAGATGTCTTTCAAAATTTTATAATTTGTAACAATGTTAATCGCGCAAGCAAGAATCAATCTGTTGCAAAAGAAAACAATCACGAAAATGAATAATATTTAAAAATTCAATAAAATTCTATAATTTTTAAACATACTAGATCCATGTCAAATCTCTAAATAGGTGAGTAGGTAGCATAGCAATTTAAGAACATTTTAACATTAAAACTTATATCAATCGAATATAGTAAAACAATTAAGAACACCTATTTCTAAAACAGTGGTTGGAGAAAAGAAGATATCAAAAACGGATTGAAAATGACTACTTGAAGTATAGGCGTGGAGATCTGGTATCTAAAAATTGTCAAAAACGAAACTAATGTTGGCCTGCGATCGAGATGTAGTGTGGGATTAAAATTTAAAAAAAAATAGAGAAAGGAAAGTGAATATCGGTGAGTAAAGTAAAGAGAGGAGTTGATTATGAAAGAAAAAGAATGCCCAAAAAGTTCTAAATAAAAGATAAAACTGATAACACCTTGCGTCGGATTTGGAAGCGTAAAAGGATGTGATACGAACAATGTAATCTGTGCGGCCAATTGGCCCCACTAAATAAAACATATGCTTTTTAAATATTCTTTAATCAGAGTTCAAAATAACTTTATGAGATATGATAATAAAATTTTATTGAGAGCATTACATTAGCTAAATTTCAAAATTTGTTTATTTTTTCCTAACATGCAAATGTTTTAAATTTGTTAAGTAGAAGATCATGAATAATTTGTTATTATTATTTTTTACATTTTATGAAATTGTAGCAAAGTACGAGAAAATCAATATGTTGTAAAGCTAGGCAAATTTTAAAATTAAAAAAAAAAAAAAGGAAAAGGAGAAGGAGAAGAAGAAGTCGACGAAGAAATGAGACAAATAAAAGGCACCCTTACATATGTACAAAGGAAATGACTAATGTGAAGTAAACAAAATTATAGAGTTAATTTTTTTTAATTATATAATTAATAATTGGAAAAATCGTTTAAAAACTATCTAGGTAAATATGCACACAACATTCCTTTAACAAAAAAAAAATAAAAAATCAACAACAACAAACAAACAAACGCATCCACTGCATGATATAAAATAATTTTTGAATAAAAAATTATTTAAAAATCTAGGTTGTAATTTTTATCATCTCGTTATATTTCTACTCAAATTAGATTTATGTCTTTAACGATTTCAATGCATTCTACAAAAATATGCACCCACACAAATTTAAAGTGGTAACAACCAAAAAAAATTCGTAAACGTATTTATTAATGAAGAAATTAGTACACAATCATAGTTGCACGGAATAAATTGATCCTACCTACACACAAAAGCTTAATTTATACTTCAATTTCATATTTTCTATTAAATCTATACCATATATATAGATAAATTATTCTTAACCAATCGAAAATTATTAGTTTTGATCTATTATCCATGGTGACGAATCTACATCATTATTAGAATAAATTATTAAATAGATGTCTTTCAGAATTCTAAAATTTGTAGCAATGTTAGTTGCGCAAGCAAGAATCAATGCAATCTGTTGCAAGGGAAAGAAATTACTAAAATGAATAGCATTTAAAAATTCAATTCTATAATCGTTAGACATACTAGATTCATGGCAAATCACTAAATAGGTGAGTAAGTAGCATAGCAATTTAAGAAAAAATTTAACATTATAACTTATATCAATCGAATATAGTAAAACAAGTAAGAACACCTATTTCTAATATGAGAGAGAATAGAAAGCGAGGACTACCTTAGGAGTGTAAACTCTAAAAACGATGGTTGGAGAAAAGAATATGTCAAAAACGAATTGAAAATGACTACTTGAAGTATAGGCGTGGAGATCTGGTATCCAAAATTGTCAAAAATGAAAACTAATGTAGGCCTGCGATCGAGAAGTAGTGTGGGATTAAAATAAAAAAAATAGAGAAAGGAAAGTGAATACTGGTGAGTAAAGTAAAGAAAGGAGTTGATTGTGAAAGAAAAAGAATGCCAAGAAAGTTCTAAATAAAAGATAAAATTGATAACACCTTGCGTCGGATTTGGAAGCATAAAAAGATGTGATACTAATAATGTGATTGGTGGGCCTAGTGGCCCCACTAAATAAAACATATGATTTTTAAATATTCTTTAATTAGAGTTCAAAATAACTTTATGATATATGATAATAAAATTTTATTGAGAGCATCACATACATTAGCTAAATTTCAAAATTTGTTTATTTTTTCCTAACATGCAAATGTTTTAAATTTGCTAAGTTGAAGATGACACATAATTTTATATAGCTTTATTTCATAAAAATTTAAATTTATTNTATGCACCCACACAAATTTAAAGTGGTAACAACCAAAAAAAATTCGTAAACGTATTTATTAATGAAGAAATTAGTACACAATCATAGTTGCACGGAATAAATTGATCCTACCTACACACAAAAGCTTAATTTATACTTCAATTTCATATTTTCTATTAAATCTATACCATATATATAGATAAATTATTCTTAACCAATCGAAAATTATTAGTTTTGATCTATTATCCATGGTGACGAATCTACATCATTATTAGAATAAATTATTAAATAGATGTCTTTCAGAATTCTAAAATTTGTAGCAATGTTAGTTGCGCAAGCAAGAATCAATGCAATCTGTTGCAAGGGAAAGAAATTACTAAAATGAATAGCATTTAAAAATTCAATTCTATAATCGTTAGACATACTAGATTCATGGCAAATCACTAAATAGGTGAGTAAGTAGCATAGCAATTTAAGAAAAAATTTAACATTATAACTTATATCAATCGAATATAGTAAAACAAGTAAGAACACCTATTTCTAATATGAGAGAGAATAGAAAGCGAGGACTACCTTAGGAGTGTAAACTCTAAAAACGATGGTTGGAGAAAAGAATATGTCAAAAACGAATTGAAAATGACTACTTGAAGTATAGGCGTGGAGATCTGGTATCCAAAATTGTCAAAAATGAAAACTAATGTAGGCCTGCGATCGAGAAGTAGTGTGGGATTAAAATAAAAAAAATAGAGAAAGGAAAGTGAATACTGGTGAGTAAAGTAAAGAAAGGAGTTGATTGTGAAAGAAAAAGAATGCCAAGAAAGTTCTAAATAAAAGATAAAATTGATAACACCTTGCGTCGGATTTGGAAGCATAAAAAGATGTGATACTAATAATGTGATTGGTGGGCCTAGTGGCCCCACTAAATAAAACATATGATTTTTAAATATTCTTTAATTAGAGTTCAAAATAACTTTATGATATATGATAATAAAATTTTATTGAGAGCATCACATACATTAGCTAAATTTCAAAATTTGTTTATTTTTTCCTAACATGCAAATGTTTTAAATTTGCTAAGTTGAAGATGACACATAATTTTATATAGCTTTATTTCATAAAAATTTAAATTTATTAGATCTGTTATACAATTCAACATGATTAATGTAAAACTTTATCCTCTAAAATTAGTATTATATTTTTTACATTTTATGAAATGGTAGCAAAGTACGAAAATACCCATATGTTGTGGACCATAAAAAATTTACATTTGGTCGCGTGGGGACTAATATTGTATGTTCTTCTCGGAGGTTTGTCATGACTCGAATATGGCAAGGAAACAGAAACCTGCACGAAAGGTTTTCCATCCGCGTTCCTATTTAGGGTTGTAACAAACTGGTGCTCTCGTTGAGCGATCTGTGAGAATATCTTTCTCGTAGAGCGATCTGTGAGAGTATCTTTCCACAAGTATTTCTTTTTTGAGTACTACTGACTCTGTTACAATGTGGCACAAAGAGTCAACAGTTGACTCCGTTGAGGCTCAAACCCACTCCCATCATCCATGTGAGAGTGTAAACCGGGACACCGGGTGCCACTAGACCCCAAGGTCTTTGGCAGAAATCCACAAGTATTTAAATTTCTTTCATTATTTTTATCCATTTTTTCCATCGCATATCAACCCAAAAAGAAGAAAAACTATAGATTAAAGGAAAAAAATAATAGAAAGAGTTATTGTTTTTAAGTTTCATTGATCTCTATTTTCCATGGTCATTAACATCTCCCCACAAAATCATTCAACTCCTCAACCATAGATAGAATCCTTGTCCTAAATTTGCCAACAACTTCATTGATGACCACAATCATTATCACTTTTAAGTTTTGAAAGCTCTTCAACATTCCATGGATACTTTAACTAACCCAAAAATGTTAATTCCCTTCAGACACGCTACACGTCCCGCCACCACTCAAATCACCCTAGCTATGTCCATTTTCCGCTTTCTAAGCAATTTGATCCCCATGTTTCTCGGCATCAATTTCTTTTGAAGAATGATCTTTCAAAATTTGATGGCAAGGATCCTCATGTTTGGATTTTTTAGTCACAAGAATTTTTTTGAATATCATAATGTGCATTTATGATTCATGGAGAACCATTGGATGAAAAGTAATGAGTTGTTGCATTCATGGGATGATTTTCTTGAGCAGATCAAGTTTCGTGGACTGTCACTATGGCAGCATATAAGGCTGAGTATGAAAAACTTCCCCCCGCGTTTCGTGGACTGTCACTATGGCAGCAACATGAAATTCAATTTCCTAAATTACATAACATATGGTTCTATTTTATCCCCCGCTCACTCCAAATGAACTTTAACAACATGGCTAACAACATATGGTTCTATTTTATCCCTCTTTACGTACACTTTGAGGTCAGGTGGAAATTTTGCATATTAGAATATATCATTACTTTGTATACAGTAAGGAGTCAGAAACTTGCTCGTGAGAGAAAACCTATATGTTATACAATTCAACATGCCTCTAAAAGCTCTTGTATATATAGTGGTACAAACTCACCTCCCATACCAATATGGGATAAGTGATTTTACAAAGTCTTTCGACCTTCATTTTTCAATTCAAATGGTTCTACTTTGAAAATCAATTTTTCATTTATCCATTATCCGTTTTGAGCGTACAATATATCAATCTCTTCGTCTCATAACGAAGAACTCGAATCCACTTTGACCCGATCCAAATCGGAAGTGGACCCCACATATATTTATACCACAAAATAACCCTTTTTATGCCATTTTATGCTAAAAATTCTAACAATCCCCCACATGAATGAAATTTGATTTTTGGGACGTGAAAAAACGACACGAATATACTCAATTGGTCGGTCCATACATATATTTGTACCACAAAATAGTCACTTTCTATACCATTTTAGAGACGAATAGACCGTTGACAACACACATAATATGTTAATGGCAGACACATAACTTAAATGCAAGAGGAATACGTATAATTTAAATATCAGTTTGTATCTGACCCATATGGTATAATTTGCCCCATTCACTGTGCTCTTGTGCATCAGCCAGTTAGAGTTTAACTTGGTTAGGTAGGATTTGTCTGGCCTTTCGGTCCACCCAAGAAGTTTTTTATGTTGTTAAAATTCTCCTTATTTAATAGTTAATACTATACAACTAATACAAGTGAGGCTCAATTCATTTGCTATTAAAGAATGAAGACCTTTTCAGGCAGAATTACAGGTGACGCACTAAGCTATTTCTCAATGAAAGAAAAGATCAATCGAAACGGCATTTTGACTTCCTAAATGGACACATCAGCATTGCGTAGTCCATGTCCTATGCTATATATCACGCGCACATTAATTTTTTAACAAAATCGTTCCAATTTTAAACATAACAAAAAATAAAAATTACATTTTTTTCTCTAATTATATTTGTAGTACAAACTTAGTCTCTAAATTATATATGTGATTATGTTTAACTCTAAATTATAAGCGAAGTGGCGAATTTAGTCCTTCAAAAACCAAGTCCGTCACTTTATTATAATATGTTGGTGACAAAAATGGTTTTTGAGAGACTAAAATTGTCATTCCGCACATAATTTAAGGATTAAAGATAATCATGCATATAACACAAGAGCTAAGTATATATCATGCGTATAACTGGAAGACAAAAATACAATTTTTCTAAAAATGAAAAGGAAAACTATTTTGTAATTAAAATAAATGAAAACGTCATTTTCTTGCCATTCCATTATCCAAATTCATAAAATTTATGTCTATAAATATTCACCTCACCACACCTCTTTGCATATCCTTGAATTCCCTTTTGTTTGTCGAGGATTATTGCAAAAGTATAGGCCGGACATATTATATGGAGAAGAAAATGTTGTTTGGGAAATACGAAACCGGAAAGCTACTAGGGAAGGGCACGTTCGCTAAAGTCTACTGCGCAACCAACACGGCTACCGGCGAGAGGGTGGCCGTTAAGGTGATAAAGAAGGAGGAGGTGAAGACGGAGGCGATGATGGAGCAAATCGAGCGGGAAATCTCGGTGATGCGCCTCGTCCGCCACCCCAACATTGTGGAGCTGAGAGAGGTGTTGGCAACTCGGACAAAGATCTTCATTGTGATGGAGTACGTGAATGGCGGTGAGCTGTTCGCCAAGGTGGCCAAAGGGCGCCTCAAGGAAGACGCCGCCAGGAAGTACTTCCAACAGCTCATCAGCGCCGTCGAGTTTTGTCACAGCTGCGGTGTCTGCCACCGTGACCTCAAGCCGGAAAACCTCCTACTAGATCACAACGGAAACTTGAAGGTAAAATATATTTTATATATATGTCACAATTTATAGTAATAATTTTCTATGAAAATCAATATTTTATCCTTAAAGAATGTTGGGCCTAGGCGGAAGAGCCAAATTCAGTAATTGGTGGTTAAGAAATTATTGAACAGAGGCCGTAAGGCAGTCAAGTCCAGTGCCTCGGAAAGATGTGGGGGTATAATAAGAAATAAAGTTATGCCTTTGTGTGGGCTATAATTTTTTAGATTTGCAATCATTATTGTGTGGACCACTGAAAATACATTATTTTGTATATAATCAAATAATGTATCTTTAGTATATTAAAAATACACATTGTATTCAAAAAAAAAATATTATTTAAGTACTAAAAACACATTATTTTATATAATGTACATTCAATACACAATTAATGTATTCAATACACAATTAATGTATTTTTAATATATTAAAAATGTATATTTTTATGGTTCCTTAATAATTTACCCGGGCTCAAATCCGAACAATCTGTAGTTAAGACTGGCATGTACAAGCCAAGTCCTCCAACAATTTGTGGCTAAGGGATGCGCTTTTATCTGTTTATCTAACCGTCAATTCGTTACTTCAATTGAAGGTGACGGATTTTGGGTTATCAGTGTTGTTGGAGCGGCTAATCGGCGACGGTCTTCTCTACACGCAATGCGGGACGCCGGCGTATATTGCACCGGAGATATTGAGGAACAAAGGATACGATGGTACAAAATCAGACATTTGGTCATGCGGAGTGATATTGTACGTTCTTCTCGGAGGTTTTCTTCCATTTCGAGATGAAAATCTTTTCAGACTCTACAAAAAGATTTTCAAAGCCGATTATAAGTTCCCGCCATGGTTTCCACCGACACCAAGGCGTTTACTATCCAAAATATTGGTTTCTAATCCGGCAAAAAGGATTAGCATTAGGGAAATAATGCAAGACACATGGTTTAGCAAAGGGTTCAAAATACCCATTGGAATATCAGTTGATGAAGAAGAGGAAATCGGCGGGATAATGAAGTCATCATCGCCATCTTCTCCGGCGATTTTGAACGCTTTCGAGTTCATATCGTCGATCTCAGCCGTCGATTTATCCAGCTTGTTCGAAAATAAGAAGAAGATGGAGTCCATATTCACTTCTAAGTGCTCGGCCACGGTGATCATGGCGAAGATTCAAGTGATGGGCAAAAAATTGGGGTTTAAGGTTGGGAGAGTGAGCGGATCCGCGCTAAGGTTACAAGGGGCGGCGGCGGCGGAGGGCGGCCGGAAAGGGCGGTTGGTGGTGACGGCTGAGGTGTTCAAGGTGGCGCCGGAAGTTGCGGTCGTCAAGTTCTCCAAGAATTCCGGTGACGTAGTAGAGTATGCCAAGTTTTGTGAGGAGAAACTTAGGCATAATCTAAAAGAAATTATTAGTACGTGGCATGGTGGTGATATTTTGGGTGATACCATCAACCATTATGGCCAAGAAACTTTTGGAGGGGAGGATGAGGATTTGAATGCCGCCAAGTTGAAAGCACTTAATTGAATCATTCGCCAAATGTTCATCTAATATATATACACACAAAATGCAGATAATATCGTCATTTGTATCCGTTTGATAAATATTATTATATTATAGTAATTATGATTTATGGTTAATGTGATGTGTAATTCAATGTAAGCGAATTTGCAAATGTTGGTTGTTTGATTTCGGGTTGGAAGCCAATGCAAAGACAAAAAGTTTGGTTGAAGAAGTTCTCATTGTTTTTAATTTCATGCATTGTCTTAGAGATTGATTGAAGATGTACATACATAGAGCGAGAGAAAATAAATTCATAAAAAACATAGAGTGAGAATAGAGGTGATTGAAGCGTTGAAGATGTTGGCATTTGGTAGGATTGATGAGTGATAAATGTCAAATACAATGTATTTTTGGACATACCTTGGAGTGAATTTGTGGCGAATTTGGCATAAAGTATGCTTAAAATAATCTAAAATGCTATAAAATGTGTTAATGGTCTAAGGCACTTTTAATTTGTATTTTTATGGTGAAAGGACCAATCAAAGGTAAAATGGTCAAATGAGCAAAAATAGGAAGGGTGCGAAAATCGACCCATACAAAATATATGATAGTTGTAAGGCAAACTAGAACATGAGATGAGCAAAACCATGAGATCATAGAGCGCTCTTGTATAAATAGTGGTGCAAACTCACTTTCCTTACCAACGTTTTCCCCAACTCGAATGGGTCTACTTTGAGAACTAATTTCTCATTCACCTATTATCGATTTTGAAAGTACAATATATCAAATTCTTCATCTAACTACGAATAACCATAATCCACTTCGACCCGACCCAAATCGAGAGTGGACCAAGCATAAATTGGTACTACAAAATAGCCACTTAAAATGCCATTTTATGTTATTTTTCCAAAGGTTACCACATGACTATAGACGTGATACAAACTTTAAACAGGTCTTTTTGCTATTACTAGCCTCATTGCGCAATAACTTTGGGTGTGAGATGAACTTCAAAGATATCTTGTGTAAGGATACCATCTTACGTACACATATTCAGTTACCATAAAAATTACTTACTTTGTCAACGAGGCTATGGAGGTTGGTCATTAATTTACCTGAGAATCATTTACTGATTACTTTTTTATTTGGAACTTTTTGTATGAGAATACTTTTAATCCTGAACCAAAAAAATTAAGTTTGGAATTTTTTATCCATAAAATGCGAAATCTCTCACCACAAGAATTTCATATTTAGGACCGACAAAATTGCAAAATGATAAATCACGGAGACTCAACAACCCATTAGGTGAGAGGACGAAATTTTAGTAGTTTTCTATGCATACTGTTTGCTGAGATTTATTTACTATTATCCTTTAAATTTGCAAGTAATGTATTCTCAAACCATATTCTTCATCTCCTTTAATTGACACCTTGTATTTCTACCCTAGTTTTCATATACATGATGCGAAAAAATAAATACCCAACATTGATGTCTAATATTAACATACATACATACACACACATATATTCAGAATTGTACGACGCGAGAACCATTTCTCACATGAGAACTCTGGACAAATCTAGACACTCCAGCCTTCAGTACATGTATGACTGTGACTTCTCAGATTTATTGGTTTATTTAATTCTATGAATTTATGGAGGGATGCTTTAGTAAACTTTTGTGCATTTTAAAGCAGGGATTCATATATCTAACTAGTGCACAAACACATCATTAGGTACGTGTCATGTTTAATTTGTAGCTTTTATATTCCATTATTGTAATAAAATGTCATAAATTCAATTCTTGCTAACATCCTTCAATTAATTCTGTTACATAAGATTTTTTTAGTATGATTAATCTATCTCGTATATATAATTTGTGAATTATTGCATAGGAATGATGTTTATCCGATCCATTGTATAGTATCAAATAGTGACGGCGTATACAAACAAATTAAAGCACATGCATATGTACGATAGCGCACCCGTACGTCAAGTTTACCGTACCGTGTGCACATTAGACCATGACGTGGTAATTAATTCAATTCCCCCAACATTAAAATACATTTGCATTACTTACATAAAGTATATACGTAACGTAATATATTACATTAAAATAGTTGTATTATTTCCTTTAAGAAAAATGTATTAAAATCAAGCATGTATACTTTACTACCAGTGGCAGTGGGGAAGATCGAAGAGATAACGTTTGTCAACGACACAACTGAGAACAGTATTATCAGTCTCGTCTATGTTTTTTCCATTTACTTCATTGATTTGTACAACGAATTGAATTTCTTCCCCGCATTACTCCAATCACCTGTCACCCACAAATAACCCCACCATTCGACCACCATGGTTATGTAACTGAGAGCCAATTAGAAGCTAACCGCCGCCGCCTCTCCGTGAAGTTCCATGGCTGTTGCTATTAGGCATTGTGTTGCACAATTCATTGAGCCTGAATCCTTGAATTGCTCTCTGCCATCTCCATCTCTCTTCCCCAAACAATCTGCTCGCTTCTCCATTCAAGTAATTCAATTCACCTTCTATTTTAATTTTTAAATTGGTTGGATAGATAAAGTATGTGTTTTTTTTCTGTTAACATGATAGAGATATCATCATCATCAAGCGTGTTCTCTATCCATGAATGGTTGCCAAGGTGACCCAAGAGCCCCCATCGGAACCGTCGAAACTCGAACTTTTCCGGCGGTCTCCACCCTCGCATTGGCGGTGGAAAGCCTCAACGCCGCCATTTCCAACCTCATCAACTCCCACCCTCCGCCGTTCCACTCTGGGATTATTCGTCTTGAGGTAAAAAATCCCAATACATATAATTCAATTCTCTTTCGCAAAATCATCAAACCCAGTAATTAATGGAAGCTCTAGTGGTCAACAATGGCGTGAGAGAAATTAGAAAAGGGAGGGAAACAGGGGATGTAAGTCATCTTCAAAAATCAAAATAGTTTATGGGTAGGTGCCACGTGGTTGGTAGAGACTAGTCCAAACTGAGGATAATGCAATCCTCTTATCTTGCCTTCTCCAACGATTCATTGGTTCTAACTTCTAAATGATAATGTCTGCTAATATTTTTAGAGCTGTAGCATCGCCACTTCGCCACACCAATTGCCAGCTTGTTATAAAAAATGGAAAGTGTTAAGGGAAACGGTTTGGTAAAATCACTAAAATGGAAAGCTCTCAAGTATAATCATATACTATAGTTACCCTCCCTACATGTCCCCCATTATTAGAACCAAAAAAAAAACTCTTGACCCATTTTTTCCTGATTTAATTAGGAATTTAGGATGGTGGGTTAACAGTTGACTATGAAAAAAAAAACCCCTTTGTAGTAAACAGAGTGGTATACGTGATACTACTCTTGATAAAATTAATTGTATTTTTTTTAGAATAAATTAATTGTATTTAATTGAATAAATATGATAAAGTACGAGATTTAACTCATATAAATAGTTATGTGTTGATACAACTGGACCCGTCTTGCTCCACTCTATCGGGTCAATTTGTTTCGAATCCATCTCTAATATGTCCATCACCAATTTCCAACTCTCCGATTTGCGAGTATTCGTCAACGAATAAGAATAGATCCGAGCTGCGTTCTGACCCGTTTTCTCGAATTTTTCCATTCCATTTAGCTTCCTTGTTTTGCTTTCAAGGTGCCGTTTCTTTGAGTTAGGACCCCACCTTGGCTTCTCCGCAAGGTCGAGTCGTGTCAAGCTTGAGCCAGTAATGATGTTAGAAAGATAAGGATATTGCATTTAGGAGCAATATAATGCTATTACAAGTAGATCCAGGATGTCTTAACAAGACAATTACACTTATATTTATACTAATAAGTCTTCTAACCACCCCACGAAAGAAGGGGAACCAGTTATAACCACCTTGGCAACGCCCGACCTTAAGGTCGAGTCTCGATTGACCGAGGCTCGGGGCTCGGCCTTGCTGCTCGTGGTCGAGGCCTAGGTTAAGGTCGAGCCAAGCACGGAGCTCGACCCTGGGGTCCCACCCTCTTGGGTCCAATCGGGCCCGCCTTGCTCCACTAAAGCAAAAATAAAAATGCAATTAGGTCATTAAACTCTAAATTGTAATTAAATCACTAAATAATCTAAAACTGTGTGATCCATTCCCAATGGCCCGTTGTCACCTAGGAATGCTAGAAAATGCTAAGTGACATATTATGTGAATATTTTTTAATTTAAAAAAAATATAATAAAATTTGAAGGTCTCTACTTAGAGATTGTTGCCCTTCATCTCCATTGTCCATCTCTGGATACGAAGGACAATGGTCTCTAGTTAGAGACCAGCGATCCCTGATCAAGACTTTGATCTTCGATAGGAGGTTGTTGTCTTAAGACGGGGGATTTCAAAGCCTTCAATTTTTTTCTTTGAAATTTTGAAATAATTCCTTTTCACAAAATATGCAACATCATTGTTTATTGGCATTTCTAGGTGACAATTGGTCTTTGGGGGTGAATTACATAATTTTAGAATGTCAAATAGTCTAATTGTACTTTTTGAGTTTAGTGATTTAATGGCATTTTCATATCTAGTTTAGTGGCTAATTTGACTTTTTTCTTTCTTTCTTTTTGTTTGTTTGTTTTTTTTTTCTTTCCTTTTTTGATAATTCACAATCAACTAACTATAACTAAATATATAAAAATATATAATAAATACATATTTGTGTGTATATATTAAAGTTCTATATTGAATGCATGAACAGTGATTTGTTTTTTATTTTTTATGATTCTATTATTCAAAAGTTGGAAAAGGAAATAATAATGAGTTAATGATTATCGAATGATTTGAATCCAATAGTATAGATATACAGAATAGTAAAAGTAAAGAAACAAACATAATAATGAGTTTAAAATTTAAGGTAACACTTGACTTGTGTGAGACCGTTTCAGGGTCACAAAGACAAGTCGAATCTTTGACCTCATTAATAAAAAATCGGACCGGTCTCACGAATTGATACCGTGAGATGGTCTTACACAAGTTTTGACCTAAAATTTAATAGTATGGTACAAAAGTCTTCCACCAAATGTCACTTTAAATTATTAAATATATGATCTCATTCATTTTTTTTTTGTTACAAAATTATAGAGAATAAATGATTGGTTACTTGGTAAGTCCATTTAGATATTTTACTTCTGAAAAATGTGTTATCATAATATTAAGGTACCAATTAAAGAGAAGATTGAAGCGCTTGCTTGGCTGCATGCCCAAAACCACTTGCCCCTTCTCATCCCGCGCTGTTTCTTCTCCGGTCGAAGCCTCGACTCCGATCCTTCATCCATTGCTCATAGTAGCAATGCCAATTCCATTATTTCTTCTTCTGCTGAAAAGCATAGAGTGGTGAGTGTTGCTGGTGTGGGCTCTGCTGTCTTCTTCCGCCATTTACACCCCTTCTCATTCAACGATTGGCTCGCCATTAAGCGGTACGTGTCTTTCATTCTCCACTCGTGATTCTAGTTTTTCTATACGGTTCTAAATTCTGATGATATTGATATTTTGAATTTCTGGGTTTCGGCTACTTTGGCTGTGAGCTGAACTACATTTACAGTTTACAAATAATATATACTTGTCCATTCTTGACTTGATTTCTTACTGAGTTTGAAAGGCTGCTTTGGTAATTTGTATTTACATTACACTTCTTGTTATGATTATCATTAAGCAGCATTGAATCAATAAATGGGGTATGTGGATGAAGTATTGTTGGGCGGAGGCCGGTAAATGGCTAAGTCCATCAATTGGTGGCTAAGAGATTGTTGGGCGGAGGCTAGGAAAGGGCCAAGTCTTGAAAATGTGATGGTGGTCTATAAGGAAATAAAGTTGCCTTTTCGCTACAAGCTATAGCTTTTGGTGAAATGGTAAGCGCTTGATCTAACAAGTGGTATCAGAGCCAAAACTGTACAGTTAAACTTAAGATTGACAAGTGTTGGGAGGGGGAATTGTTGGGCAGAGGCCGGTAAAGGGCCAAGTCGAGCACCCTGCCTCTCTAAAATGTGACGGCGGTGAGCTATATCTTTTGGTGTAGTGGTTTGCAGAGAAAAGCATAGGCTGTTCAATTTGATGACATTGTTTAAATATAACAAGTCTAACTTTGCATACTTCTTTAAAGGTTTCTATCCAAGAAATGCCCTCTAATTCGCGCTTACGGTGCAATCCGCTTTGATGCAACTGCAAGCATAGCTTCTGAATGGAGAGGTTTTGGGTCATTTTATTTTATGGTTCCACAGGTAAATGTGTGGTTTGATTTTCATCTTTTTAGTTGCTTAAAGGTGTATGTCCTCTGGGAGATGTTCTCTTTTGTATATAATCCATCTGGTGCTAGATATTGAATAACAGGTTGAATTTGATGAGCTTGAAGAAAGTTCAATGATTGCTGCAACTATTGCATGGGATGATGCCCTATCATGGACATATGGGAAGGCAATAGATGAACTTCAGGCAACAATGTCTAAGGTCTGTCTATTATCAATTTATCATAGCAAGCCCTCATCATCCAAGCATTTCTTCCTGCTGTTTTTTAACACCCCTGAATATATGCAGGTTTGCTCTATAGTTAAACAATCGCTGAAAATAGTTCCTAATACATATATTCTCCAGAACACTCATATCCCAAACAAAACATCTTGGGATCAGGCTGTTAAACGTGCTCTCCAAATGATAAACAGGGATGACTCTACACTGATCAAGGTTTAAAATACAGTCATTTATTTTAGCTGATTGTTCTACAGTTCTACTAGCATCAACTGCATAGCCATTTAAGTGGTGCTTTCAAGTCACTTATATTTGTGCTCATCACAATCGAAGATCTAGGTTTTGAAAATCCAAATATTTCTCTGATAATGTAGGTTGTACTTGCTCGCAGCAGTAGAGTTGTAACTGCTACAGATGTTGACCCTTTGATGTGGTTAACTTGCCTGAAGGTGTTGATTATTTAACTATTGTAGATTTTAATCTTATTTCTCTGAAGATGACTCTAGCTGTGTCAAAACTTAATCTATTTTCTTTTACAGTTTGAAGGAGAGAACGCATATCAGTTTTGTTTACAGCCTCCTGAATCACCAGCATTTATTGGAAATACTGTAAGTGCAATTCCTCTTTCTATAACTATGCATTGTGGAGTTTTGCATGGTCATACTCACTTTTACAAATTGTGAATAGCCAGAGCAACTATTTCATCGAAACCGACTCAGAATTTGCAGTGAGGCTTTAGCTGGCACCAGAGCTAGAGGTGGAACAGAGCTTCTAGATCTTAAAATAGGGCATGATTTGCTTTCCAGGTTCTTTTACTGACCCGATAACCTCTATGATTTTAGCTGCTCTTAGAGAAAACATTAAATTTATCAACTCTTCATGAAAGATAAATGTGATCTTTATTATTTGTTTCTTATCTATACTTTGCTGCAGTCCAAAAGAACATAATGAGTTTGCTATAGTACGGGAGTGTATTAGAAGAAAATTGGAGGCAAGCTACAATACAATATTTCTATATGGATTCAAGAACTATAAATTACATTTGACTTTGCAACTATAAGTAGCAATTCTATTCTGATCTGCTTCTTTTTATTTCTGTTTTGTTTCTTTTTCCTGGTTTAATAGGCTGTGTGTTTCAGTGTGCTGATTGAACCAAAGAAAGCTTTAAGAAAACTTCCTAGAGTCCAACATCTTTATGCTCAGTTGACTGGGAGGCTTCAAAGTGAAGATGATGAGGTAGATCTTATTGTTGATTACAGTTCATGTATCTGTTACTTGATTAGTACTTCATTAGGAACTTCTGGATATTCAGAACCAACTGAGACTTGATTTGCACTGTCACCCCATTGTTATTTCATTTACAGTATTTTATTTTATTTTCAAAGTTTCTGAGTATATGTTTGAAGTGTATACTTTTCTAGTTCAAGATTTTATCATCGCTTCATCCAACTCCAGCAGTTTGTGGGTATCCTACGGAAGTTGCACGGGTCTTAATAGCAGAAACTGGTAGGTGCCTATTGCTACAATGATACAGCAGTCCTTCCTTCAGTAATTTTGTTTCTGATATGATCTGGGCAAAACATATTTTAATAACTTGTTTAATGCAGTAGTTCCTATATGACCATGATGAAATTACATGGATGCATGACTATATTTTGAGATTTAATGGAGAGGAAGCAAAAAAAAAAAAAAAAAAAACTATATTTGAAATGGTAGTTCCTACATTATTTTTTGAACCCTTGATAAGTCAAAATGGCTTCAATAGTATGCAACTAGAGTAGCCCAGTTTCTTTTGTTCAGGACTTCAGGCACCATTTCCATCTTCATATGGTTAGGTTAAAATGATCAAATAGACAACCTGCTCTATTCAATTAACAGGAAAATTTACAAAAAAATAGGGAGTTCAATTTGTTTATCTATAATGTCAAATCCAAATCCCTAGAGGTGAATCTTAATTCAATGGAAGCTTTCTTTGGGTGCCAACTTTTGTGGCCCAAGAACTAACCTCTCATGCTTCTGCAGAAATGTTTGATCGAGGAATGTATGCAGCCCTGTTGGTTGGTTTGGAGGGGGAGAGAGTGATTTGGGGGAAGAGAGTG
>NC_044917.1:11485226-11507189 GCF_003576645.1 Ipomoea triloba | reverse complement strand
TGATTGCTGCAACTATTGCATGGGATGATGCCCTATCATGGACATATGGGAAGGCAATAGATGAACTTCAGGCAACAATGTCTAAGGTCTGTCTATTATCAATTTATCATAGCAAGCCCTCATCATCCAAGCATTTCTTCCTGCTGTTTTTTAACACCCCTGAATATATGCAGGTTTGCTCTATAGTTAAACAATCGCTGAAAATAGTTCCTAATACATATATTCTCCAGAACACTCATATCCCAAACAAAACATCTTGGGATCAGGCTGTTAAACGTGCTCTCCAAATGATAAACAGGGATGACTCTACACTGATCAAGGTTTAAAATACAGTCATTTATTTTAGCTGATTGTTCTACAGTTCTACTAGCATCAACTGCATAGCCATTTAAGTGGTGCTTTCAAGTCACTTATATTTGTGCTCATCACAATCGAAGATCTAGGTTTTGAAAATCCAAATATTTCTCTGATAATGTAGGTTGTACTTGCTCGCAGCAGTAGAGTTGTAACTGCTACAGATGTTGACCCTTTGATGTGGTTAACTTGCCTGAAGGTGTTGATTATTTAACTATTGTAGATTTTAATCTTATTTCTCTGAAGATGACTCTAGCTGTGTCAAAACTTAATCTATTTTCTTTTACAGTTTGAAGGAGAGAACGCATATCAGTTTTGTTTACAGCCTCCTGAATCACCAGCATTTATTGGAAATACTGTAAGTGCAATTCCTCTTTCTATAACTATGCATTGTGGAGTTTTGCATGGTCATACTCACTTTTACAAATTGTGAATAGCCAGAGCAACTATTTCATCGAAACCGACTCAGAATTTGCAGTGAGGCTTTAGCTGGCACCAGAGCTAGAGGTGGAACAGAGCTTCTAGATCTTAAAATAGGGCATGATTTGCTTTCCAGGTTCTTTTACTGACCCGATAACCTCTATGATTTTAGCTGCTCTTAGAGAAAACATTAAATTTATCAACTCTTCATGAAAGATAAATGTGATCTTTATTATTTGTTTCTTATCTATACTTTGCTGCAGTCCAAAAGAACATAATGAGTTTGCTATAGTACGGGAGTGTATTAGAAGAAAATTGGAGGCAAGCTACAATACAATATTTCTATATGGATTCAAGAACTATAAATTACATTTGACTTTGCAACTATAAGTAGCAATTCTATTCTGATCTGCTTCTTTTTATTTCTGTTTTGTTTCTTTTTCCTGGTTTAATAGGCTGTGTGTTTCAGTGTGCTGATTGAACCAAAGAAAGCTTTAAGAAAACTTCCTAGAGTCCAACATCTTTATGCTCAGTTGACTGGGAGGCTTCAAAGTGAAGATGATGAGGTAGATCTTATTGTTGATTACAGTTCATGTATCTGTTACTTGATTAGTACTTCATTAGGAACTTCTGGATATTCAGAACCAACTGAGACTTGATTTGCACTGTCACCCCATTGTTATTTCATTTACAGTATTTTATTTTATTTTCAAAGTTTCTGAGTATATGTTTGAAGTGTATACTTTTCTAGTTCAAGATTTTATCATCGCTTCATCCAACTCCAGCAGTTTGTGGGTATCCTACGGAAGTTGCACGGGTCTTAATAGCAGAAACTGGTAGGTGCCTATTGCTACAATGATACAGCAGTCCTTCCTTCAGTAATTTTGTTTCTGATATGATCTGGGCAAAACATATTTTAATAACTTGTTTAATGCAGTAGTTCCTATATGACCATGATGAAATTACATGGATGCATGACTATATTTTGAGATTTAATGGAGAGGAAGCAAAAAAAAAAAAAAAAAACTATATTTGAAATGGTAGTTCCTACATTATTTTTTGAACCCTTGATAAGTCAAATATGGCTTCAATAGTATGCAACTAGAGTAGCCCAGTTTCTTTTGTTCAGGACTTCAGGCACCATTTCCATCTTCATATGGTTAGGTTAAAATGATCAAATAGACAACCTGCTCTATTCAATTAACAGGAAAATTTACAAAAAAATAGGGAGTTCAATTTGTTTATCTATAATGTCAAATCCAAATCCCTAGAGGTGAATCTTAAATTCAATGGAAGCTTTCTTTGGGTGCCAACTTTTGTGGCCCAAGAACTAACCTCTCATGCTTCTGCAGAAATGTTTGATCGAGGAATGTATGCAGGCCCTGTTGGTTGGTTTGGAGGGGGAGAGAGTGAATTTGCAGTTGGAATAAGATCAGCTTTGGTTGAAAAGGTATGCTTAACAGCCTTTATAACACCATTTGATTAGTCTGCAGGGAAAAAGTGGTTCACTCATCTGGACTATAATGCACATAGGCCAAACCACACTAAAAGAACGAAATCTCAACTGGGCTATAGTATACATGGGCCAAACCACACTAAAAGACTGAATCCACTTAATTATTTAGTTTAACCCATGGCCTTATAAACTCATATATTCTCTCCTAGTTTTTCAATGTGGGACTCTTAACACCATTAAAACAAAAAATTATCTAAAAGAGAAGAGGAAGTAATGGAACTGCCCAAGGGTGCTTCCATGTAACACATGCTGGTTTCGTGGAATTATCAGGGTCTTGGTGCAGTGATATATGCTGGAACTGGGATAGTGGAAGGAAGCAATTCATCTCTAGAATGGGATGAACTAGAGCTGAAGACATCACAGGTTTGCTTTTGGTCTTTTCTACGAGAACTGGAACCAATTCCAACTATCAATTATCATTGAAGTTTTTATTCTATATCTTCATGTTGTTTCTCACAGTTCACCAAACTGATGAAACTTGAGGTGCCTATGTTGACAAGTAGTGGAGAAAGTAGGAAGATCAACCAAAGAGGTTGGTGATACCAAAGGAACATATCATTAGAAATTTCATCAAGAATTCGTGTTAGCAGTGATTATATATAAATTAGTATTACTAAGTCTCTCAGGGAGAATGATTGCTCCCCAGATCCCAGTCGTCTTTTTTACTTTGCACCAGAAAGATTTGGCAAATCTCGGAAATATTTCTCATAGTTTAGTGTAGATGACAGCTTTTATAAAAGAGATGTGACATTCATTGTGGACACAGAGGGCGCGAGTTAATCTGGTCATTCACCATTTCATCATCTCCATCTTTAGAAGCCAAAGCAGATGAGGGAAAACAATTTCACTATGGAAGATTGTTAATAATGTGGTTATCAGTTATGAGCAAAACAGAGATGTGCCAAAATTCTGCCCTTTGATTGTTTTCCTTGAGACTGTATTTAATTGTATAGATTCTTTTATACCATATATAAGTGTATATTTCATTTGAAGTGATATTCTGTCATTCAGTGGCAAGACATTGAAATGGAAAAATTACCTTAATGCTATTGAAAGTGTAAGCTGCATAATGCCTAATTAAGTTTCGCTAACATAGTTAGCTAATCAGTTAATTTTGACTTATTTGACTACTATTAGCTGTTTGACTTGATTAAACAACCTATATAAGTGTTTGATTAATTAACTTTTTGTAACAACTTATTGTTCCAAAACGCTAAAATTTAAAAAATTATTCGAAATAGTTTTTTAAATCAATTTTTTGAGAAATTCATTTTAATTTGCATGTAATCAACTAACAACTATATAACAAACACTCGCTAAGCATTTTCTCTTAATATTTATTTTCCATTTTATTTCTCTTTTTCTTTTGTAGGGAAAAAGTTTAGTTTCCATAAACTTGTGTTGATATGAGTGAGGTTCAAGTATTTGATCAAAGAAAGAATTGTAACTTGAGTTGGTTCAATTTGTGGATTATGTCCTTAGTACTATGTCTAAGAATTGGTTTAATCCCAAAGTATCTAAGTTAAGGGTAAATTATTCTGTGGATTACGAATAAAAGATACATTTTTAATATACTAGAGGTATATTATTTATATATTGAATGTATATTATTTGATAGTATACAAAATAATACATGTTTAGTATTTCGTAATGTATCATTAGTATACAAATAATGTGTCTTTAGTACATTAAATGTAGAGGTGAATAGCCAAGGACCTTGTGGTCCAGTAGCATCAAACCCTTCCTTTATAGGTTGAGAAAAGTAGTTATGAACAGATACTGCTATGTAACAGAGTCAGTAGTATTAAAAAAAAATGTAGAGGTGAATAGGTGATGCAATTTTACGGGTATATAAAAATACACCTACAATACACGAACTGAAGAACTTGATTCCGTGTATATTAGCGTATCGTTTTATTTTTCGATATCTTTTTATTTAAAATTGGTTTGAATTGATATCTCATTATATCACTTGGCACAACAAATAAAGAGACATCTAACATTATTTATCCATAAAGGCAATTAAGCTTTGAAATTCTCATAAATTTCTGTATTAAAAAAAAAAAGCATTTGTGTAGTATAAATTTTTTTGGTGAAGTCCAGAGTTTCTACCGTCCGACACAGTAACTAATCCCTCTATTGGGTGGGATAGTTGACCTGGAAATACTTTTGATTAAGAATGAATGAGTCTCTTCCACTGAACTACACCCATGTTATTATTGTGCAGTATAAATTAGACAAACTAAACTCTACTTAATGCTCACAGTACACTCATTATCCCTCACTTTTAGCACGAGAAAGAGAGCAGATCCAATAATTATATTAATTTCCTTTCCCTGAAACGTAACCTATATTTACATTATATTATTGTTCTATATCTTTTTTGGTATAAATTATTGTTCTATACCTATCTATCTGACTATCTTGACTTGTTCCTTTTAAATTTGTTGGATCGTCAGATTTGCACACGTGTACATCTTCAACAAGGCTTCCCGTCATGGCAGTCGAGATGGCCGGAAAATTTGGTGAGCATGTTAACGAAGTTCCCGGGCTTAGGCTTGATCCCTTCCTCGGCGGTGGGAAACTTCTGGTTGGGGTTTCCAGATTGCACGAAAAAGGCGCCGTTCATCATCAGATCTCCATCCGACTTCCACACCCAATTCTTCCACACACCCTCTGGTGTATATTCCCTCTTTGTCACCTACATACACATCAACAATGCATATATTCTTTTTTCTTTTTTTATGAAAAAACTGCAAACAGTTCAATGAATAAGAAGTAAAATGAGAAAGAGAATTAAAGCATGTATGTTTTCAATCTCAACTATAACCTAAGATTCAAATCCATGACCTTAGGTATGAATCTGATATCAAATTGAAGCATGTATGTGTTTAAATTCATGACCTTAGGTATGAATCTGATATCAAATTCAAGCATGTATGTATGTGTTTAAGCTCAACTATAACTTAAGATTCGAATCCATGACCTTTGGTATGACTCTGATATTAAATTGAAGCATGTGTTTCATCTCAACTAAAAGTCTAAACTGATAGTTAGATCAAGAGAGAGAGGGGTACCTCTTTAGCAGCAGGATTGGGAGGAGCAATGAAGCGGTTGCCTTGGCTAAGAATAGTAGGGTTTTGGCTGCCGCCGACGGCGTACATTAGCCAGTGAGTGTAATCATTGTTGACGGTGTGGACGAACCCGTATCTCACTCTCGGCATTCTCTGTATCAGCCCCTGCCCAAAGTGATTAAACGCCAACGTGATCTGCAATATCTTATCCTTAGAATAGCTATTACTCGCCCCGAACAGCATCACATCATTGTGGTGAGTAAAATGGCAATTCGAGATCGTAACCGCCGTCGACGATTGAATCACATCAATCAGTCCATCGTCGCAGTTCGACATCGAAATATGATCGATCCAAACGTTGGAGGATCCAAACACGGAGATCCCGTCCCCGTCGCTCCTCGTCCGGAGCCCGAAATGGCTGAGCGAGTCTCGGATCATCCCGCCCGCCCCGGCTTTTATATCGTGGATGTGGAGACAGTGAATAATCACGTTCTGCACGAACTGCAACGTGATCCCCGCGCCCTGCGCCAGGTGGACCTGCCGCCCGCGCCCGTCGATCGTCTTGTGGCTCGTCACGATCAGCTCGCCGTTGAGGCGGATCACCATGCTGCGCCCGAAGATGATCCACAGCGGGCCCGGCTGGATGACGGCGTGCCGGAGAGTTCCGGGGCGGGGGTTCACTAGGTCGTCGTCGGCCGGGTTGGAGACGATGTAGATCTTGCCGCCTTTGCCGCCGGTGGTGTGGCGGCCGAAGCCGAGGACGCAGTCGGCTAGCTTCATGCGGTTCCGGGCCCAGTTCGGGTCGCACCTCCAGCATTGGTCTATAGGGTTTGTAGCGAGGCATGGACCGTGATATCTATGTCGCAAACGTAATTGCCTCCTTATTGTACGATTAGTGCCTTTTGCCGCTCTAATTCATGCAAAAACACTTCAAATGTTAGCATATATACATAATTTATAGGGTTAATGCCAGTTGGCTTGGCTGGAGTAGGGATAGCAACGGGGCAGGGCGGGGGCAGGGAGTATACTTCCCGTCCCCGTCCCCGCGGAGAATTAGGTGGGCTGTCCCCGGTCAATTTTTAGTCAATATATTAAATTAGTGTAATTTTAATTTTAAAAATTATAATATTAATTTTAAAAAATTAATATATATATATATATATATATATATATATATATATATATATATATATATATATATATATATATATTCGGGGACGGGGCGGGGAGGGGTATCCCCGTCCCCGGCGGGGAATTGAAAGAATTCCCCACCCCCGTCCCCGATTCTCGAAATTTTTTCCCGTCCCCGTTTCGAACAGAGACAGGGCACATTGCCATCCCTAGGCTGGAGTCCTTCGAGTAGTATAATAGTATCGGTATTCCGTTTAGTTCTAAGCTTTTACTTTAACTATATGGTCCTTTAGGTTTTAAATTTAACTAGTATCTGTCTTTCTCTCAGTTTAAGTAAGAGCAAAGTTAGGGTCATGGCTAGTTAAATATTTGAAAGTTGAAATACTATAAATGGTTTAACTTTAAAGTTGAAGGATTATGAGTGATGAAAGTTGATTGTTACTATACTCGAAAGATAACAACTGGTATTATATTATTAACTCATAATTTATAATTATATCCCACTTCAAGAAACCAAAAGAGCAAAAGAAGAATACTAAATGGTGCCACACAGATAGCCCAGTTTCTAGGTGCATGGTAGATTATATTGTGGACAAGAACATAGGATTGAGCTGTTTCTAGGTGCATGGTAGATTATATTGTGGATAAGAACATAGAATTGAGCCCTAACTTATCAGTTGGGGGTTACACACTTACACCCAATGTGGTGAGCTCCAAACACTAGTTTTCGGTTATTACATGCACCATTTTCTCTGAAAAGTTAATTACTAAAATGATCTCTGGACTATAGTGAAATTACCAATTTGGTCCTAAGGTAACATATGTCAAACAGCAAAACAAACGGATAACCAAATTGGTTAAGGTTTTTTTTTTTTAAATTGAGAGACTTAATTGGTCAAAAAAATAGTCAAGAACCATATTAATAATTTCTCTATAGTCCATGGACCATTTCGGTAATTAAATTTATTAGAAATGTATTTTTTTTTATGGTCCACATAATAATTTGTGAAGCACTGATCGTTGGGCTATATAAGCCACCATTTTTTATTTTTTTTGTCTAGGCTTCCTATGTTCTTTATAATCACATTGATCATGTAAAACTCCGATCCGACGACACCATTGCCCAAGTCTAAATTAAGCCTAATATTGATCTTTGTTATTTGTGATTTAATTAAATTCACAATAAATAAAATTGATCAATGGTAAAACTCACTTACTTGTGGACATGATCATTGATATGGTGAATGACGTGGTGTGGATTAGGGTTATAAGCCCCGTGAGCCGCCTTCTTCGCATCGTGGGCTCTCTTCTTCCACACCTCATCGTATTGGCCAATGTTAGCCTCAACCGTCACAACTAAAACAACATAAAACACAACCAAAAACATCCTACGCCGCATTATACCGCCTTCCATATTTTGCTCCGATCCGATCAACTTCTCCGCATTTGCTATATTTTTCCTAATTGAATTTTTCTGATCTTTGTTTATATATGCATGTAGACGTGATAAATAATGGATAGATGGAAGTCTACAAAATTGTTTGTAGGATAGCCAACTGAATTTGTGCCTATATATACCTTTTAAAGCTGTTTGAATATATATATGCATCATCACTGCTAGGTGATAGAAAAAAAATATAAAAGGAAAGGATAATGGGAAGTACAGAGGGAAGAGTGGGGAACCATTTTCACTCTATTGGTCAACATAAGTCGATTTGCTTTCCTTTTACGTGGATGCATGCATGGGGATAACTCCATCCATTCGAATTAAAATAATTTGGTCTGGGCCTGTCATAATTTGAAGGGATTAAATTCATCTGAATAAGAGGCAAATAGGCAATGTTACGTTCTCATTTTATTTTGTTTTATTAAAGTGTATATATATAATAAAAACAATACTTTCTAAGACTACATTTCTTTAAAGAAATTAGTTAAACCAATAGCATGATCCATTTCAAGTCACTTGTTATATATCGATGTGTGGACCATGATCGTCGAATTAAATTATAATATAATTAAAATAATACTCAGAGCGGGTCCTATCATTTTATAGGTCCGGAGTAATAAAAACAAATGCGTAAAAGATTGTATGGGTTAATTGAAAATAATTAAATGATAATTTTGAATTTAATTTTGTAAACATATAATTTTTTTAATAGTAAAAAACATTTTGGCCCTGTTTGGTAAATGGCTGTTAGCTTATTGGGTTGGCTGTTTGGATTAGAAGGTATAATTTGTTGATAACATTACCTAATTGTAGAAAGTTGTTTGATAAATTAGCTGTTAGCTGATAGCTGTTTGGTATAATTTCTTTTCTCAAAAAGCTAATTGAAAAGGCTGCTTTGAGTAGCCTTTTGAATTTTAGCATTTTGGAGTTAAAAAAAGCTTATTAACCAAACACCTAATAGTGGTCAAATAAGCCAAAATTGGCTGATAGGCTGATTATTTACCAAACAGGTTAGAATAGCCTTGGAGTAGTGCACATTCAAACTTTGGGCCATTATATGAAGTGTAATTATAAATTAATTCAACGCTCTCTAATATATATCCATTAAAAAAAAAAGAAAGAAAGAAAGAAAGTTGTTTTAATTTGTTTGTAGGCAAAGCAAAGTATAAACCCTGGATGAACACATAGCAATCTTGGAAGAAAAGTAGAGAACAAAACCACCGCAAGAGAAATCTATCTGAAACGACAATAATAATCCAAACTCAAACATCTGAACGCCATAACATTAATACTACGTTGCAATTGGTTTTCTGGCTCTAATCAGAGATAAATAATTATGTGCACAAACATTTTATGAGAGAATTAAGAATTATATATAAAGCTAAGAGCTAAACTGAGGTCTTTTGATAGATCCAATAATGTCTGGTATAGGCGGATCACGAAGAGGGGCTAGTAAGAATAGACCCAGCAACGTCATATATGAAGAGATCGTGCCTGATTTCGAGTGGATTGAGGATCCAACTAATCATTGGCTTGGTCTTGAAGTTCCAGGTTTCCAGCATTTACATATATGCTTTCTTAAATTTTCGTTGGAATTAATACCTAATTAATTTAGTCTTCAACTACAGTGGTTCTTTTCGATTTATTTCTGAAGGTTTTTTTGTGTGCTTAATTAGGTCCTAGACTTAGATGGTTTTTACCTAATTGTATCCTTAACTGTTAAAATCAATGACTAAATTGAGAAAAATCACTATAATCGAAAATTAAATTTGGTAAAACCACTATAATCGATTATTAAATTGGATAAAATCACTATAGTCGATGATTAAATTAGGTATTAATCGAAAGGAAAATTACCAAGCTATACTAACATAGGACTCAATTAGGTAAACCATCTAAGTCAAGGACCCAATTAAGCACAAAAAGATGTTTATGACTAAATTGAGAAAATCCACTATAGATGAGTAAATTGGGAATTACTCGTCTATATTTAAAAACCGTGTGTTACCCGTCTAGATTTTATTTTCCATCCAACATTGATATGATGGACGCTATTTCCGACCAACAATTGGTGTTGAAAGAAAATTTCAACGGGATTTTTTAAATCTCCATTTTGGTCGGTATATTGGTCAAAAAACATATTTCTGACCAAAAAAAAAACCTATTTACCGTCCACAAGTTGGATGGAACTGGCGAGATTTCTAGCAGTGCATTTTTAATTTGTTATACTAATCCCATAGCTAGGTGGCATTTTCTGTTTATAATCCCATAGCTAGCCTAGGTGGCATTTGCTGTTAATCACATTTATATAATGATCGATCATGTTTTCCCTTGAATTATTATTTTCATGCTTCAATCAAACTAAAGGGTTTCCAACAATTACTGTAGTTTTTGCATGCATGCATGCATTCATCAGTGTGTTTTAATTTTTTGGTTTTATAGAAATGATATGATATTATAGCATATATATTTTTTAAAGGGTTCAGAAGGGAGGAGGTGAAACTTGAAGTTAACACTTATGGGCTCATAAAGATTGGTGGAGAAAGGAAGATGAGTGAGATAAAGTATATATGGTTTGAGCAAACTTTCCAGGCCCCACAAAATTCAAAACCTGAGGATTGCAGAGTGGGGCTGGAAGAAGGGATTTTCTATGTTCAGATACCCAAGAAGGCAACACACAGAGTTCATGCTTCTAAAGAAGATGCAGATCATCAAAAGGGCAAAAAGGTAAATGACACAACTGAAAAAATTCCACCTAATTCTACCCCTACTAAACCACCCAGAGATGATGCTGGTTCAGATCTTGAGAAGGGCAAAAAGGTAAATGACAGTGGTGGGGGTACAACTCAAAATATTCCAGCTAATTCTAGCCCTAATAAACCACCCAGAGATGATGCTGGTTCAGATGTTGAGAAGGGCAAAAAGGTAAATGACAGTGGTGGGGGTACAACTGAAAATATTCCAGCTTCTACCCCTACTAAACCACCCAAAGATGATGAAGGTTCAGATCTTGAGAAGGGCAAAAAGGTGAATGACAGTGGTGAATTTCCTAATGAGAATGAGGGCACAATTGAAAATATCCCAGCTGCTGCTACTACTCCACTTGAGACACCCAAAGAAGAAGAAGATTCAATTCAAGAAAAGGGCAAAAAGGGGAATGGCAATGGTGATATTATCCCTAATGACAGCAAGGGTACAAGTAAAGAAAAAGAATATGATGATGCAAAAGGAGAAGAAAAGTCTAATTTTTTGGCAAAAGTTGGAAAGAGGGTGAAACAGAACCTGGGAATTTTGATAACAGTTATCCTCATTTTCTCTGCAGGTGTTTTAGTGTCTCAAGATAAACGCAAAAAAGCCAATAGTAATGACCAAATATTATTGGCTAAACTCGATTCACAAAATCATAACCATGATGATGAATAGTAGAAAATTAGCACAATCCCTCTTCGCATAACAATGTTGGACACGAATCAATTTTACTTATGCTTGTTTAAGTGGGTGAAATCACAAAATATCTCATTTCTCCAATATTTACTTCTTCACCGTCTTTAACCCCTAAGTTACGCCCGAAGTAATGATTTTAGTCCCTCGGGAATTATTTCTACTACTAATTTGTCACTTAATAAAAGTGACTGATTTAGTCCTTCAAGGATTAAAATCGTCACTCCATGCATAATTTAGGGATTAAAGATGGTCACACATATAACTCAGGGACTAAGTCTGTACCACGGGTGTGACTGAAGGACCAAAAATACAATTTCCTAATATATAAACATAAATGTACAATCCAACTATCAATTTAACATTTTAGTTGCGATGGACCACATGTTTCAATTTGGTATCGGGGTGAACCTCATAGAAGAGGTCATAGGTTATGCACTCCAAATTCACAAATTTATGATTTTGCGAGATTTGACTGAAATTATTTTTAATTTAATTTTTCACGATAGTAACTTTAGTATTAGTATACAACATTTATATATTTAGAAACTACATTAGAATTACTATTAAACTCAAAAAAATCAAATTTAAAAATAAGTAAAAAAATATTAAAGAAAATAAGTAAAGAAAAAGATCTTTGACCAATGAATAATAAACATGGCAGGTAAAATGGATAAAATTATGTAATTCTGGTATGAATAAATTAATAATATGAGCGTTTTCAAAAAAAAAAATTAATAATATGAGTGATATCAGGAAGGGAGGGAATGCAGAAATGGGAAGAGTGGTTTGCATAACAGTACAGGTAGTGATTGGATGGGATGGGGCTTGGATTAATAATAGTGAGATTAGTGGTTGGAAATAAAATTGGTAGTTGATAAAACAACTTCCCTTCCCTGGCCATCAATCTTTTCAATTTGTTTGTGTCCATTGCTTCATCACTTTCTAGGTTGTCTAGAAACTAAAAAGAGTTGGAACAAAGCATTTTAAGGAAGAAAACTCAGTAATTTCTTCAATCCATTTTCATCAATATCAAAAGCCTCTCAGTTCTTTAAGATCTCAGGTGTGTCATATCATCTTCTCATTGATTCTTGTAAATGATCTTTCATTACAGAATTTCACTATCAAGCCCGCACGGACTTAACTCAGTGATTTAATAAGTAATATTTGGGAGAAGAATCTTAAGGTTTGAAACTCGACAACAGCAATGTGAGGATTATGTTCAAAGTGGGTTGGCCCTGTCTACTGAGGCATCGGGGCGTGGGACCCTTAGGGTTGGGGATTCAACCTTTTTGGGGGAAGAATTTCACTATCAATATTTTTTTGATAAAACTTAAGATATGCCTGATTTTATTGTTTTTTGTTTTTGCCTAGGGCTGGTGTGTTGAGATTGGGAATGGGAGAGACAGAAGAAGCAGAAAAGCATGGCAGTCCAAAGAAAACTGAAGAAGAGAAAAAGCACAAGGAAAAGAAGAAAGATAAGCATGAAGATGATGATAATGAAGAAGAGAAAGGAGAAAAAAGTGGTGACAAAGAAAATAAGAAGAAGAAGGAGAAGGGGGATAAGGCTAAGGAGAAGGCTGGAAAAGAGAAGAAGAAGAAGAATCCTGAAGATAAAAAGGATCCAGTAAAGTTGAAGCAAAAACTAGAGAAGCTTGATGCCAAGATCCAGGATCTTATGGCTAAAAGACAAGAAATTCTCAACCTGCTCAATCAAGCTGAGAATCATGCACCAAATCCCAGTGCAGAAACATGAAAAAAACAAAACCAGATATTTATTACTCATCAAATTGCAGTTTTAGGGACCTTATAATAATAACCCCAAAATAATGTATTAAGTTAGAATATGATGCTATAAAACTTGTTTAATAAACCTAAATTGAAAGAGTAGTCATTATAATGCAGAAAGGTATCCAACAATCCCATATTTCATAATTCCTATTCCAAACTATTTCTTCAATCGATCAATCTCCAAAAGATGAACTCAAACAAATTCATGCTAAGCAAAAGCAAAAACCATTATATATACGGCAACGACTTTCAAGGTTCAAAAACCAGCTTGAAGTAGTCAAAAAGTATACCATTTAATGCTCGGCAGAATGGGTAGCCTGAAGAAGCCCATCACGAATCTGGTTAGCCACATCGCGAACAGCTCCTGGTCCATGGGGAATGAAGACAGCAGATGATTTATTTGCCGCGCCAATTTCCTTCATTGTGTCGAAGTATTGGGTGACGAGAATCATCTCCATAACATCCTTTGATGTGGTTCCCGGGACATTGACAGAGAACCCGAGAACACTGTCCCTAAGGCCATCTACAATAGCCTGACGTTGGCGAGCAATACCCAAACCCGCGAGGTACTTGGACTCTGCCTCGCCCTCCGCCTTCTTGATTTGTATAATCTTCTCAGCCTCTGCCTTCTCATTCGCAGCTTGCCTTAGCCTAGCAGCTGGAGTATTAAAGATAGACAATTTTAGTTTTACATTCTCTTCAGTTTTGACAGAGTAAACCTCTCACTGTTTACTTAAAAATGAATTAACTACCAATGTTTTTAACATACACATCATCCCATGTGAAGAAATAAAGAAACAGAATTGATTTTTAATTTCCATTATGATATAATCACTTAAATGTGGTCCTACAAGGCTACAACTAGCATCAGATACATACACAAGGAACACATTTCAATAATAATATGTTAAAGCCAAACTGTAAACAATAAAAAGAAAGAAACAACCCGTGCCAACCGTTTATTCATAATTTGTCTAGGCTTCAATACTAAACCAAATGAAAGAAGAGAACAGGTTTATTTTACCGGCATTGATTTCATTCATAGCTTTCTTAACACGCACATCCGGTTCTATATCAACAATAAGCGTCTGAACAATTTCATATCCATAAGTAGACATAGCCTGTTAATCCATGAGGGCCAAGAAATAATATCGATCAGTAGTGCAAGAATACCAATAAAATTTTATTACAGAAGTTATGCAAATGTACCTTCTCTAGTTCATCCTCAACAGCCTTAGCAATTTCATTTTTTTGCTCAAAAACATTATCAAGATTGAGTTTAGGAACACTTGCCCTGATTACTGTAAAGAAAAAAGAATGTAAATTCAACTTCATTTAAATCTCCATGAATAAGACTTAAACACGAAAAGTTAGCTAAGGCTCATACCATCAAAAACATAGGCCTGAATCTGACCCTTAGTGTTGCTTAGTTTGTAAAACGCATCATTTGCTTTCTCAGCTAGAGCACGATACTGAATTGATGCCACAACATTGACAAAGACATTGTCCTGTACATAGATTACCAACAGGCATGATCTCAGTCTGGAAGGAAAGAAAAAGTAAAGCAAACAGACAAAATTTCCAGCCTGTTATATGCTGGATATACAAGTTAAGGGGAGCTAATTTAGTGTAATAACAAGAGAAAAGGCAGACCTTTGTCTTGGTCTCACAGCGCACATCCAATTGCTGCACACGAAGCGTGAGATGGCCAGCTATCCGACTTCCAAGGCACCACGGGACAAAGTGGCATCCAGGTTCTAGGACATCCTCATACTTGCCAAATCGTTCCTTGATTGCAACTTTGGATTGATCAACTTGCACACAACAAAGCAGATTGCCCATCTTCCCAAACTAACAAATTAAATCCATAAAATGTAAGAACGTTTGTCCATAACAATTTGATGAAATTCGTTTTCAAGAAACACATGACTAGATATGGTATTGCACACTCCAGGAGCAAAGTCCATCTCTAATCTCTAATAAAGTACAAACCACAAAATTACATGTGGAGCATCTAACAAATTACTTTGGAAGGTAAGCTTATGCCTTAAAAATATATGCATTCCAGTGTAAAAGTCCAAAACAGAACCTAGAGACACATGCAATTTTCTTCCATACTAAGGTTTTCAGAAACCAAAATTCTATATCCAAATTTTATCAATACTGTAATGCTTAGTACCCTGTTCTCTGTCAATTCTCAATTATGGAAAAAAAAAACTAAATAAATTGAATTTCTCAGTCAAATTCCAATAATCAGCACAGCATTGACTTACAAAACTCACACTCAGAAGAATCTTCCACCCAAATATATAACCAAAACTAAGGCAAAGCCCTAATACATTTTTCAGTCCATAATTTGTCCAAAATACATACAATAACCGCTCAAACTAGTGATCAAAGAATCTGCGGAAAAGGGGCGTCAAGATTCATGATTAATCAACAAAAACAAAAAAACAAAACAAAACAAAAACAAAAAACAAAACAACACATAACTGAGAGACAGATTCAAAGCCACGTTACAGGAATGTGTGTGTGTGTGTGTGTATATATATATATATATATATATATATATATTAATACACACACATACTTACACACACACCAATGCATACATATTCCCCCTTGCGGAAGAAACTTACAGCGTATGAAGCAATAGCAGAATGGAGATAAGAGATTTTAGGTAACGAAGTCCACAATTTCGCAACATAGAAGAAAAGCGTGTGATATATAAGCTAAGGAGCCAAGCATGATCCTTCGTGGAAAGTGGAAACAACGAAGCATTCCCCCATTTTACATTTCGTACGCATTTGCAAATTTGTCATCCACGTGAAAATCTTTCCGTACTAAACCTAAGTACATCCAATATTCTCTCCAATACCACTATGTCTAAAAATGTAGCTTAAAGTTGAAAATTAGTTAAAAACTGAAAAGCTATAAGAATGAACGCTTAAGCTAGCTGTTATGCTTAAAAGTGTTTGGTAGAATTAATTTTTTGATAAGTTGATAAATATAAAAAAGACTAAAAACCATATTTTCACACAATTTAAATAGTTTTAAATTTAAATAGCTTTGTTTATATATTAAAATATAAAATAATGAAATCAATATATTTTAATAAAATATAAAGTAAGAACATATATTTGAAATATATAAAGTAAAACAAAATGTTTATAATTCATAAGACTAGTTCATACAAAAATTAATGTTCAAACACAAATATCAAATTGAAATTACAACTAAACATATTCAACAGAAAAGGTCAAAAAGGTTTTAACTGGAGGAGTAAAGGATGTCATTTATTTAAAATAATAAGGATAAAAGATGAAAAAAAAAAGGTTAAAAAGCTACTAGCTTATTTTTGAAAAGCTACCTAAAATAGCTTTTCAAAATAATCTCTTATTTTAAGCTACTAGCTTATTTTGAGAACATTACCAAACATAGCTTATAGTTTATTTTAGCTTATAGTTTATTAGTAGCTTAAAATAAATTTTCTCAAAAAAAAAAAAGTAGCTTAAAATAAACTATAAGCTCCTAAATAAGCTTTGCCAAAGAGAGTCACTATCTACTAAAGCATCAATATCAGTAGGGTTTTTTTTTGTGATTTTTGATAAGTTTTATAAGTGTGATTAGGAAAGAGAATATGAGATGAAAAAAAAACGAAACAACAATTAACGCTAACAAACTGACAAAAAGAAATTAAAAAAAAAAAAGTTTGAAGTCAGAGTGGCCGCCAGACTTGCCTAGCGAGCGCGTGTTGGGGCGCGAAGTGCGCCTCACTTGCGCACTTCTGTTTTTTTTATTTTATTTTATTTATTTTCCTGCAAAGAAAGTTTTAGCAGGAGTAACATTTGTCTTGGAAATGGTGTCCACATCTGTTGAAATTCAATGCTAGGTTTTTTTTACTGACATAAACTCCTAAATATGTTCCATTGTGGATGTCAGTAAGCTAAACTCGCACGGACTTAACTACATCCAATATGTTATATCGCGATATAGTATACATTGTAACATGAAACACACATGTGTATTTTTAATACTAGTATTTTATATGCATAATGTGTAAAAAATACATGTTTAATATTAATACTGTTAAAATCTTAATTATATTAAAGTATTTTTTTAAATAATAGTATATAATCTTCTTTTTAAAATCCATAATTGTAGAATCGATATTATATTAAAAATATAGTTGATAATTTGAGTAATTATTATAGTATGATTAATATTATTAAAGTAAGAATTTTAAATATGATAAATTACTAAAGATAATTATGGTAACATTTAATTAATACCTAAATGAAATCAAACTTATTTCTTATATTACTCCAATAATATATATATATACATACATTATTATCATTGAAGAATATAGAAAATATATTGTGTATGCATGTGCATGGTAATAATAATTAGAAAAGATAACAAAATTTATAACGGTTTGTCCAAAGTATTGTATAGTACAACTCTTATAACATAATGTATTAAAAAAGTTAACAGAAAAAAAAAACATAAATCAGAAATATAACCTGAATTGAGACTTATTATGTTTTTATATAGATATTGTGAGTGTTTGGTACATAGTTGTTAGCTGTTAGATTATTGAGTTAGTGGTTTGACCAGTTGATAGCATTAACTGATTGTAGAAAGATGTTTGGTAAATTAGTTGTTAGCTGGTAGCTGATAACATGCAAAATAACTTTATCAAAAAAGTTGACCGAAAAAAACTGCTTTGAGCAGCTTTTTGAATTTTAACACTTTGGAGCAATAAGATGTTACAAAAAGTTAAGGAATAAGGTTCAAATTGGCTACTGAATGTAACCTGAAAGTGCAATTTAACCACTGAACAAAAAAAAAGTAATTAGGCCACTGAACACTCCAAATGTATACAATTTCACCTGATAGCAGGTTACCATACATTTCATTAGGTTACTTGCTTATGTGGACGGTGAGTTGGCATTTTAAAATAATTTTTAATAATAAAATATTAAAATAAAAAATAAAAAATTAATTTTTTTATAAAAATAATAAATAAATAAAACACTTACGGCCACCCCTCTCCCCTTTAATAATACACTTGCCACATTAATAGAAAACCTGCAGATGAATCAAATTTAATTAATTAATTAATTAATTAATTATTATTATTTGTTAGGAATATATTGTAATTGTTTTGATGAACCAAAAATGTAATATTAGACCCACAATTTTATTTTGAGTCTAGTATATGATTACGCCGAGTACAAGCCTAGTCGATTAATTAAGTGGAAATTACAATAGTATAAATTTTTAATTTATACTTGTAAGTCGTTCGCTTCCACTTTATAATTTGAGAAGAATTTGGAAGATTGATCAAGACTCAAAGACATCCCGGAACGTGACAACGGTTCGAATTGCAATAATTAATTCTTTGGAAGAATTAATTAATTCAAGATGAGAATGTTGCAATTAAAAGTCAAAATTGAAGTCAACCTCAAATGGGTTCTCTCACAAATACTCTCACAAATTGTTGTTGTTGTTGTTGTTGTTATTATTATTATTATTATTGTTGTTGTTGTTGTTGTTGTTATTATTATTATTATTATTAAATGACAAGTAAACAAAAAATATAGCATATTAAATTCAAATACCACTTACGCCATTCCATCACTATTTTGAACAATTCTGCATATATATTTTGAACAGATCGGCGCACAAACAGAAAATTTTTCTTTTCAAAATTTAGATAAATACGTTATATATACATATCAAATTTAAATATTTAAGAGTTATGAGAAAACAAGATAATACACGGTATTAACTAAAAGAGAAGGTCAGACATCAATTCTTAGTTAAAAAAGAGAAGGGTAATTTTGTCTCAGGAGTATCTTTTTTTATTCCTAAAATCCATGGAATTGAAATGCCAAGGGGGCATGGGATTCTAATTCCATTAAAATGGGGGAATTGCAATTCCCTCCAACCAAACGAAGGAATTTAGTTACATTCGGAATAAGGTGGAATTAAGTGGGAATGAAATTTAAAATCCCTCCAACCAAACACCCTGTAATAGTATATGATTGTTTTGAGCGGGAAAATAAAATGGGAGATTTTGATTTTATTAATAGTATAGATTAGAAAATACTAATTGGATTTCCAAATTCTACTCCCTACTTTTACACTCTCACACAAAAGTTTGATGTTGACACTTTCATTGGGACCCATAGGATGAAAATAACCTATCATATCTTGCCACGTCATGGAGTAAAAGTGGGGAAGTATGAAATGAGAGTCCATGTAGTAGAACTTGTATATATTACGTTGCAGGGAAGTATATGTACTGTATTATTACGATTATTAATTTTAATTTATAATTGTATTACGAATATGAAAGTAAAAAAGAATATATTTTATTAGGAATTCTATTACCACATTTTAATTTATAATTGTAGTACAAATAGAAATTGTAGTACAAATAGGAATTTGTATTACCATATTTTACAATCTTACTTAAACTTTAGTATTATAGGAGTGTTTTGGGCGGGAATTAAAGTTAAAATGAAAGATTTTGTTTTTATTAATAGTATATATATGTATATATATATATATATATATATATATATATATACTTCTTAATTACCATATTTATTCATATTACATTGACATCATAATTAGCATAATATTAATTAAGAATAATATATACTCCTTAATTACCATATTGTAATAATAATAATAACGACCTCACTTTTATTGGAATGAATGACAAATTTTCCTGCCCATATAGAAAATTAAACATATACATATAACGGTGGATAATTAAAGGAAAATAATTAAATAAAACATACACATATTACGTATATTACGTCCATATTACCAACTTGTATTTAACATTACTTAAAATAATACTCCCTCTGTCCGATTTTATCTGTCTTACTTTCCTTTTTAGTTTGTCCCAAAATGTTGTCCTCTTTCCTAAATTGAACATTACTATCATTCTACTTTTCCCAATTTACCCTTATGACTTTTGCTTTCTTTATTGCTTTTATTTTCAAAAGTAAAAAAGTTAAGGGCATAATTGAAAAGCACATCACATTTACTTTAATTTCTTAAAAAGCGTGCAAAAAGCAAATGAGACATCCAATTCGGGACGGAGGGAGTATCTATTAGCCATGTTATTCCTTCTATTTTTTGTTTAGACTTTTCCTAATATAATTTTTAAATAATCAATTTCAACACTAATATACAAATTTTATAATTTCAAATAAATGTACACTTTCAAATATTAGAATTGTTTATAATTTTATCATTAATTTTATTATTTAAATATATAATAAAAAATTTTATTCGTGCATCGCACGGGTAATCTACTAGTAATATTTATTTTTGTAGAGTATTGATTAAATTTGTTAATACAATTATTTAAAAGTAATATTTTTAATGGAGTACTCATCTATTTTTTTTAGTACTACTGACTCTGTTATAATGTAGTATCTGTTCATAACTACTTTCTCAACCTATTGAAGCACAAAGAATCAATATCACATCCGGGCTCGAACTCACCCCTTCCATATGGGAGTGCAACCGGGTACTACTAGACCACAAGGCCTTGGCAGCACTCATATAATTTGATTTTTTTTGTTTTTTTTGTCTTTTGTCTTGTCCAAAAAATTGGAACAATTTGATATATTTAATGATAAATGATAATGCACATTAAAAATCGTGTTTCAAATTATACGCATAATTAAGTTAATTAGATTTTGTTTGCATGGGCACATGGGTGAAGTTTAGAAAAAAAGATAGGGATCGAGTCTCGCCAACTATAGTGTGAGGGTAATCTCTCAAAGTGAGGAGGGCTCCTTATACGCAGTAAGCAAAGATCTAACCTCTAACTTACCATGATTTACATCCTTCCCGATACTCTGTCGCGCCGGGACATAGGAAGCCATTGGGGTTGGAGGTTAAACCTTTTGGAAAGAAAATTAATTTATTTTTAATAACCAAGTTTTATGATTTCATCACTATATATCCTGTGCCCATTAATTTGCTCAGGTTTTTAAGGATGTAAATAGAGTCAACATTGTTTCAAAATTCAACACTAAACTATATACATTTATACACAATTGACAAACTAAATCAAACCCAAACTCGTAATATTTGTGATAGGAATCTAACACCATTATCGTTGAAAATAAGTATTAAGTGAAGCTTTTCACTCACTACACGAGTGCCCTAAGGGTGAATAATTGAGTTAATTCATTTTTAGAGAAAAAAAATTAAATAAACTTTTGAACTCGTTATATAAAAAATAATAAGATCCCTAAATTTTTAAAAATGTTATAATTAAACACATTGACTTATTATTTCAACGCCCATCAATCATAAATTTTGATTATTGAAAATCGACTATTGAGCTCAAATGTACAAAATGATAAATTAATATTTTAATTTTAACTTTTTTAAGTTAAAAGTGCTTATTATTTTATCTGTAAAATTTAATTTTCTATTTAAAGATTTTTGAAAAAAAAATAAAGATCGAATCAAATATAGATAAAATTTGAGATTAAAATATATAACACATGTAAATAATCCTCAATATAATCAAATCAAATCTGAATCAAATAGTAAGATATTTTCGTTTACACACCTACTTCTGGGAAGGGACCGTATCACCGTAGGACAAAATAGTTTCACAATCACCGCGTACGCGTGTACTGTACAAAAATAGGGAGAGACCATACCTATTTCGGTTTCTCTATATCCTCTCCGTTCTTAGACAGCACTCCCTTAAAAAAAAAAAAAAAAAAAAAAAAAAAAAA